>NC_067401.1:178401362-178714631 GCF_016432865.1 Antechinus flavipes
AAGAAGAGAACACCACAAATGTGCAATAAAATTGCACAAATATGACTATAACCCGATTAAATATGCAATAATTGCTGAAGAAAAAGGAGAAAATAAATGTTGAAGTCAGGCTTCCTGGAAGAATTATGATTTGAGGTAGGCCCTGGAGTGGAGAGGAAGAAGACAAAAGGCCATTTTGATGAAGTTTGGATTTGGGGAACCCAAATGAAATTAGGGTTTCTGGTGGTCAGGGAGTTAAATGAGGTCTAGTGACAGGTTTGGGGTTCAGGAATCAAATGGAGCTCCCCTGCAACTCCTTGGAATTCAGCGCAAGGGTAGGGAGTTTTGGGGACTCCCTTCTGGCAGCGCAGAGGTTCTCTGTAAAGGAATTTACCGATCCAAAAACCTAGATTGATAAAAGAGGTTTATTATGGGGATTGGAAGTAAGGTTAAAGTCTGGTTAGGGAAATAGATAAGGATAAAGAGAGGATGGCACTGAAAGAGTATTCCAGTGGACAGATCTATGGAAAATGGAGTTTTGCACTGAGAATGCAGTTCTCAGTAGGCAGAAGGTCCTGTCTGTAAAGGGAACTGCCAAGGTCCATCTGCAAAAACCTTAGTTGATGGAAGCTCATTTTATTGCTTGTCTTGGTGGGGGTTGGGAAACCCGAGCAGATCATCAGAATGACCTGAGTAGATAAGAACCAGCAGGGGCTGGTAGAGCCCAAGTTGTCTCAGATCTGATGGAGGCTGGGACAAGCCAGGATCTCCTATTGAAATTCAAAGGGGTGCTTTTGACCAGAATTTGTGAATCAAAAGCGCTGGCTACCTGGACTGAAATGCCTCAGCCAAGGAGGGGCTGGAAATAAAGGAATCGCAAATCAATAGGAAATACAATTTTTTAAAGGGACCACAACCTGCTTTAATTTCAGATAAGAGCAAAGCAAGCAAAAACACAACAATGAGAAAAAAAGTCAGCATGTTTAGGCCAGATTTTTATGGAGGAGGAAAACATGATTGGAGTAAAAAGTTCTTGTAGGGCATAATAGGAAGACTAATTGCATAGAATCTTTTTCTACTTGCTTCTTATAATATAAATTGGAGAAAGTGAGAATAAAGGAAAATTAGGTTTATTGCAAATAGTAATGAAGACTCAGGATTGTAATAAGTATGGGAAATATAAAAAAGAAAGGGACAAAATCAATAAGACTTGGTGACTAACAATGGTTATAAGGAAGAAAATGGTCCATGTATTTCAGGTTGGGGATTCAGAAAAAGAGGAGGGAGAGAAATTAAATAAATTTTGACTTTGAGGTGAAATCAATTTATCTTTGAGGTATGCAGTTCCAGTGAGAAGTCAGGGCTAATAATAAAAATCTTACAGTTGTTCACATGGTGGTGATAGTTAAACGAAGATGTCCTTGAACTGGACCTTGAAGAAATTTGGAATTCTGTGAGGCAAAAGTGATGAAGGAATGCATTATAGGGAGAAGACTCCTGAAGGCAGAAGATCTAATGGGTAAGTTTGAGGAAAAGTAAGTAGGTTGATGAGGTCTAAATTTGGGGGTACCCAAATGAAATTAGGGTTTAGTTGAGGTCTTAGTATCAGGTTTGGGGTACAGGGAGTCAAATAAAGCCCCCCTGTAACTCCCTTGGATTCGGCGCAAGGATACGGTAGTAAGTGAAGTCTAGTAGCAGGCGAGTCCCTAGTAAAAGCATTTATTGGCCCGAAAAGCTATTGATAAAAGAGGTTTATTATGGGGTTTGGAAGGAAGGTTAAAGCATAGTTAAGGAAACAGGTGAAGGTAGAGATAAGGAGGGCACCGGACAGAGGGTCCATTGGACAGAAAGTCCTGACATGAGTGGGACCTCTGCAAAGAGGGGGTCCTATTGTGTCCCTTTTATAATGGGAGATTTAGCTAGAGAGGCCCATGGGTGTAGCCCCGAGTTGGCTCAGATCTGGATGGGGGCTGGGACAGGTCCAGATCTTCTATTGGAATACAAAGGGACCAGGATTTGTGAATTAAAGGGTAATTACATTAACTGGGAGGGGTGGGGAGGGGTTGGGAATCATAAAGAAAGGAATCTTTCCCACATCATTTCATACCAGGAGGTGAGGCGTGAGGTGTGGGGTATGGGGATGGCATTACGGCATCTAAGGAGTGTTTGTCCCAGTCAATCATTCCCAGTCAGTGGTCCCATGTTCTCCAGGTTGAAGGGCAGTGAGAATCCAAAGATTGAAGCCCAGATCTCAGGAGCAGGTTAAAACTGGGGTGTCATCCAGGTGGAGATGGAGACAGCAGGAAATGCATCAGCTCCCTTCTGTGGGCTGCCTGTAAGAATGCTGATGGCCCATCTAACTATCAAAGAGAAACAGGAGAAAATGCTGGGAGTAAAAGATTATTTGTCTATAGTAAAAAGTGTTAAGTAGCCTAGAGTTTAGTCTTTTCATTCAATTTCCAGGAAAGCTAATTTCTCCTGGAGTTGGTATTAAAGGGTATGGACTAAGAAATCAGGGGAAACAAGAGGCCTTGATATCTAGTCAAGATAAGAATGCAGTTTAAGCTCTTAAAAGTCTTTTAACTGTGCTGCCTTTCTTTAAAAATTAAAAGAGTTGGTTCCTCAGGAAGCAAAGACTCTGAGCGTCCCCCTCCCACTTTCCCACTCTTATGGGGGAGGGGTGGAAGGGGTCAGAAGAAAGTATCTCAGCACTGCCTCTCCAGCTTACCGGCCCCTGAAGTATTGGGACTGTCCTGGGACAAAAGGGGAAACAGGGCCAGACCTCAATTCCCTACTGGAGATCAGGATGCCGGGGGCCAATTCAGCCCCTGTGGTGCAACACAGTGTCCCTCCTGCTCGAACTCAGGGCAGAGACTAGGGTCTCCTCAGACATTTTCCAGGACACCTACAGGCCTAAGTCTGGGAGAGATTTGTATTAAAAAGTGCTTCTGCTCTGAGTGTTTTTTTCAGGAGGCAGAAGTTGCCCTGAGAAGAAGAGAGCTGAGAGTCTCAGGTTAAAGGGTTAAAAGGGAAACCAACAGGTGTTAGTAGCAGAGTGGAAGAAACATTGAGTTTTGGACCCCAGAAAAAGAATTGAGGAGGTGGGTGGGTCCTAGGTTTCATTAGGCTGAGTTTTTCAGCTTTAAAAGAGACAAGAGTGCTGGTTGTGTTTTGGCTTGCCACTTTTGCCTGAGGGCACAAGTGTTAATCAGTCCCAAGATTGGAGAGGGAAAAAGTACTTTAAAGGATGGACTTGTCCAGAGAGTTGGTGGGTGGAGAGAAAGATTGGAATTCAGCTAATTTATTCAGAGTTTAGGTTTTCTCAAGCCCAGTATTTGTCTCTGCATTAAGAGACAGCTTAAAGGAGAATCTCTAGGGATGGGAGAAGGAAGCTAATTTGTTACAAAACCCGAAAACTTTCCCATTCTATAACATAATCTTCCATAGACGTCTCTAGGAAGAAAACCCACAAAGGCCCTTCCAGAGGCCATTGCCAAAAATAGGATGTTATCCATGCAGCGTCCTACTACGGAATAATTTCCTCCAGAAGCTCCTGGAGCCTGTCAGCAGTCCAAATTATCTGGGGAATCCCCGCCCCCCCATGAAGGGTGATGTGGTGGATTTGCCTCAGTGGAAACCTCCTAGGAGGGCCACCAATATTGAGGGCAAGGTAGCAAAGGAAAGGTGTGGTAGGAATGGGCGTGTTCTCCATTCAATAGCTTCTAGCCTAACTCTAGATAGTATGCATATTCTATAGCCCCTGGGCTCCTTGAGCCTTAGTGCCAGAGAAACCAAGGTGGAAACCTGACAGAGCAAGGGAGAATTTGTCAGAGACCAAGTATAAAACTGTGTGGATCAGAAACCATTTAATAAAAAAAGACTGGAGAGATCTCTAGAAGCAAAGCAAAGTTTATTATACGTTCTCGGGAGAATCAGTGTTCCACCCATCGAGCAGACAATCAAAGGGAGGAAGCACCGTAGGGGGCAGAGTCAACACTTTTAATCCCTAACACAAATTCCCCCTCCCACCACTGACCCTCATCCTTATTGGCTGAGGATTTTACATTCTAAACGTGCAAACTACCCAAGAAATTGAACTTGACCAATAAGTACATAGTTATCCATATTTGGTTGAAATAGGGAGGATAACAAGAAGGGGACTTAAGTATGCCCTTAGGAGGATGGCAAGAAGGGGGCTTAATATGCCCTTGACTTAATGCTTAAAGTCCTTCAGGCCTACTCAAACTTTGAAACAGATGAAGTCTTACTAGATTTTCACAACTGTTTTGAAAGATCTCACCTTATCTCGTTCAGCAGGGGCCTAGAACACCAATCCAGAAAAGAATAGAACAGAGTGTGCTAAGAGCAAACTGAAAAAATTAGGAGTGAAAGAGTTCCCATCTGTGAGGTTAGGTAGGAAAGTGAGAGAGAGACAGACAGACATAGCCTGGTTTAGCTAGGTTATCTCTCCACAAGCAGCTGAGTTAGGTTTTAAGGAGATTTGAGAAGATTAAGATTGAGTCCCCAATCTCCCCACTGTACAGTAACCCCAAGAAGGGTTAGGTCTGAAACAGGCCTTGAGTTCTACACTCTCCACTCCATGGAATAAGGGAGAGGAAAGGCTAGAACAAGGGTGGGGGAGGAGGAGATGCCATCTTACCCAGTGAGATGCGTCCCAAATGGCGAGGACTCGTCTGGCGATTCCACGCTGGAACTTGAGGGCAGGATAGCTCATCTAAGCCCCCAAATCTTGTTGGGAGAGCAAGACCTGAGGAGAGACCACTTACCCCTGTCCAGGAAGTAGCAGCCGTGGGTAGAAACATTCTCTAAACTCACCCCAATTCAGTGACCTTTCTTCTCATGGCTACAGCCTGACCATTAGAGGCTCTATTGCATTTAACAGTGGGAGAAGGGCTCAAACATGGCTCCAATTATCTCCCCAGAACAGAACCCCGAGAAAGGTGGGGTCCCCAGAATGGCCATGTGTCCCCTTGGTCTGGGAGGGGATGTTAAAGAGACACCTCCTCTCGTTCTCTCATTCTCTCGGAGTTCCTGCCTGAGAGCAGGGCTTTCTGGTGACAGAGAAAAAAAAGATTAGAAATGCATTGAGATTCAAAGGAAGAGCCTTTGTCTCTGGAAAGGATTTAGACAGAGGGAGTGTCCTCAAGCAAAGCATCTGCTTGAGAAAAGATTTTAGAGGCAGAGGTGTGTCTAGATTATGGACAGGTAAAAACCGTTTAGTTTTCCAAATCCTTGTATCCTCTCTCGTATCTCTTAGAGACAGAGAGTGAGACAAAAGAAGGCCTTTTGTCAATCCACAGCAATTCCTAAAGAATTGTGCACAAGCTTAAAGCTCCAACAACGATCCAAGCCCTACCTGAGTGGCTTGGGTGTCCACTGCAAGATAAGGAAAGAAAAAAAAGTCTTTTACCTTGTCCAGAGTTCCAGATTTCCTGGTAAAAATAGAGTCCCTTTTCACCTGAAATGTAAGTAGGGTGTGATGGAATGCAGATATTCTTCCCACTACCTTTAGAGATAAAGTGAGATGAAAGAAGGAACGCATATTCTTCCCGGAAGAATACTGCCAAAACAGTTCAAAACCCAGATTGGTTCTGAGTGCCCTGAAAAAGGTTAGGATTCGGTTTGGTCACCAAATTATCTAGTTTTGGGGTTTGTTCATCAGGGAACCAAGTGATGAGGTCTAGATTTGGGGTACCTAAATGAAATTAGGGTTTAGTTGAGGTATAGTGGTAGGTTTGGGGTATAGGGAGTCAAATAAAGTAACCTGTAACCTTCTTAGATTCGGCGAAGGATATAGTGGTAAATGAAGTCTAGTAGCGGCATGAGTCCCCCAAAAAAGTATTTATTGTTCTGAAAAGCTAGATTGATAAAAGAAGTTTATTATAGGGTTTGGAAGCAAGGTTAAAGTATAGTTAAGGAAATAAGCAAAGGAAGAGATAAGGAAGGCACCGGACAGAGGGTCCATTGGACAGAGAGTCAGCATGGCTACCATGTTTGGGACCTCTGCAATGCGGGGGTCCCATTGTGTCCCTTTTATAATGGGAGATTTAGCTAGAGGGGCCTGTGAGTGTAGCCCCGAGTTGGTTCAGATCTGGATGGGGGCTGGAACAGGTCGGGATCTTCTATTAGAATACAAAAATTTGTGAGTTAAAGGGTAATTACATTAACAAGGGAGAATGGGAGGGGGATTGGGAATCACAAAGAAAGGAATCTTTCCCACATCAGGTAACTGGCTAGAAAGTAGAGAATATGAAGAGGCTAGGAAGCCAAATTGTGACAAGATTGCCTCAAGGCAAAAGGGGGCCAGAATGTGATTAAGTGACTAAGAGTCAGAAAGAGCTAAGTTCAAATCTTACTTCAGACACTTACTGGCTATTGAACAACAAGCAATTTATTTAACCTCTTTTAGGCTCAATTTCTTCATCTCTAAAATGAGACTCAAGGTTTCATTCAACATTAAATGTGATCCTAGGATTCCTGAGCACTCAGTAAGATGATCAGTATCATTATGAATATTACAAGCTGTTTGGATGACTGGTGTAGGAACCACTTAGGAGGTTGTCACAATGAAAGACTGAACTAATGTGGTAGCCATGAAGATGGAGATAAAGAGGACTAATGGTAAAATATAATGGAAGTTCAATTACTAAGATATGGCAATTGATTTGATAGGGTGGAGAATGAGAGAAAAGAATCACGCTGAAAAACATGTTATATTTTAAAGTTTTGTATTTTAGGTTGGCTTTCTGTAATAATTAAACAAACTTTAATCTTAAAGTCTTCACAAGTTATTTTGTGAGCTTAATCTTGAGAAAGATTATTATATTAGGATTGTCATTAGAAAGGGTAAGGATAGTACCAGCAAACCTTGGAAAGGGACTTCTTTGAACACTCTCTCTTTGATGTGCCCTCTTGAATGGGTTTTAATTCAAAGAAAACCTTTTAATTCTCTTTTCTTACAGTGAGTCAGTTACCAAGTCATCCTCTGAGGTCTCTTATATGATTCCTTTTCCAGGTTCATAACCTTATTCTATTTGTAAGGTATGTGGGGGATACAGAGATAGATAGGAGAACAGGAGGACTAAGAATAATGATGATTCAATCAGAAGGTATAAGAGACTATCATCAAACACAGATTTGCTGGAGGCACTTCTGATATATTTTTGGATAGAGTACTTCACAGAAAACTATGGACAAAGATGAGAAAGGAGTTAAGTGAAGGGTAGAAAAAGGATTGCTCATCAAAAAGTAGAACTTGTAAATGGACCTGAATATAGAAGGATCAAATTACCCTTTCTTTACTCTGGTTGCAGGTTAATGTCGTGTTTTGTCTTCAATTTTTGTCCATTAACTCTTCCTAGATTGCCTTTGTAGGATCTTAAAAACTGAGTTATTTATAGTTCCTCTCAGGAATGGAGAGGTAGTATGAACCAAACACAATAAGCATGAAGATTTGGCACAAACAAAAGGAATGAAAAAATTTAGTGTATTACTCTGGCAAGGGAAGGCATTCCCTCTCATTTTCCCTGATCCCTTGGTCAAAAAGGCCCAAGAAGATCCAAAGGTAGAGAGAGATGATAGCTCCTTTCATCCTTGGAAACTTCCTGAAATTAAATCTAAGCCCCAATTTTTTGTAACTGATATAAATTTGGTCTCAGATGTCTATAATTTATATTTTCATGAAATCTTACAATTCCTTCTAAATAATAATGAAATTTGTATATTGAAATCACTTATAGATGAACTTGTTGACAAAATTTAGGGTCTTCAGGTCTTATAATTCATGAGAATGGATTATACTCATGTACTTTCAGAATGCATTTTAGCTCTAGATCTCAGTCCTTTCCAAAAAGTAGTAAATTATTAGATATCTTTAATGGTTTCTCTGATGAGCAAAAAGATAAAGAACCACAGTTTGATTTTGGCCTTCTACAACATGGTCTAACCAAAAGACAGAAACAGAAAGACCTACCTTTCAGTAGGTACCTTTCAGGATACCATCAACACTCTGCTCTTGCCAACCCCCTCCCTCCCTGCACTGTTTTTTTTTTTTTTTTTTAATCTGCTATCTTTGCTAATCCCACCAAAGAAATGAAATATCAGTGAGTTATTCTGATGTTTATTTCAATGCATTTTAGTCAACAAAATTGTATAAAATCAGAAAGGCAAAAAAGTTTTGGAGTCTGAGCATCCAGAAGGCACTGCATACACATCTACAGTTGTTTGCCAATACAAGTCATTGCCAGACATTCCTTTGAAGCAAAGAAAAGAGGCTGCACCCAAATGAGCCCTGAGTGTTCATGGCCCCGGAGAATCTAGAGGCTTGTCATAAGAAAAAAAAAGGAAGGAGTATGATGGTTTTATTAAAAAATAAAAGAAGAAAGAAATAATAGCAGCCCAAGTACAAAAGCAGTTGTAGACACAGAATTATTCAATTCTCCATTTACCTTATCTTGTAAAATTGTTAACTGAGTTTTCCAGTGAGTAGATTAAATGTCTAGCAATATAAGGAATGGCAAATACATAGCACCATTTTATAAACATGGCTTAGCTCATTTGGCTGTCACTGATTTACCTACATGAAAGGGAGAAATACTTCAAAACTGCTAGCTGTCTTTCTGCATGGATTCTATTTTTCAAGGGAGAACTAGCCCCTGGAAATTTAAACATTTTTGTTTAATTCATACAGCTTAAAGAGGCTTCTGGTTTTTGCCCATTTGGGATTAGATAGGCATAAATTATTTTCTAAATGAGTGAAAGTGGTACAGATATGTGGGATGCATTCAACTTTAGGTGAGGGTGGCAAGGGATGGAGTAGAAGGTGGAAGGAAAAATATCAAGTTATCATTTGATTTCAAGGAAAAACTAAAAGAAAATATTGAACTTTGATTATACTGTTAGTATTTCAACTTTCTTAGGCACTTCTTTAGGGTTTAGCTCAAGGCATACCATCAAGACAAAAGCAAACAATGCTATATATATACATGTAGAAAGTGTTATAAATAGGTTTTTTTTTTTTTAAAAAAAAAAAAAAACCATAGATATTATATACATATCAACACAGTAACCTCCCTCCATTTTTGTGGTTTGGTTTGAATTTTTTGGTTATTTCTTTTTGTGTTTCATTGTCTTCCTTTTCCCTTTCACAGGGATATCCAGAAGTTCCTACAGGCAACTTGGGTGGGGAAGTGGAGGAGTTATTCGCGTTTTCGCAAGATGATATAGATGACTCCACTGGTGAGAGCCAAAGGAAGAGCCACCCAGGCCAGGATGTAAGCAAAGCCAAAGGCATAATCCATGTTGTGCTGCCACTCCATGTGTTTCACTGTGTAGATTGCCGCTGCACTCATTACACACAGGCCTGTGAAAGGAAGTCACATGATATGAGAAAAGAATCAAATTTTACACAGTAACCTTAGGTAAAAATGGTTTAAGTCACTAAACATTTATTGAGCATCTACCAACTATTGTGGAACATATTAGGCAAAATAAGAATTATAAGTTTAAAAGATCTGAGTTCAAATCCTATTTCTGATATCCATTGGTTTTATAATTATGCATATGTCACAACCTCTCATGGTTCCAGGTAACACTCTTAGAAGAGTAGATGTTGATTGGTAGTTTCTTCATTGGAAGTTCCCAACATCAATGAAATTTGCAGGCTTAGTCCACAAAACAAAAAACACAAAAATTGAAAGAAAATATAGCTCCTCTACTCCACTCCTTCAAAACACTGAAAAAATGTTTTTGATATATTTCCTATAATTATTCTCTCTATTCTTGCTGTTCATTCAGCTTTTAGATTTCTATAATTTTAGGGAAAGCCAGTGACAAAAATAACATGGAGTGTGCCTTCCACAAATTCTTAGAAAGATGATATTGTGGTTATCTTCATTATTCACTATTTTTACTAATTCCACAAAAGAAACAAAATGTCAGTGTTATTCTGATGTTTATTTCAATGCATTTTAATCAACAAAGTTATATAAAATCAGAAAAGCAAAAGTGGAATCTGAGCATCAGAGGGCATTACAGTCACATCTATAATTGTTTGCAGGGAAGACGCTGCACCTAAATAAGCCCTGAGTGTTCTTGGATCTGGAGAGTCTAGAAAAAAATGAAACTTGGAAATGAGACACTCTTATCCACACCAAATCAACCCCAGATGAAGAAAATGTCCTTCATTCTTATGAAGGGCTGTTATCATATTTTCAATGTTCAATGTTTACTGATGAAATCATAGGTCCCAACCCCAGGAAAAGTGTCCAGAAAGAGCTATGTAGCATTCTCACTGTAATAACCAGAACACTTAACTTCTAGAATACTGTGTTTAGTTATGGGGAATCACACTTTGGGAAGCATAATGACAAAAATTTTTCCTCAAGGATGGTAACCAGTGAATAGACACCATAGCATATAAAGATAACTTATTATTATTATTATTATTAAAGCTTTTTATTTACAAAACATATGCATGGGTAATTTTTCAACACTGATCCTTGCAAAACCTTCTGTTCCAAATTTTGCCCTCCTTCCCCACTCCCTCCTCTAGATGGCCGGTAGTCCAATACATTAAATATGTTAAAATCATACAAAGATAACTTGAAGAAACTAGGGATGGTTACCTTGGCAAACGAAAAGATAGAGGAATGGATGATATCTACCTCAATTATTTGAAATGCTGCCATGTGGAAGAAGATTAAATTTGTCTTTCTTGGCTTTAATAGAGTAAACTTTAAAAAGAGCAAAAGTTGGAAGTTACAGAAGCAAATTTTGCTCAATATAAGCAATATTTTCCTAATGATCACAGCTGAGACTTTGTAAAGGGAATTCCCATACACCCAAATTGGACCAAATGACCTTTACAATCCCTTCCAATTTTATGATTCAAAGATTCCAATACGTATGATAATATCTAAGGAAAAGGAAGGGGAGAAAAAAGAAAATTAATGAGTGAACTAAAGAAAAGGATGGGAAAAAAAGGCAGAGAAAGAAAAATATAGGAAGGAAAGGAAGGAAATAAAAAAAGGAAATGAAAAGAGTCGGGAATGGTTATTCAATAAATGTATTAGTAGATTTGCTAATTAGTTGCAACTTTGTCTACTTATCTTGTACTAATATAAGGAATGAGGTATATCTCAGAACCTTAGATAAGAATGAATGGATACAAGACAAACAAGAAAGTAAAGTATCCTCTCCTCTCTCAGCATGAAAATTCTTTAATGAAGGGAAAGAAGACTCCACTTTGAGTCCCAGCAGCCTTTCCAGACCAGCATCTCAATAATGTCAGTCACATCTCTGCTGAAATAGAGGGTGAAAAATACACTGATATCAACAGCTCTAGTTTATGCCTACACAAAGTCTACTCTGTTCATCACTAAAAACAAGCTCTTTGAGTTTCTACCAGAGATCCCATTATAAATTCAACATGCCACTGAGATTATTTTCATACTGAATTTCCCCAATGGCCCCTAGGACCACCTACATTTAACCTCAATACTATTTGAACTATTTGTACACTGCCTCTTTGTTTTAGCAAAGTGCATAAGTTGGAACATGTTGAATTAATAAGGTCCAGATAGTTTTCTTTTTTTTTGTAAGAGAAGAAAACTCCTACTCCATTGGTCTCTGTTAGATAGCTAGGCAATTGTCTCAGAACTCTTAATTAGAATCACAAACTGCTACTGTACTTTTTACCTACAGAAAGCTGACGAAGGTTTTGATAATTCTTTGAGAAAGGAAACAACTGCTAATGACATGTTGAAATTTGAAGGAGCCATAGTTCTAATCTGCTGGTACCACAATGACTATTTTTAAGACCATTGATCTTCAAGTATATTTATCCTGTTAGCCTCCTTTTTCTCAAGTTACCACTCCTAGAAAAAATAATTTCCTTTCCATTGAGAGGGGATCTTCTCTTTAAGAAAGTGTGAAGTTCAACATGACAAATGTGGAAATATAAAGGATTGCACATATTTATTATTCTATACCACATTGCTTTCTAGCTTGTGGAGAGGAGAAGTAAAGGAAAGTGGGAGAAAAATTCAGAACACAAATTTTTACAAAAATGAATTTTGAAAATTATCTTAAATGTATTTGGAAAAATAAAATACTATTAAAAATAAAAATCAGGTCTGGAAGTAGAATCAAAGAAATTATGATACAAAAAATAAATATGAAGTACATTAAAATTTGGGGCAGATGGACAGCCCAGTTGATAAAAGTATCAGGACCTGGAGCCATAGACTCATCTTTCTGAGTTCAAATTTGACCTTAGACAACTACTAGCTGTGTGACCCTGGCTAAATCACTTAATCCTGCATGCCTCAATTTCCTCATCCATAAAATGAGCAGAAGGAAATGGCAAAAAACTTCAGTATCTCTGCCAAGAAAACTCCAAATGGAGCTACAAATATTTGAACATGACTGAAAACAAGTGAGCAACAACAAGTATTTAAAAAAAAAAATGAAAAAAGAGGCGATGAATTTAATTTTCTTGAAGTAAAAATTTAATAAAGATGTTTTAGATTCATAGGTGTATGACTAATTAACTTAGTTGGTTTCCTCCAACTCACTCCAAAGTTACTGTATCTTTAAATATGCTTTATCTTTAAGATAGAATGTTGAGGATGACAGTTTAACTTATCTATGAACAGTCTAGGAGAGTGAGACTTTAATATTCTTCTAAACGTTTGCCTGGAGAGAAAGTGAGGTACAAAAGGCTAAGAGAACTTATTTACTAAGAATCTGAATGTAACCCTCTTTTGAGAAAAATTTTTGAAGAAAACAGATACTGGATTCCAACTTGGAGAGCTCAATGGTACAGGTGTGTTTCCAAGTTCAGGGAGCAGTTAGCAGGAGTAATGATGGGTTATTGGGGAAATCAACTATCTTTCTCTCAACTGAAACATTTAAAATATGTTTCATCCCTCATTACATTTACAAAAAATTGTTTATTCAATTAGTAACAGTGAAGTTTACTTGTACAGAAAAGTAGGGAGTTTGATAAGAAAAATGAGTTTCTTCAGTCTTATTTAATAAATATTTAATAAACTCAAAAAGAAAAAAAGGAAAACGTGATATCACCTGAACAACAGTCTACCTTACTAAAAGGAGTATATGAGTTGACTTTAGTGAAGGGCAGTTAAAGAATGAGGAGCTAATAGTTTGCTGCCTACAAAGGATGTGATAAGTGATAAATCTAAATAATAATAATAATAATCTAAATCTAGGTCAAAAGTTTATAATACAAACAGGGTTTCAGTTAGAAGTAAATATATCAATAAATTTCTTTTGAGAAATATGGTAGCATCTACGTATCCCAGTTGGTATTTAACTCCATGGGAAATTCCAGGTTGAATCTCCTGCCTACAGATAAAGAGATGAAAATTTTTGGTGTATATATACAGGCTTAGAAAAGTCACCTGTTTGTGTTGTTTCTAGAGCATGACAGAACTTCAGAAATGAAAAAAATTCAATAAGAATAGTCAGCTTGGGTTATTTCAAGACCAGAAAAGGAGATAAAAGTGAGTTTTATAAATGCTGACATACTCAGAAGAATATGTAATGTCATTGAAATGGGAAGCCTGAAGAAACTTTCTATCAAGGAGAAAGCTTACTTTGAACTCTGTGCCCCACATGAGGCAAACTGGATAACCAGCCTCATTCTATTATCCTGAGAGACCACCTCCATTGATAACACCCACTACTGATTAATTTCTCTATAGAGAGAACCTATTCAATTCCAAAAATAGTCCCAAGCAGATCCTAGGATCTGTGCATAAAACTAAGTACTCTCAACAAACCGCTTTACAAAATCTCCTTATTGTATTAGAGGCTTTTTGTCCACTAAGAGAGTAGTGATATTCAGAAATAAACTTTACTATTTTTTGCCATAGATAACTCGGTTTTGTGAATTCTTGTCACAAGAACTTGCCTTACTCTGGCTTTCTTGTTTCCAAGCCAAGACTCAAATCCCATCATTATTGTAGATGTTTTCCCCGATAATGCAGATTATGATCCATCCATGTATGACAATGTCCTGGGAGAATTTTCTACTCTGTCCTAACACTTTTCTTCAAAATTTTTTTTAGTAGTTTTTAATTTTCAAAATACATGCAAACAGTTTTAATTATTCACCCGTGCAAAACCTTGTGTTCCACTTCCCTTCCTCCACTCCCCTCCCTTAGACAGCAAGTAATCCAAAATATGTTAAACAGGTGCAATTCTTCTAAATTCATCATTTATCATGATGCCCAAGAAAAATCAGATCAAAAAGGAAAATGTTTCTTCCTAACATTTCAAGGACACATTCTTTGCTTTCACAACATGACTGACTCTCATCTTTTTTGGTAACACATTTCTTTGAAAAAAAGAAATTTATTTTATTTATTTCTTTGGAAACTATGTTGTTCCATATCACACTGGAATTAAAAAGATGGGCCTTTGCTTCTAGGAGAAGTTTGGGGTCATCAATGGAACTTCCCAAAGGCAATCTATGCTACTTTCTTGGTGTTTATTTCTAGTTCAAACTTGTTGTTTATTTACACTGCCCAAGAGTAGGTAGATAAAAGATTCATAGATATAACAAGAATTTTTAACCATTGCCCAAGTGATAGGGCACCCCTTTAAATTCTAGTTCTTTTCTTCTTCCCTCTTTTAATTCTCCCTTCAAGAACAGGAAGTTTGTTTTGCTTGTGACAATTTCCTTTCTCTTAACCCTTCCTCCCCTCCTCACTCATTTCCCTATGGAGTTAGATGTATCTCTACAGGAAAGTTTTTGTGTGTTTAATAAACTAGCTTTTTTTATTCAATTCAAAAAAGAGTGAGGTTCATCTGGTGTCTACCTTCACCCTCCCCAATATTTGTATCATCTTTTCATAATCTCCAATTATAAGAAATAGCAAGTTCTAACCTTTTTCTCTACTTTTTTACACTAATAGTTTTTAACGTTTCCTTTTATTTTTTCCTATTGAAACCTTCAGAACAAAAGTATTTTATCCCCCAGATCCTGTTTTTTTTTTTTTTTTTTTTTTAATTTAGCATTCTCAACATCCTTTTAGGGTATTAAGGTTTCAAGTGTTCTTATTTCTTTCCTTTCTTCCTTCCTTCTTTCCTTCCTTCCTTCCTTTCCTACCTTTCCTCCCTTCTTCCCTCCCTCCCTTTCTCTTTTCCTTCCTTCCTTCCTTCGTTCCTTCCTTCCTTCCTTCCTTTCTTTCCCAGCACAGTATTGGTACTGCGTCATCATATAGTCTCTTCCAATTACACAAATTATCTTTGTACTCCTACTTGCATTTCAAAGTTTCTACTCAGTTCTGGTCTAAGAAATGCTTAAAAATCTTTTACTCCATTAAAGCTCTATACTTCCCCCAGACTCACCAGGATTATACTTATCTTTACAAGGTAGTTTATTGTTGGTTGTAAATCTATCTAACACACACACACATTTACCTTTTGAGATTGCATTCTAAGATTTCCTCACATTTATAATAGAATCTATAAAGTGTGATTCTGACTGTAGATGCCTGGTATTTGAAGTCCTTTTTGGATACTTGAGGTTTTTTTTGTTTTTGACATTGGGACTCTAGATTTTATATCTGACAAACTGATGAATTTTTTTTATCTTTTTTATCTTATATTTTGAATAGATCTGGTAATGTATTATTTGTATTGTCTTAAAGTATAGTGCCCAGGCTTTTAAAATGGGTTTTTTTTTTAATTCAAATTCTCTCTCCTTGAACTGCTTCCTAATTCATTTTTTTTTAAATATCAGATATTTTACATGCTCTTCTATTTTTAATCCTTTAATTTTGTTTAAATATTTCTTGATGTCTCTATAGTCAATGATTTTTGTTCTACTACTACATTTTCACTTACTAGAGCTACTCCCCAACCCCACTATTCTCAATTACCACTCCCTTGGGAGGAGTGGGGGTTTTTCAAAGTTGACACTATGATTTGTCTATTTTTAGAGATAACTTTCCTGACACACTCCTTTTCTATCTATGGATTGCTGGCTAACTTTTTGTGTAGTTCTGGTTTAGATGAATTCACTGTAGTTTCTCCTTTGATTTCTAAATCATTCTATTTGCTATAAACAAACTTCTGATATGTTTTACATTAGGTAGATTAGGCTGCCTATGTTTCAGGCAGCTATCTTGACTATAAGTTTATATTGATCTCTTAAAGGAAAGCCTGAAAACATACTCTTTGGGACTTGAGATATCAATCTTTTTGGAATTAACTCATCTCTTGAATCTATAATAGTCATAAAGAACACAAATCCCTTTGTTATCTAGGAATGTGACATGGTCCAATTCTTGACTATCTATAAACTTAATACTTGCTTCTCTGCTACCAAATAAAGCTTTTCCACTGTTAGGTTCTGTTAGACTGCAGTTGGTGAAAATGCTTGACATTGAGCCAGACATTGGAACAAATTAAGTCACCACAATTCACACAATGTAAGCAAGATTTGTAACCTTTGGCCTATTTGTCAAAACACTGTTAGAAGCCAGATATATGAATAATGAGCTGGATAGACTGTTTGCCTAAAGGTAGACCTACTTTGAACTGAAAGCTGTGACTGATAACTGTGCTAGGCACTGGGGATTATAATTATTTGATGAGTACTTTCCTCAAATCATCAGAAAGGCCACCAGCATGAAATTATAAAAACTCTTATGATAACTTTATATAATTTCTCAAAGCCTGTCTCTCACAAATATTTTTATGGCATTTGATTCATTTTTGTTTTTAGTGTTCCAAACTGGATAACAGCTTTATGTAGAACTGATAGATTTCTGGATTTGGAAGTGTGAAACCCTGAATTTATCTCTTGACTCTGACATTTAGTAGCTGTGCAATCATGTGAAAGCCATTAAACCTCTCTGTGTATCTGTGTATCTATAAATAAGGTTGGTAATGATAGCTGTAGTACTTACCTCACAAGGTTGCTGTGACATTCAATTAAGATAATCTAAAATATTAGAAAACTTTAACATACTACACAAAAATTTATTAAACAGAGATAAAAACAGAATTAAACAGAATTAAACTCAGTCCTTTTTGGTACCATTCCCACCTCCACTGTCCTCAATTCTTGACATCCCAGAACAACATCCAGCTCTTAAAATCAGCATCTTAAAATGGTTTCCAACTCAAGCTTTAGTGAAACTAAAACCAGTGAGAGACCAATGAAGAAACTGTTCTCTTTTTATTCATCCTCTGCTCTTACTTCCTGGGCAATTTCTTAATCTATATCTAAAAGGTATTTACGGTGACATTTCAAAAAGAAATAATGAAAATGAGTAGGAAAAGTTGAATAGTTGAAAGTTCCTCACACTGATCATGTTTTGATTTTACTCAGAACTAAAAGGAAACAAACAATATTGACATGCTGGATAGTAATAAGGGGATTTGGTGCTGTGACATACCCTTTTATTATGTTCACTTTAAAATGAATAACTTGATTACATACCTAATTTCCAGCCAACCTTTAGCACATCTAATAACTAACTAAAAAAGAGAGCTATAGATCTTTTGGTATTTTCCAATTAGATAGATTAGACTGCCTAATACCTGTAAAGATAGTTCTCAAAATCTAGTGACACAGGGAGTGTATGAGATTGAAATTTACAAGAACATATACACTATGACTGGGATTGTCTATAGGGAAACTTTTCCTGAAATAATATCACATGTATGATTTGGAAGTAATTGACTGAGGTTAAGGTGCTGCTGATAGGTCACTGGAGACCACAAATTAATAAATAAAAATTTAAAATACTGTAAATTTGGGAATGGTAACATATGAAATTATATTTTGGAAGAGAGGTAGTGAAGGAATAGCATAGGCAAATAAGACAATGATGCTCATGGAATCTGGAGCAGCTACATAGTACAATGGATAGAGTACATCTGAAGTCAAGAAGATCTTAGTTCAAAATCTGTTCTCAGATTTGCTGTGTGACCCTGGACAAATCATTTAAGTCCTATTTGCCTCAGTTTCTCATTTGAAAAATGGGGACACACTGGAGAATGTGTTTCTTTGCCAAGAAAACCTTATGGAAAAAAAGTTCATGGGGTCATGTAGTCAGACAAAATTAAACAAATAAAACTTAAGGGGTCTAGAAAAGAGAGATTGTCAGTATTTTAACACTTGTCCAAGGAAGAGAGAGACTGTCTGTACTTGGTGGATCCAAGCATTCCAGTACTAAATTGTACAAAGTGGTTATAGAGTTTTGAATTATGTTTCAAATAAATTACAAAACCATGATGATTGGGTATACTAGAAATTTATGTTGCATAATCTCAACTAGGTTTTCACTGCTGTAAGACAATCTTTTTACACTCTATCCTTCCTCAAAACTCCTGTGGCTCTCTCTACCTCCACATTCATTCTCCCAATTAAGAATCTTGTCTCATATATTACTGAAAAAATTTTAGGCCATTTGCCAAGAACTCCCTTTTCTCTTCCCTCACATAACACCCACATGCCTTCTGTGACTATCTCTTCATTCCTATCTCATATGAAGAGGTGGCTCTTCTTGCCAAGGCTGACTTTTCTGCATGAACATGTAGTTTCCTCCACATCTGTACTTTTTCTCATCATCAGTCTCTCCCATCTATTGGTTATTACCATACTATTCACAAATAATCCATTTTCTGCCCCACCCTCAAAAAAAAACCCTTTATTTGATCCCTCGATCCTCATTATCATCCAAATCTTTACTGCTTTTTGTAGCTAAACTCTTTGATAAGGCTATAATAGGAAACTTCCTTTTCTCTCCCTTTCTAAATCTCTACAACCTTGCTTCTGACTTCTTTATTAAACTTAAATTTCTCTCTCCAAAATTACTAAAGACTTCTTAATTACCAAATTGAGAAAAGGTCAGTTTTTTTTAATTGTCATCCTTCTTGGCACCTCTGCCTTTTGACACTGTTGATCATCTATTTCTTAATATTACTCTTGTCTTTAGGTTTTCTCTCTCCTATCTGATTGTTCTTTTCCAGTTCCCTTTTGCCACTACATGGAGTCCAACAGAATGCTGCCCTGGTCCCTGTTTCACTTGGTGGTCTCATCAACTCCCATGAATTCAGTTATCATCTGTATGCTAATGATTCTCAGCTCTATCCTACTCTAACCTTGCTGCTAATTCTTTTATCTCTTAACTGCTTGTTAGACATTTTGAACTCTATGCATCTTAACTTCAACATGTTAAAAACATTTTCTTTCTCTCCAAGTCTTCCTAACTTCCCATCCTCTCAGTCATCCAGGCTTTGCAATCTATCATTCTTAAATCTACATTCTTTCACTCCCCCATATATAATATATTGATCTATTTCTAAGATCTGTTGGTTTCAGCATTGGTCCTGTCTGACACAAATCTCTTCTCATTCCTTCAACTATCAAAATGAACTTCCTAAAGCATAAGGCTGACAATATCATTCTCCAATCAATAAATTCTGGTGGCTTCCTATCACCTCCAGAATCAACTATAACATCCTCTGTTTGGCATTCAAAACCCTTCATGATCTGGTCCTTTCCTACCTTTCTGGTCTTCTTACACTTTGTAAGTTCCCCTCCCTTCCATCACTCCCATCCTTTCCAACCTACATCACATTCTTTTTCTTGATATTCTCTTCTATCTACGTTTTTGAAACACTATTCTATCCTGGTTTTTCTACTTATATGAGTACTCCTCAATATCTATTGCTGGAACTTTAAGTCATGCCCTTCAACCATGGGTTATCTCCTATATCTCTGTCTCACACCCTTTTCTCCCTTCATACTATCTTCCTTAGTTGTCTCATCTGCTCCCTAAGATTCAATCATCTTTCTTGGCCTTGTTGTTGTTCTCAAAGAAGACATTCTATCTCCAAACTGGGCATTTTCACTGTCCCCTAAGTCTGAATTGTGCTTCCATCTCATCTCTACTTTCAAGCTACTCTAGCTTTCTTTAAATTCCAGCTAAAATCTCATCTGTTGATTATGTATATAATATGGCCTATACATAATTGTTTGTCTGTTGTCTCCCCAACTAAGCTATTGGAAAGCAAGGGCTATTTTTTGCTTTTCCTAATATCCCTGTTGGTACTTAATAAATATTTATTGACTGACTGATTGTCAAATCTACTTCCTCTCAACCTCTCAGACTTGCATCTCCAACTATCTACCAAATATCTTGAATTGGCCAAAACTGAACTCCATTATTTTCTTCTCAAACCTTTATTTCTTCCTCACTGCCTTATTATTGAAAGCACTACCACCCTCCCACTCATCCAGGATCAAAACCTAGATATCATCTTTGACTACTCATTTTTTGAATGATCCATTGTCAAGATGCTCATTTTAAACTTCATAACGTATGTTGTATATGCCCCCTTCTTTCTTTTGATATTACCTGTCACTACAGACCCTTCTTGACTCACACTTGAAATACAGAAAACTTTTTGTTTGTCATACTGTCTTATCTCCTCCCACTCTTTATATAGTTCATTTTTATTCAGCTGTCAGTGATCTTTCTAAAATATATGTCTCACCATGTCCTGATTCTATTCAATAAACTTTAGTGGCTTCTTATCCTCTTTGAGATCAAATATAAAATAACTTTTTGCACCTAACTCATTCCCATGTAACCTACAATCCAGTGACACTGGACATCTTACTTTTCTTTGCATAAGACATTACGACTCTCAGTTTTGAGCAATTTCATGGGCTGTCCTTCATATATGGCATGCTGTCCCACTTTGTTGCTGTTTCTTGGCTTCAAGTCTCAGATAAAATTCCATTTTCTACAAGAAATTATTTCCAATCACCCATAATGCTGGCATCTTTCTCTTGATTATGTTCATTTTGGCAGTTATATGGCACAATGGATAAAGTATTGAACATGGAGTGAGGAAGATCTATAGATCATTGAAACTCAATACCCCCTTGCTGTTTCAAAAGTTCATCATAACTCTACTGAGTCTTCCTACTATGCTATCTGTAATCCTGGCTCCTTAGGCAACAAACCTCTCCATCTTAAATCAATTTCTCTTTTCTTCCATCTACTGATTCTTAATGAATTTCCCCTGATGATACAGTCTCTCTGGCCATTCTTTTCAGTACCAAGTGCACTTTAACTCATTCTACTTGACTCATTGGTTAAAATGAGGATATCTCATTTTCAAGGTCTTCCCCTCTCTTTCAACAAATATCCTATCTTCCTTTGAAGTTCATGCTATTTATCCTAATTACCCAATAAAATTCCTGGTAGTTGGAATTCTTCCTGTGCCTATGGAATTCTTCCCCACTCCTGCATTCTCAGGTCATTCTCCTTTCTTCTTTAATGAGTCTGATATCTGAGTTATAATATTTCTCTCCTTCCCAACTTCTACCTTATACTAGGGGACTTCAACATACAAATTGATAATCCTTCAAATATCCTTACTATTCAATTGTCTAACTTATTATTCCCAATTAGCTACTCCCCCATCCCACCTTATCCACACCCTCAGTCATCCACCATCCACCCACACCATCACCAACAAATGTACCACCTCTGTTAAAGAATTCTGAAATCTCCTTAACCATAACCTATTGATTTTTCACCTCTTCCCTCAGTTTTTCCTTACATAACCCTACTGTTCATCCTTATCATGATCTCCAACCCTTTGACCTCTCAATTCTCTCCCAGGTCATCTCCCTTGTACTAACCATTCTCTCCTCTTTTCCCATCTTAACTCCTTGTTGAATTGGAGTCTTCCGCTCTCTTCAGCTCCAAGACCCCATTTTATATTCCAGATTTTGTGCCTACACATGTGCTGTTAAATAAAGGTAGAGAAAATCATGCAATCATTCTGACTGGGTTCACTACAAATTTATATTACCTAGCTTGAAATGAGACCTCATTGCTGCTCAGCAATCATGTCCTTTTATCAATATACTATTCTACTTTCCAGAGCAGCTCTTTCAAACTTTTTCACCCCTACCTAACAGCTGAGAACCTTCCCTCATATTTAAAAAAAAATGAAGCCATTTATGTTGAGTTCCCTTTTCTTCCCTCTCTCTTATATTCTATCACTCAGGTGTCTCTTCTTTTTCACATGAGAAAATGGTCTTGCTCCTTATCAAAGTTTATGCCCCTCCTTGTTCAAGCAATTCCATTTCATCCTATCTCTAACAGATTGCCTTTTCTCTTATTCCCACTCTCACTTAATTTCAATTTCTCCCTCTCTAATGTCTTATTTCTTACTGTCTAGAAATATGCCAATGTTTTCCTTATCCTGAAAAAAAAAAAACCTGTTACTTGATCCTTCTATCCCTGCTATATCATCATATGTATCTTCTGCTCTTTGTGGCTAAATTCCTAGAAAATGTGTTTCACAATAGGTTCTTCTACTTTCTCTCTTCTTAACCTTTTACATTCTGGCTTGTGACCTTATTTCAATGAAATTGCTCTCTTCAAAGTTATTAATGATTATAGTTAACTAAATCCAAAGGCCTTTTCTTAATCTTCCTTGTCTCTGACTTCTCTGTAGCCACGGACACTGTTAACATTCTTTCTTCCTTTATACTTTCCCTTCTCTAGGTTTTTGGGATACTACTCTCTTCTGGTTTTCCTCTTCCCATTTGACAGATCTTTCTCTATCTTCTTTGCTGGATCCTCAATTATCCTTCAATTATTATTAGAAAATCATAGGTATCTCCAAGGGTCCTCAGAGGTACTGAGTCTTTCTCTTCTCCCTCTATATTACTTCAAAGTGATCTCATCAGCTTTTATGGATTTCATTACCACCTCTTTGCTGATTCTCAAATCTACCTCTTTCCTGCCCCAATCTCTCCACTAACCTCTGATCTCAAATCTCCAACTGCCTTTCAGATATCTTAAATTGGATGACTAATAGACAAACTTAATATGTCCAAAACAGGATTAACTTTCCTTCTTCTCCAGTATTCTCCTTCCTATCATCTCCAGTATTTCTCTTTCCTATTACTGTAAAGTATATAGCATCCTCTTAGTCACATAGTCACTCAGGATGACTAATAGTCATCTTGAATTCCTCACTATTTCTCACTCCCTTATGTAACATCCAAGCTGTTATGTCTTTATAATACCTCCTTTCCTCTGACACTACCATTCTAGTACAGGCCTCTGTATTACTGCAAGAGATTGCTAGTGGATCTGCCTACCTCAAGTATATTTTTACTCCAATCCATTTTCTAATCAGCCTTTAAAGGTTATTTTCCTAAAATGCAGGTCTGATCATGTCATAACCTCTTTCCCTTCAACTACCTCCCAAATAAAACTGCAGGGTTTCAAGAGCAAATACAAAATACTTTGGCAATTCAAAGCCTTTCATAACCTCATCTTTTCCTAACTTTCCAGTCTTCTTACTTCCTTGACAGAAACTCTTTCACTCAATGATACTAGTTCTCTTGGATGTTCCGTGAACAAGACCCTTAATTTCTCAGTTCAGCATTTTTCTTTAGTTGTCCTATGTTTCAAATTCTCTTCCTTCTCCACTTTTGATTACTGACTACCCTGGCTTCTTTTACGTTCCAATTAAAATTCTACCTTCTATATGAACACTTCTCTAACACCTCAATTCCAGTGCCTTCTCTCTCAATTATTTTCTATTTATTCAATACATAGCTTACTTTGTATACATTTGTTTTCATGTTGCCTCCTCCATTAGATGTAAGCTCCTTGAGAGTAGAGACTATCTTGTGTATCCGCAGTATCTTTTTGAACTCCTTTTCTTTCCCTTGGTCTTTAGCACAGTTTCCAGTGCTTAATATTTGTTGAATTGAATCTAGATTCAAATCCTGCCTCAGACACTTATTAGTTGTGTGAATCTGAGCAAACCACTTACCTTGTCTGCCTCAGTTTCTTCATTTGTAAAATTGGGGTAAAAATAGTATCTTCCTTGTAGGGTTGTTGTGATGACAAAATTAGATTACATTTATAAAGTGCTTTACAAACCTTAATAACTTGCATAATGCTAGCTATTATTGTTATTGTTGTTAACCTTGTATATATCTTGCTTTTATATACTCTGTGAGCTTCCTGGGAGCAGGGACTATCTTTTGCTTTTCTTTGTATTGTTGTATTCTTCAAGCTTAGCATAGTGTTGAGAACACAGTAGGTGATTAATAAATGCTTGCTGAATGAACATAATTCTTAAGTCAAATATCTTTTCCACATAAAAGTTCATTTTTTAAAAAAAAGTTTCTTCTTAGTATTTTTTTCTTCTACAGGATAAATAATCCAGTTTCTTTCACTTGATTTTCACATGTCTCCAGTCGACTCACTATCCTGGTTATTGCCCTGCTCTAGATACCTGTCACCCCTGCTCTATGCCAAAGTCCATTTTGGTGTGTGTGTGTGTGTAGGTAAGTATAGCTTATCCTATGCAGAAGTGATCCCACTTCCTTGTATAATATTATGCAAGGACATTTAGGATCAGTACAAAGAATATGTTATGCCTGGTTCCATAGATCAGATTTTATATAAGAACAGATTCTATGAAACAAGGACCAATTGAGATAAGAATAAATAAATCTATGGTCTCCTTACTTATTAAGTAGCAAAAAGCTAATGACTTAAAATAAAGCAGCTACTAGGAAAGTTGGCTTAATGCCCAGGCTTAAAAGAGTCACTTTTCTAAGTCACTTTTCTCAGAATTTCCTTCTCAGATTTTATCTTCACTTTCTGAAGTAAACAGAATACTCCTTCACCCTCACATTCCAAAGATCATTGTACTAATGATATTCAGTATATTCCAAAGATCAATGAGTATATTACTTATTTCTTCTTTTTTGATAATTTTTTTCCTTTGTTAGCCCACCCATTTTTCTATAGATAATAACTTACCGGAGAGGATCTGGAAGATTCCAGTGATATAAAATCGGCCACCCTTGGTGAGAGTAAAAAGCTGGCAGAAGAACAGGAACAAGGAAAGGACGCTGAATATAATGGAAAGAATCATGGTGGCTTGAACAGATTGCAGCCATTCTGGAGGGAAAGAGAAAGTAAAAACAATTAGGAAAACAGGTTATACATTGGCTTTTGGATTGAAAAAGGACCAAGGGGATTTGTAGGGCTAATAGTACATACCCTAAGAAAAATCAAACAGAACCTAACAGAGTATTCACTGAAGACACTGTGCACAAGCAGCTCAGGAAATAGGTTGTCTTAGAAAAATTTGTGGTAAGAAATCTTATTGCCAACAGAAAAACCAATAGCAGGATCTGATGAATATATAAAATTCTCCAGAAAATTAATTTGGTCCTGTAATCATTGTAATTAAAAAAAAAAAATTAGCCACTTTTCCCCCTACTTGATATAGTTTAGCCACTTTAAGAAAAATAATTTTAAAATATAATTTTCCAGCATACTTCCTTATTGTGAACATATCACTTTATATTACTTCTTGTCTCTTTGATTATTTAGTCAATAAGCATTAAGTGCTTACCATGGTTCAGAATATAATGAACACATAACTTAAGTCCTGGGAAGGCAAAAAATAACCCCCCCCCCCCCCAAAAAAAATAATAACACCATCCACAACTGCTGTCCATAGTAGTAAGGAGCCTCTAATGGGGGAGATAAAATACATAAATAAGCACATATAGGATAAATATATAGTAAATGAAAAGTCACCATGGCAGGGGAAGAGGGAAGACCAGCAAAGGATTCTTAGAAGAGGTGAATCTTGAACTGAATTTTTTAAGGAAGTCAGGGATTCTAAGACTTAAAAGTTGAGAGAAGGAGCATTTCAGGAAAAGAATAGCCAGAACAAAAGCACAAAAATGAGATGCTATGTGCAAGGAATAGCAAGTGTACCGAGTACACATAAGAGGGCTTTAAATAAATAAAGTATATTTAATCCTGGAAGTAATAGGGTATGAGTAGATTTACTGAATAGAGTGTGATTGTGTCTTAGAAAAACCACTTTTGAACTTACGTGAACTGATACTAAGTGAAATGAGCAACATTATACACAGTAACAAGATTGTGTGAATGATCAACTATGATAGACTAAGCTCTTCTCAGCAAATACAGTGATCCAAGAGAATTCTAAAAGACTTGGAATAGATAATGTCTTCTGTATTCAGAAAAAGAATTATAGAGACTGAATGAGATCAAAGTATATTATTTTCATCTTTATTTTGTTTTTTCTTCCTCATGGCTTTTCCCTTCTGTTCTGATTTTTTTCACAACATGACTAATATGGAAATATGTTTAAAATGATTGTACACATATAGCCTGTATCAGTTTGCTTGGTGTGTTTGGGGAGGAGGGAAAGAAAGGAGAAAAAATTGGAATTCAAAATGTGAATGATGAAAACTATCTTTACATGTAATTGGAAATATTAAGTGAAAAAATTAATTTTGGCAGCTGGATTGGAGTGGGAAAAGACAAACAGGCTGACCATTTAGAAAGCTATTACAAAGAAGGTGATAGCTGTGTGAATATAGAGACGGGGACATTTAGGAGAGATGCTAGAGAGAAATAAGATTTGGTGACTGATTGAGTATATGGTTGTCTGATAAAGAGGATCTAAGGAAGGAAGACATAACATTGACTTTGTGAAGCTGGGCAACTCATAGTTATTGGATGATTCATTTTATAGGTAAATTGGTACCCCTGAGTAATAGGAGTTCAGAAGGGAGAGTGGGTGGAGAGAAAAAATAAAAAAATTTTTTTTTGGTTAGGATGAGTTTGAGATTCCTATGTAAAATGGCAGTTATTAATGTGGGATTGAAGTTCAGCAGATAAAAGATTGGATAAATAGATTTTGGAATTATTTGCACAGATTTGATAACTGGGACCATAAGATCAGTAAGAGAATATGCAGAGAAAAGAGAAGACCTAAGACAGAACACCTTGGGTTATATATTCACTGTTTATGGAAGTGACATTGATAAGAATCATCAAAATGCCATCAGGAAGAACAAGGAGAAGAGAAAAACTAAGAAGGAGCTTCAAGCACATGGTCTCAATTTTTCTGATGAAAATTTGGTGAGGTGGGTGAGATAACCAAGTGGGTAAGGCAGTGAGAAGGAATGGCATGGAAAGTTTGAAGAGAGAAGAAAAAGTATATTGGAGAATAATGTTGGGGAATCAATGGGAGAAGGGATAGGATTATTCTTATTCTATAGAGAAGGCTCAGTTGAGATTAGCTAACATAAATTTTAATAGATTCAGTGAAGTTTCATGATTCCCTCACGCAACATTCAATAATTTATAAGTAGGAATGAGGGAGAAAAAAATGGGAGCAATCCAGGATTAGGGTTTGGCTAGTTATGTTTAGTGACAGGACAAGGAATCAAGGGATTCGAGAGTACTGTAGAACTGACCTAGTATACTAATGAGACAAGAGTGGGAAAGGAGGAGAGCATAGCCAGAGCCCTGGACAGTACTGGGGGATGAAGGGATTACACAGTAAGGATAAACACAGGGAGGAACAGGGTGAGTTAGAAAGCTATAATTATGATCAGATGAGGAAAATTTTAAGCTCTTGAACGTAGAAGTGAAACATTTGTATATAATAGCAAGATAACTGGTATGATCATTCCAATCCTTAAGTAAGGTAGAATGAAAAGGTTAAGAAAGTTGAAAAGAATAAATGGAAAGTTAGGATATTTGAATGTCATAAGTATACATAAGTATGTTGAGCCTCAAAACGAGAAAAGGAGTTTGTATGGGAAGGACGACTATAAACAAGGCACTGAATTTTTTGGGAAAAGAGAATTTTCTGGGGGCTGAATCAGAATATAGAGTGTGCTAAATTTAGACTGAATGAAACTTAGGGAGAGAGATTGCTGAATGATGGTGGTAATGGAAGAGAGTGGAAATAGAAATGAAAAGCAAAGGGAATTGGAGTTACTCAACAAGGAGAATGGATATGAAATAAAGTGCAGTGAGTACCAGAATTTGGAAAGTGAGTAAGGCAGAGGCTTAAGATTAAAGAAAGTTTGTTAATTCTAGAGCAGCCATTCCAGAATACACAACAGAAAATATGAGCAGATGTGGGGGGAGCAGGTCAAGGGGGAATGAAAATGAGGGAAAAGACAACTGAAGTTTGCTCTATGACAGTCAAGAGTTATGTAATATAATTAGCTGTCTTATGTCTTTCTCTTTTTTAGTTTCTTAAATTTTTATTTAAATACCTTATCTTATTTAACTTTTCAAGTGCTTATTTCTTATCTATCCAATTAAACAGTAAATTCTGTGAGGTCTGGGACCAAACCTTAATTGCATCTAATAATCACTTTTGTATTCATTCTGTATACTTGCAATGTTTTCCCCTTCCTCTACCTTCTGCTTTCCTAACCTTCTTTAAATCCTAATTCAAAATGCTACCTTGCACAAGGGGGCATTCTCTGATTTCTTCCAGTAGGTAACAAATTTCCTCCTCACAAAATACTTTGTATGTATGTCATTTATTTATCATATAAAATTATATATAATTATTTTTGTATCAGACTGTCTCTTTAGGCTAAAAAAATCTGATAAGAATAGGAACCATTGCCCTATTTAAATGGCATTTCTGCCTGAGACTAGAACAAACATCTTCACATAGTATATGCTTAATAAATATTTGTTAAATTTCTAATGATTTCTATCCTCAACCTAACATAGTTTTGTATATAGCAGATGCTCATTAGATATTTATTGATTTTTGTCATGCAGTCCTAAAATAAGTACAGATGACAAAGAAATTCTAAATCAATTCCTGAAATGCTTTCAGAAGTTAGAAAAATTAAAAGTTATTCATTAATACATAACTCATTAAAAGAAAATCCCAGCAGGAAGAGTGTGCCTAGCTTAGTGTCTTGCATAGTTACTTATTAACTGTTGAATTAAAATGAAACACTTTTCTGAAAATACAAGACCTATCTCTTAAATCTGTTCTGATAAGATATGCATTCCATTCTTACTTTTGAAAAGATCATGGAATCACAATTAGAATTGGGATGAACTTAAGAGATCGTCTTGTCCAAAGTGCTCATTTCTCAGTTAAGGAGACTCAGATAAAGTCCAAAAATCCATTTAGTGTTAACACAGATAGGAAGTAGCAGGGCCAAAATTTGATCCCACGTCTTTTCACTTAAATAAAGGGGTAACAGCAGAATTACTTGTGGATGTTCTTCCCAAAGGAATAAAAAATTTGATTGTTGAAACTTCTCAAAATATCTTGGGGTTTACGGGCTAGATTTCTTTTAAGAACTATGCCTAAAATCCAAATCACTCCAACTCACTGATTAGCCAAAAATAGGTCCTAGCTCAAGCTTTCACTTGGTCACAGTTTGGGTTCCAAAGGCTCAGTGAATGTGAATAGCAATTACTTGGTGTTGGCCAGAAACCCAGCGGGTCTTTTCCCCCAAGATTTATTTATTGGACTAGGTTAAAATAAGCCATTTTTGGCTTCATTTCACACCTAGTCTTAATCACTTAATGGATTTTGCCTCAAGAAAAACCGACACCTGGAAAAGACTTTAGTTTAAAAAAGCCAAGGTCTCCCATAGCATCCAGGGCCATCCCAGTCTTCCAGATCTAATCTTGCTACTGGACCCAGAAGGTTCTGGAAGAGAGTGTGAGGCAGGTGACTTTGCACAGCCTTTCCTCCTCAAATCTTAATTCACTTGCAAGTCACGGCATTATTTTGCTGTCATGGTTCTCTTTGAGAAGGACAAACAACAAAATAGGCAAACATCTTTTGGCCATTATTTAATTTATATATCTTTATATTTATAAATATATTGTATGACTGATTAATCTGTTAAATGTTAAAGAGGAAGAAAAGAGACAAATCTAGTTTTCTTAAAAGGGGAAAAAATGACAAGCAGCAACACTCTAAATCCCTATGGTTAGGAAAACTCATTTAGATGGTAATTTGAGGGTCCTAAAGTGGTGATAGGAAAGGCTGCAGTTCATTACAAAAAGCTAAACACTAAAGAAAATTTGCTAGCATTTTCCCTTAACAGAAAACAATTCATTGCAAACAAAAAGAAATTGCTTAGATTCTGAATAAAACTTAAAAAGTATTTGGGTAGAATGTGACCTCAGTTTAGCTGTACTTTTCTGACTTAGGGACTTTTTTTTAAATGAAGAAAAGTTTTGTTAAATGCTGGAATAATATATCTTAATTTAATAAGGAAAGTGTCTTCATGGCACAACCTCTTTCCCTTCAGAGCTCAGTTGTACCACACTCTTCCCTTTCCTTGTTTCCAGTGGTGCTTTAAGGCACTAAAAACAAAATCCTTAGAAGATGCAGAATCTCATTAAAAAAAAATTAAGAAAGAATAGTACATGATATATGTCTTTTAATTTTTATGTCATCTTAATTTTTATAGGATTCTGCATATCTGCATATTTGAGAGAATTTTAAAATGTATATATATATATATATATATATATAATATCTCTACATACTACAGAGAAGTTAGAGTTGTACTGATTGAAGGTCAGTCAAGTCAAGGTAAATGGGAACTGAATATAATAATCTATACTATTCATCTATAACAAGAGGTCATCTTGTTCTCCACTTGAAAATTTCTAGTGATGGGAAACTCATTACCATGACAAGGAAAATTCATATACACACATGTAAGTATATAGATACGTATATTATTTCTCTATTTACAACATAAATGTATATATTTCTATGTATATAAAGCTCTGTGTGTGTGTGTGTGTGTGTGTGTGTGTGTGTCCTTAAGCTTTTCATTGAAGCTTTAAGGAGAGGAAGATCAATTTATAGTTTCCCCAAGTTTACCACTTATATTTTAATTTCACTCTGGGTAGAATGGCACAGAAAAAAAATTAATTGTATAGGCAGGAATTTGTTCTATTAGCCTTAAAAAATTACATTGATCATCTTTTTGCATTGTGATTAGTTTCTTCTTGGTAACCAAAGAAATCACTTAAGATAATTTACCTAACCAGGTATGGATTTTGGGAATACAATAGTTTTCTTCACTACAGTGAACTAAATGATTTGAATGAATGGGTGAATCACTAATCCAGGGGAAATATTTTACTTTTCAGTGAATTTCATGAGGACTCCCCAGAGGAAAATAGAATATCAAGGTCCTTATATCCATCCACATTTGTGAAATGCTTTGGTTATATCTGTTTTAGACATATCTTAAATACTATCTCCTATAACTTTATTGCCAATATCCTTCCTGATTCTATGAATCCTTAGATAATCTCTTTGGTGGAGAGTAAGGTTTTTTGGGAGCAAATTTTCTGTAACTATTGTTCTTTCTATGCCATTTGAGTAAATGCCTTTTCAAAGTTGGGCCCAGGTGAGGTAGGTATGATAGAAAATGGTCGTTAATTGAAAAAAAGTTACCTACAAAAATAAAACATTCATCTTTGGATTGTTATTCTCTTCTGAGTAATTATGGATCCCATTTAGGAGGGTCTTCTTGGGTTTGGGGCTTGATACAATCAATATAATGTTATCTATAGCTATCTATAGCATCTAGAACACCTCACTGTTTTTAGGGAATCCTGCTTCTATCCTCCTCAATATGACAAGTGAATAAATCAACTGAGCACTTATTATGTACCATAACTGTGGTAGGCCCTGTGGATACAAATTCAAAAAATAAATTCCTACATACTTAGGAGTATAGTCTTATTATTATGTGTCCCTTGTTTATAATCAGAGTTGTCAAAATGTAGCTTTTGTTTCATTTTTCAAGTAATCTTAAATGATCTTCACATTTCATGAAAAAGCTTTTATTGGAGGACAGTCACTGAACTAATTTATATTCTAATCCTTGTTACCCTTGTTTACTACATCTATCCATTTAGCAAAGATTTCAAGGTTTTCTATGGTGGCTTTTAGACTTGCTATTACATGGCATTTACTTTACATTAAATATCTTTAGTTGGTAAATCTTTTAGATTGGTGTTATCAATATCAGTATTAGTTCTTTTATCCATTTCTCTATTTTACAATTAATAGCTTATTTAAATAGGTCAGGTTGGCTTCCTTTGAATTGAAAACATTTTTCCAATTTTGGCCCTTTTAACTTGTTTTTTTTTTTTCTATCCCTCCTTTTTATTGACGGTCTATCTATAGATGGACAGCTGATTTAGGCACATTGGTTGCCAGTCATTTCTTGTCAAAGATATAATTAAAATCACTTTTGTTGGGGCTTTTCATCTCTAGTGCCTCTTGATTATTTTTTTTAAAAACATATTCATGATATATAGGTCTGCAGTCAATGTGCAGAGCCTTTGATCTCTTTTATTTCTTAATCCTAATTGTATATTGATTGGTTGGTGGTGATTCTTCATTCTCAGAGGATCAAAATGGCACTACTATGTTAGAGTCGCGTTATGGTGTGCCCGACTGTGGACGATCGGACCAAAGCAGCTCAGAGTGCTCTGCCATAGGTAAGGCACAAATTGTCCTTATGAACATTTGGGTTGACTTCTCTAACTGTGCATTTTGTACTTCTTCAGAGCTAATTGAATTCTGCTTTGGTCATAGACCACAGTACCTTCTCTGATGAAGACCCACCGTGCTGGGCAGTCCTGTGCCAATTTCTCCCATGTCAATACAATCAATTCTAAAGTTCTTGAGAGACTTTGAGAGGGTCCTTGTATCACCTTTTCTGGCCATTTTGTGAGTACTTGCCATGCATGAGTTCTCCATAAAATAATCTTTTTGGCAAGTGTATATTTGGCATTCAAAGTATGTGCCTAGCCCAACAGAGTTGTACTCTGTGCAGTAGAGTTTGAATGATTGGCAAGTTAGTTTGAGAAAGGGTTTCAGTGTCTGGTATCTTATCTTGCTGGATGATCTTTAGAATCTGCCTGAGACTATTGAGTTCTTTAATTTGAAAAGACTACAAGCCAAACCTAAAGTGGACAAAGTGTTTGTGTATGATTTTTTTTGTTTGTTTGTTTGCAGATGATCATGCACTCAATGCAGCTTCCAAAATTGAGATGCAACTAAGTATGAATAGATTTTCTGCTGCTTGTGCTAATTTTGACCTAAGAATCAACACCCAAGGAAATATAGGTCATCCATCAGCCAGCACTACACCATCAATATATGGAACCATCAGTTACAGCAAATGATGTAGCTTTGAATGCTGTGGATAAGTTCACTTATCTTGGCAGTATATTTTCCAGGGATGTCACATTGATAATGAGATTGACACATGCATTGCCAGAGCTAGCTCAGTGTTTGGAGGCTCTGAAGGAAAGTGTGGGAGAGAAGAAAGGTGTTAAAAATATAAAACTGAAGATCTACAAAGCCACTGTACTGACCTCATTGTTGTATGCCTATGAAACCTGAAAAATACACTAGTGCCATGGTCAGGAAACTAAATCAATTTCTTCCTAATCCTATATACAGATATACATATATATATGTATATGTAATATACATATATATATATTATGCATATGTATATATGTGTGTTTACATATGTGAACAAATGTGTATATGTATACACACATATACACAGACATATATTTTGTGTAATCATATATATTATAATATATATTTTACCATTCTCCTCTTGCTCACATTTGCATAGAATAAAGAATTAAAATACATGTTGATTCAATTCGGAGGATCTTATTGAGTTCCTCATGGAATTATGCTACATCTTCATAACACTAACAGGTATATTGATTTATATAAGCTATAACTAGCAACATGGGAATTTTAATTTAAAATTTTTAATTATATTTTTTAAATTTATAAAATTTTAATTTATAAATGCTAATAAAAAACATTGAAATTTGGGATAATAAAGTATCTTGTTGCTTGTAAAGTATTTCTTGTTACTTTTGGACACATGGTAAAACCTACTCTGCCAAGTGCCATCTCCAAGGAAAACTTTTTAGCCAGCCTCTCTTTTATCTTAAACTTGCTTTTGTTTTCTGCATCTGTTTTCAGTATATATGCCAAGATAAGTTTCAGTTCAATTATTCTAGTAGTATGGACAAGTAGCCCACATTTAAAACAGCAACAGTTAAACTAATGTCTATATGCAGATTAAAATCTCAACTATTCTTACCACTACTATTTTGCCAATCTTCTAACATCACTGCAAAAGCAGAACATGAAAGGGGTAGGTGTGAGGAAGAGGGGATAAGATTGAGCACCATTTTGTATTTTTCTTTGTTATGGCCAAATTTTCTACATAGCGAATTCTAATTGTGATACTTTTCTCTATTTAGGTAAGCTTGTCACCAAAAAAGTAGACACTTTGCAAAGTGAACAAATTCAATGTCTTTTTAGTGATGTGACTGACAAGATAGAGGACTAGACAATTTATCTAATCATCATGAGCTCTTAAACCACTCCAAAAAAGAATAAGCAAAAGATAAATGATTACAGTGACTTTTAGGTCTGAGACATTAAGAAATTGAACAAGATAATAATCTGATGAACAGCTGAGAAGGCTAATCTATAATCCCTAATATGCTCATTCAGCACCAGCTCCATTAGTATGCACCATACAAGGCAAACAAGGGCTGGCAACAGAATTCAACTCTTCCTCTTGCTCTTTGTAGATCACTTGACAGCCAAAAGCCAGGAACTTGCCCTGACTGGGATGGCAATGTGACAATATTCTGTGCTCCTATGGGTCTCAACCATAGAAATGAAGAGATCTGGGGCAAGAAGCCAATGTGTGTAGATCTACCAGGTCTGGAAAAATGAGGAGACCTCCAGCTGGCAAAATATCAATTGCCTAACACTGTAGGAAACTGAAGACAACTTTGAAATTCCCTACCCCAAGGAATAAAAGCATAAGGAGCATGAAAAAATATATGGGAAAAAAGACTTGACAATGTCAAATATCACAAAGAAAGTTAAAGACCTTGAGTACAAGCAGATAAAGCAACAAGGAAGATATTAGTAACAAAAAAAATGACAAGTCTAAATGAATTCAAATATCTAGCGAATGGGGGAGAGAAGTATTAAGTATTAATGGCCTATTGTGCTAAAAGTTTTACATCAAATGTTAACCCATTTGATAATCTATGAATAAATACTAAGAAGAAAGAAAATAAATCGATTTTTGATGAGGCAAAAGACACTGTAGACTGCCAAGGAAGTATGGAACCAAACAGGATGTTCCTAAGTGGTTTGAGAGAAATAAAAACTGCAAAAGCAGATTTTATAGTCTATACAACAGAAATAATTGGAAGAATAAAAATACTTGAATCCATGTAGGCAAGCCACACCAAAGAAGCAAAAGAGAGAACTGATTGCCTTTCCCTTCTGTATATTTGTATCCCAATCTGGAAAATAAAAAACAAAAACACATTAAAAGAAACATTTCCATTCTACTCATCTAAAAGGACTCAGAGACAATATTTCTACATTCTCTTATTAATCTAAGAGTGAAATATGATAGAAAAAGAGAGCCAAGGGGGTTACATTCTCTTATTAATCTAAGAGTGAAATATGATAGAAAAAAGAGAGCCAAGGGGGTCTACAAGGTAATAAGATGGAAAGTGTTTAAAAGAGGAAACTTAAAAATAGTGAGAGGACCAGCATTTCCATGACAGTTTTTTTCCTTCCACAAAAGATTTTATCCAAAAGAAGTCAAAGCTCATCTGTGGGACCTAACTGGCCTCAGCTTTCCCAACACATGCTTCCTGATCTCAGGGCATAAAAATTGTAGCCTCTTACAATTTAGCCCCCAAAGTTGGTGGGTATCTTAAGACCATGCTAGCTATCAAACCCTTATTACATACTGACCAGACGTATTTCCAGATAGAGCCAAGTGAGTATGTGTCCAGAGAAGCTAAATGTCCATGTTCTTCTTGCTTATTCTTGTTGAGTTAGGATAAAATTAACTCTTTTGTTAAAATGATAGGCATAAAAGAAAATAATGGAGAGAATGACAAAGACATTTTTAGAAAAAGACACACAAAATGAAATTTAAAATGAATAAATGTTGAAGGGGAGAAAATTCTACCTGACATCTTAACTGCGAGGAAAGAACAAAAGGAAGAACTGGATAACCAGATTGAGTAAAAGGAAAAACAAATTAAGCAAAAAGCAATGTCTGCCATGAAATATTTTTCTTCCCTGGTATAGTTTTCAAAAGCCAGATTCCTTTCCATACTATAGGCATCTGCAATGATGTACATATTTAGGCAAAATCCTCCCTTACTAGTCATTCTTTTTCTCAAGTATTTGGATCACAGTTTAAAACTTCACTGCTATCTCCACAGAATTTCAGTGATAGCTAAGGGTCATAACAGGGCAAATCATACCATTAAAGCAGGGAGACTAAGCTGAGTAACAAAGGTCAAAAACTTAAGGATTGACAAAATAGAGAAAATAGCAACTATACAAGCTGCAGTGAGAGAATGGGTATACTAATAGTTTTTTGGAGCTATGAATTGGTTCAACTAATTTATATATAATTCAAACCTTTTCTCCCAAATCACTACTCTGATTCAGAGATATTGCTACTAGGCATATAAAGAGTTAAAAGAAAAAAAGAACCTCTATGAAATATAAAAAGGTTTTAGAGAAGTTACAGAGCTCTTTAATAATGAAACCTTTGTATCAACCTATACTTACTCACGTTCACATTCCACAGTCAGCTGTCAAATAGTCATTTTACCTTAATATTTTTCTTATATAATCCCATTCTCTTTATTCATAGAGCCACCATCCTACTCTAGGCCCCCATTACTTTTTGTATAAGCTACTGAAAAAGTCTAGTTGGTCTCGCCTTAATTACATCTCTGCTCCAATATAATCTTCACATAGTTATCAAAGCAATTTTTCTGAAAACATCTGACCATGTCAGACCCTTACTGAATAACTTCTAGTGGTTCCCTAATATCTCCAGGAAGAAATATAGTTATCTAGCATTTAAGGCCTTTTAAAATTTGTTCCCATCCTATGTATCCACCATTTTATAATCAGTCCTGTAATGTTCTCTTTCTTGGTTCAGTTTCTCGGAGGTCTCTGGGAGCAGCTTTCTTTTCAGTTCAATAATGACCACAAGTATAGCCAGGTGTTAAAGTCCAAATCCTTTATTGTCTCTTTCAAAGTCTTGTCTCCTTTCCTGGGGCCCAGTTAGCTTTCTTATATTCCAGATCCTTTATTATCTCCTTCCCGGGGCTGGGCAGCTTTCTGGAGAGCCTTTCAGGCTGGTCTTGGTCTTATTAGTGCCGGAAGTGCAGGAATCCAGGCCAGCCACCAGGAAAGTTGAAGATCGAATTGAATTTCTCCTCTTGGTTCTGAGAGCTCAAGCTGCTGTTGCCAGTCCTTTGCCTTCTCTCTGAATAAATCCTGGCTAAGGCTCCTAGCTTATATGCTCTCTTATAAGTGTGCATCTTGTGGAACTATATTAAGTACTGAACTAGAGAACTTAAGCACCATGCTAAACAACCATTGTCTTTATCAATTCCACTGACAGTACTTTGTTTCAAATTCAGAGTTCTGGCCCATAACAAGTCCTATTTGTTGTTCCTCACACTGTCTCCAAGCCTTTGTCCATTATTTCCCATGCCTAAATTCATCACAGCCTGACATCACTGACTTCAAGACTAAGCTCAAATGCCATCTTTCCCAAAAATCCTCTCTCCACAGTTATATGAGCCTTTCTTCTAAGATTGCCTTCTATATAACTTGCAAATATCTATTTTTATATAATGTTCCTTCATGAACTCTTTTAAGAGCAAGATATTTGTATATTTTTTCTTTTTTGTTACCTAAGGGCTTCACAGTCCCTGGCATATGGCAAACATTTAATAAAAGTTTCCTGATTGGTTTTTAGGTCCCTCAAATGAGAACATGGAAAATTATATATTGAATCATAATAACAAAAGAGAGGAAACTGAATGGATGCCAATCAGTCTGGGAATGCCTGAATAAGTTATGGTATATGAATGTTATGAAATATTATTCTATAAGAAATGATGAGCAGGCTGATTTCAGAAAAGCATGGAAAGACTTATGTGAACTGATGCTTAGTGAAGTGAGTCAGAACCAAGAGAATATTGTACATAATAACAAGATGTTATATAGGTTTGACTCTTTTTAACAATGAGATGATTCAAGGCAATTCCATTAGACTTGTGATGGAAAGTATATTCAGAGAGACAGAAGACTGAAAGCAGATTAAAAAATAATTTCACTTTTTTTTTTGCTTGCTTTTTTTCCTCTTACCTGATTTTTCTTGTGCAGCATAACAAATCCTAGGGCTCTCCTCTCAATTATGTGGTAAACTTGGGAGAGGCTATAAGTTGATCTTCCTCAGGGACTACTTTTCTAAAAGAAATCTCCTCTAATGCCCACAGCTGCTAGTGTCCTGTCTCTCAAACTATAGTGTATTTAATTATTTTGTATACATTTGTATTTTTTAACTTTATATATATGCTATACATATTTTATATGTATTTGTCATATAAGATCCATGTGAGTGGGAATTATTTCATTCATTGTGCTTGTAAACCCAGCACTTTGTTCAGTGCTTATCCAATAGTAAGTGATTAAAAATACCCTAGTTTGACATATTTACCATAATTTCCTCCTTTACCTCCTCTCATGTGATGAATCTTGTTGTCAGGGCAAAACTTTCTATATGAGCAAGTTATTCATCTATTATCTATGAATAACTTCTACTAGTTCCCTAATATCTCCAGGAAGAAATAGGCCAGCATTTAAGGCCTTTTCAAACCTGTTCCCATTCTATCTTTCCACCATTTTATAATCAGTCCTATTTGTTGCTCCACACTGTCTCCATGCTTTTGGGTTATATGGAAATAGTTTAGAAGAATTGCAAATATTTAATCTATATTGCATTGCTTGCTATCTTGGGAAGGTGGGGAGGAGAAGGAGAGAGAAAATTTTGGAACATGAGTTTTTCTAGGAAGAATGTTGAAGGCTGTTTCTGCATGTGTTTGGAAAAATAAAATGCTAAAATGTGTGTGGGGCATTGCTTGAAGGTTCTTTCCAGCTCTTCATCTATGATTTTAATTTAGTATCAGTTGCCAAAGGTAATTTCTCCTTTACCCCCAAGACTCTGAAAAAGACAGCCTTTCTCATTGTCAAGACCAACCCTTCTACATGTGTACTTAATCCCATTCCCTTATTCTACAAGTTGAACTGAAATGTCCCAGACATTTAAAATTTTCGCAGGCCTGGAATGCTTTTTCTCTTCATCTCTGCTTCCTGGCTTCTTTTAAGTCCCAGATAAAATTTTATCCTTTACAGGAAGGCTTTCCCAATCTTTCTTAATTCTAGTATTTTTTCTCTTTTCATTTATCTCCAATTCATCCTGCCCATGTGTGATTCTGACTGTGGTTCCTTGTTTAAATGCTTTCTTTTTGGCTGCTGGCAGTATTATTTTTTTTTTTTTTATCTAGAAGCTCTGGATTTTAAGGTTCTTTCAGGAAGTAATGGGTAGATTTTTTTCTATTCTCAAGTAGTTCTGAATAATTTTCATTTATACTCTTGTGGAAAATGATATCTAAGATTTATTGTTCTAATTTTCAGATAGCATAAGAATATTAGAGTCTTTAGCCTTTATTTTCTAGGATAGCAGTTTTTAATAGGACTTATCTTTTCTTCTATTCACATTTTGGATTTTATTTCAACATTTCTTGTTATCTTACGGAGTAATTTAGATCCATTCTAATTTTTAATCTGTAACTCATGCAAGATTCTCTGTTTTCTCTGTTGTTTATTTGCATTCTAAATCCTCTTTGCTAGTTATCATTTAATTTATAATATCCTTTTTTAAATTATTAGTTTCATGTCTATCTTTGGACAATTCCATTCCAGGAATTAGTCTTATGGACAATTATACCTTTATCTGAGGATTTGCCAGCAGTCACTGTGAACTATTTTCCTTCTTTAGGTTTGGATCATAGACATCTCTGAATTCATAACATTTCTTCATTGTTAGTATCTTCTTCTGTTTATTTCATAAGTTAACTTTAGCTTCCTGAATTAAACCATTTCTGACTGTACCTGAACATTTTGATGGAATGGTGGGCCCCTGTTTGTTTTCTGTAATTTCTAATATTTGGTGGAACAATGAATAAAAGAAAAGGGGGGTGACCTATTGTTGTTTATAAAATATAAATGTTGCTAAAAAATAAACAGGACATACTAGGGAGCTAGCAGGAAGAAAAACTGGGCCAAATGAGGTCACCTGAGGCTGATGGGGGTATATAACTGATAGAGCTATGAAGTCAAATCAAATCAATAAGCATTTGTTAATAGGACTGGGGAATCAAAGAAAGGCAAAAACAATGCCCTTTCTAAAACCTCAGAACTCACATTCTAATGGAAGAGACAAAATATGAATAATTTAAGGAAAAGTAGAAAGCACTCGAGAAGAACTTAGATTTAAACCAACATCTAATACCAGATTTCACAATAAATTTTTTTAAAAAGGATATATGTTGTAAAACATTAAAGAATATACTAGAAGAAAAACAGATCATATGTCCTTTCAAAGTTATAGGTAGGCGTGGAATGCTACAAGTATCTAAACTTTTAAAGGAAAAGTTAAATGACTTACAGGTGAAAATTGATATTAATACTATATAATAGGGAAGGGCATTAACTTTCCCTTCTCAGAATTAGATAAATTTAAATACAAAATAGAAAAAAGTTGAGGTGAATAGAATCTTAGATATAAGCTAGATAGGATGTATATCTGGTGAGGAATTGAATGGAATAGAAATAAACTTTTTTTTAAAAAAAAATTAGTGCTATATAATGGCATCTTTATAAAAATTGGCTATATATTAAGGCATTGTCAAATTTACAAGGTTGAGTCATTCCCCAATTAATAATTGGTCAAAAAATACAAACAAGCATTTTTTGGTGAAGAAATCAAACTATATGTAATCTTATAAAAATCCTCTAAATCACTACTGATTAGAGAAATGCAAATTAAAACAACTTTGAGATATCTTATAACTATAAGATTGGCTAAAATGATAGAAAGGGAAGGCAAAAACTTGTTGGAAAGGATGGGGGGAAAACTGGGCCACTAATTTACTATTGGTAGAACAATGAATTGATCCAACAACTTTGGAGAACAATTTGCAGTTATTCCTAAAGTGTTATAAAAGTATGTACACTCAATAATACGACTATTAGATGTGTTTCCCAAAGTAATTAGGGGAAAAGGGAAAGAATTATATATTCTACAACATTTATAGAAGCTTATTTTGTGATGGAAGAGAATTGGAAATTGAGAGGATGTCTGTCAATTGAGTAATGGCTAAACAAATTGTAATATATGACTGTAATGGAATACTACTATGCTATAAGAAATGATAAGCTCATTGATTTTAGAAAAACATGGAAAGGTTTGCATGAAATAATGAAGAGTAAAATGAACAGAACCAAGAATACATTGTACACACTTTTTTTGTCTTTTTATATCAAAGTTCAAAATAAAAACCCTAGTTAGGAGATGTATTCTTTTTTAAATGCATTTGATGGATATTTTTAATGTCACAAAAGTTCCTATTATTATTATATGTATGAACACACATAATGAAGTCAAATGACACAAACAGAACTCAAAAGAATACCAAACTGGTAATGATCATATAAAAGAAAAGTTCTAAATCATTAATGAGAGAAATGAAAATCAAAACAATTCTGATCTTTCATTTCATACACTTCAAATTAGTAAAGATGATATAAGATTGCAAAAATAAGTACACTAATACATTGTTAGTTGAATTGTGCTATTTAACAATATTTTAGAGGAAAAAAAGGGGAAAAATGATCCTTCCCATCCCAGCAAAACTGAAAATGTACAAAAAAATTATGAAAATATATGCAGTGTATCACACTTCTGGAATTCTCAGTTCTGCAGAAGGATAGGGTATCTTCTCATAGTTATTCTTTAGTCATACTTGTTCTTAATTTTGTGGCACTTTTGATTATCTTGTGCTTGTTATTTATATTGTAATATGTATATTGTTTTCCTGGTTCTGTTTAGTTTAAAAAGGTTCATATAAGTTTTTCATGCTTCTCTATATTCATCATACATGCCATTTCTTACAGCATTGTAATAAGCTATTACATGCACATGCCACAATTTGTTTTTGCCATTATCCAATCAATGGGTATCTAATTTGTTTGCACCTTATGACAGCATATCATAAACTATCATAGAAATATTGTTATAATAATCTTGATGTATTACTTTGGTGTATCAGCCCACTACTGTAATGTTTAGGTCACAGGGTAGGGGCATTTTATTCACTTATTCACATCATTCAAACTATACTGTACTGATTCACAGTTCCACTAACAATGAATTAGTGTACTTATTTTTGCAATCTTATATCATCTTTGCTAATTTGAAGGGTATGAAAGGAAAGTTCAGAATTGTTTTGATTTTCATTTCTCTCGTTAATGATTTAGAACTTTTCTTTTATATGATCATTACCAATTTGCTATTCTTTTGAGTTCTGTTTGTGTCACTTGACTTCATTATATGTGTTCATACATATAATAATAATATATCAACAGGTTTAAGAAAATTATAGTACATATTGTAAAATTACAAAGAAACAGTATAACCCTAAAGAGATATGAGAAGAAACTGTGCTCCAAAGTCTTTTGAAAAATTGGGAGATCAAAAAAATGAGCAAACTGCATAGATATTCATAATTTTTAGCTATGGTAATTGGCTGTGTTTCCCTTCTTTCTCTTCCTCCTTCTTACTGCTTCTGTTGTTGCTTCTTCAACTTCCTTTTGTTTTTTGACTTCCTCTCTTTAAAGACATAGTTTATTATAAAGGATGGTTCCAGAAGAGTGGGGAAAGAGGAGAATAGAGAAATAATTCAGGAAAGATAAAAATAGAAGATATCAAAACTTGTTTTCAAAAAAGATGAATATAACAGGGTGACATGGTCCTATAAAAATAGTATCAGGAGTCCTAAGATCAACATAAACTGAGGCTTGTGGGGAAAATAAATCTCAAACAACAAAGATGAGGTAGGAGATGTTATTAAAAAAAAAAAAGAAGGATCAAAGAAGGAATATCACTCTGAATCATAGGAGAAAGACATGGTTAAAACTGACAAGAGAGTAAGCATCTGCATTTGCTCTTTTGTTTCTGTTTTCTCTCCCTTTGAACTAGAATTAAAAGAACAAAAATCATTAACAGGAAGTTGATAACTCAAATCATTACAGAGATAGTAGAGACAAAACCTGGTTGTCCTGTGTCATTGGAACCAGATGAAATACTAGAAAAAACTGGTAGATATTATTGCTAAACCACTGTCAGTTATATTTGAAAGATAAGGAACTTCTAGCCAGGACAAATGTCTAAACAATGTCATATGCTCAGCTCACACAAACCAACTGCATCAATACCCTAAAATTTGTACTATTGCAAATAACAATCAAGAAATCCAATGCAAAACCTTCAATAAGTGATTTCCTTCAGTCCAGAAAAGCAATAAAGCCAAATCCATGGTTTTCATATTGCCTGTGAGTAAGAGGAAAGGTGCTTGTAAAACCAGCGCTAGTCCAAGTACATTCCTAGTGTAATTAGTGATTGATATATGTACCTGTAAGACTCTAGGTCCAGTTGTAGAAAGAATAAAGGGGACCTAGGAAGGCCAGAAAGGCATAGAGTGGTCAAACCGCTCCCCCCCACCCCACAAAATAGGAATACTAGAGGCTAAAGGGAGTGGCAGTAGCCAGAAGAGCACAGAAGCACTCACATTGGAATATTTCAGGTAGCCATGGACTCTAAGTTCCCCTGTACTTTGTCTTGAGATGCCTCAGAAGCCAGTGAAGATAGAATGTTCTGTACCTTAGGTGGAAGTCAATGTAGAAAGCCAGGGGACCCAGGGTAAGACCAACCACACCTGACTACCCCACCCCAAAATGTGGTAGAATGCAAAGATTGGCCCTGGCACAAAAGCCCAATTCAGAAACTAAAAGAAAACAGGTACAAAAATATAATAGGTTTAAAGCTCCCTAAAGTGAGAGATTATCTGCAAACAATGACTTAAAAGAAAAAAAGTATCGCTTACAAGGACTAGGTGAAAACTGAGGGGCTGGGAGAATAAAGAAATTAAATATGAAATAAAAAATGAAATTTCTCCAAAAGAGAAAATCGGAAGAATAATTAACTTAACAGAGAAATTAACTTGTCCAAATAATGTACTTCCTGAAAATTAGAATAGACCAAAGCCAGAAGAGATCTAATAGAAATCAATGACTTCCCCCAAATAGCATAAAATAATAAAGAAAAAACCAAAAGATTGAACAAAATAGACTGATGCAGAAAAAAAATTCAAGGAAAGATAATTTAAGAATCACTGGATCCATTGAAATGTGATTTTTAAAAAAGCCTGGACACTACGTCAATAAATCATAACTCAAAAATGCCTCAGGCTATTGGAATAAAAAGGCAAAGTATAAACAAAAAGAATATAACGATAATATCCTGAAAAAAAAATCCAAAGAAAAAGTTATATGAATGTTATAGTTAAATCCAGACTTCCACATCAAAGAAAAAATATTGTAAGCATGCAGAAAAAAGCAATGAGAATCATACAAGATCTGACAACTTCTACTAAAATTGAGAATAAATCTTGGGATATAATATTCCAAAAAGCAAAAAATACAGGCTTATAACCAATAATAAATTACCACATAAAGATGAGTATACTTTTATGGAATGGGGAGGTAGGGGACTTGACTAATGGAATAGATAACTTTCAACCACTTTTGATGAAAAGAAGAGAGTTGCATAGAAAATCTGAAATCACAAAATTAAGAGAAATCTAGGAAGGCAAATTTATTTGTACAATTATATTTGGAAGGGGCTATAGGACAATACAGTTCTTATAGAGAGAGAAGAAACAAAATGTCCCTTCAGAACCTTAATATGTATAAAGTATATTGAGAGAATTAAGAAAAATAGAGGAAGTATTTTGGCAGTATGAAGTAGAAAAAGATGAAAGTGAAGGTGAAAGGTTAAAAAAATGAAAGGTGAAAGGAACAAACTGACATAGAAATAAGAAAGAAGTAGCACTTATTTTCATTTCATTGAGTAGAAAACTATACAAACATCAGGTGAACCTTAGTCTTATCTTGTACAAAGGCCAGCTGAACACAAGCAGTTTAGTAGAAATATATCAAATTTAACAGGAAACAAGCAAGGAATTGGTGTTAAGAAAAGGATATAATAGGGAGAGATTATCAAAGAGGATAATAAAAGTAAGGGAATAGTTATAAGTAAAACAAATTTCCTGATCCTAAAGATGGGATTAAAGGGAGAAAAAAGAAGAAAACCAAAGAACTAGAATCTAAGTGTGGTGCTTATCAAATGGGGAAATCAAAATGTGGCACAGAAATGCAATGGAATATTATGGTTCTATAAAACAAATGAAAGCATTTCTGAATTGATGAAGAATGAAGTGAGCAGAATCAAAAAAAATTTATACAAAAATAATAATACTGTAAAGAGCAATAATTATGACCAACCATGTTTCTAAAAGACCCAGAAGCATGTTAGATGGAAAACCTAAAATTTTGGACATGGCCTCTGTGAATTTGCTTTTATTTCTCTTGAATCTTAATTGAGAGATAATATTGATGCTAAAAATAAATAAATAAAAGAACACTTCTGAAAAATTTAAAATGTACAGAAGAGAGCAAAGTTCAGAAGATAGCACAAATAAGAAGGGCAGTTTTGAAAATAATGTGAAGAAATTATTTTATGCTTTTAATTTTTTTAAAGTAGTGTGAAATAAAAACTTAGTTTTATATGTAATCTTTTTGTGGGTTTTGGACACATATGCTTCTTTTCTGATGTCTAAGTTCATGATAAAAAATTTTAAATGTAAAAAGATCATGGTGAATGGGAAAAGATATAGTATTAGAAAAGGGTAAATGAAAGAAAGAAAGAAAGAAGAAAGAAAGAAAGAAAGAAAGAAAGAAAGAAAGAAAGAAAGAAAGAAAGAAAGAAAGAAAGAAAGAAAAAAGAAAGAAAGAAAATACTATGTAAATTATAGGCCAAAGATCCTGGCTTTGATCTTGGAAAAAATCCAGACTGTATAATTGATGAACATTTAGAAAAGGAAATATGAAAAGGCAGCATGGCTTTAAAAAAAAAAAAAGTCATGTTACATTAACCTTATTTCCTTCTGTGACAGTTACTAAACTAAACTACTGAGAGAATCTGGATATAATCTCCCTAATACTGACAAAACATTTGATAAAGTGTCTTACTATTGTTATTCTTGAAGAAAGGATGAAGAGATGTGGATCAGATGGTAGTAGATTCTTTCGTGATTAGATGAATTCAGATACTGATTGAATGTCTGAACTCACTAATGATTTAGTATAAATTTAACAAGTCTCCATTGAAATGGATCTGTTTACTTAATCTTATGCTTTAAACATTGTTATCAGTGACATGGATGAAGATATTATCATATGCTTATCAAATTTACAGATGACACCAAGCTAGAAGAGTAAGGTAACAATGCGAGACTGTTAGGATTCAAAAAGATTTTTTAGTGCTTTGGTTTTAATCTAATGTAATGAAATATGGAGAAGGTAACAGGATAAGTATAAGATTCTTATCTGGAGCTTTGTTCTGCTCTTTATTACTTGTTCAGTGTATGAAGACACATAATTGTTTATGTATAGTCCTTTTTTCACATTTACATGGTTTCTATATAGTATATATAGTCTTAGAATGGGAAAATAGCAAAGATCATGCTAGCATGTTTAGAATCAATTATAGTTTTTTTTTTTTTTCCTTCTTAGGCTATGAACTCTTTCCCTCAAAGGAGACAGCTAGGCTCAAATTATCAATCATCATTAATAATATTAAGAATACAAAACTAAGACAATTAGGGCCTCAGTGGATATATCGAATGCTTGACATGGAGTCAAGACAACCGGGCTTTTAGCTCTATGAACCTGGACAAGTCAATTAATCTCTCTGTGCCTTAGTTTCCATATCTATAAAATAGCACTTAACTCCCAAAGTTATTGTGAGAATAAAATAAGATAATATTTGTAAAATAGTTTGCAAATCTTTAAGTGCTATATTATTAGTATAATAATATAATCAGTATAATAGTATAATTAGTATAATCATAGTTTATAAGGTTGAAAAGAATTGATTTATACACAGAAGAGATAATTCAATGGATAATGTTGAATCGGTAGTCTGTGGTACAGTTCAAATACTACCACTAGCTGTGGAACTCTTGGCAAATCACTTAACCTCTCTGAGACTTACTTACTTTATCTATAAAATAAGAAAGTTGGCTCAAATGGTCTCCAAGTTTCTTTGAGCTTTAAATCTAGGACATGGAGAACTGCAGAAGATACTACTTAATTTTTCTTGATCCAGGGTCAGTTGCACCACTGAGATATTAGAACCACTAAAATGTTTTTATCTACTTTATCACGTAATTAGTCAATGTAATGTGTAAATTCGGGATAGTTTTCTATATCAGCTCTTTCAGACTTTTAGCTATTTACTGAAAGAGTAGGTTTTTTGGTTTGGACTACATAATTTGGTTGTTCACATGAATCAAATTCAAGTCAAGGAAACAGATATCAAATGTTTACCTAGTAATTTCCCTCTCTTTCTCTGGTCTATGGATACTAAAACAACTAAGTAAATAAGTAAAGTGGCTAGCTAAGTTGGTTACGAATTATTCTAACATTTATCAGACAAATGCTTTTTAAAGGAGGAAATGTCTGAAACAGGGCCAACAAGTATTTTTAAAGCACCTAACATGTATTGCCAGTATGCTGGTTCCAATGTGAAACACACAGAAAAAGTTCAGTTCACTGTTCTACAACTGTAGAAACAAAGTTACCTGATAATTAACTTTCTACTAGAATTGCACATGACCAACTTCAGCACTCAGAACAACATTATTAATTAAAACACTTATAAAACCCAAATTTTATTGTCAGGGAGTTTCCAGTACACATCGGGGAGAGAGGACATACACATAAAAGGAAACTAATACTGACTGTGAAATCCTCCACTAAAATTCTGCTTTATACCTCATCATAGTATGTAAGCAGCCTTAAATTCTTGAGAGGAAATGAGCTCAAAATGAATAGAATGCTTTCAAGAATGAGATGCTGAAGACATAAACAGAAACAACTCGAAAAGAAAGTAGGAAATTATGAGAATAGCGAGACTGCACATGGAAGTCATCAAGCAACTTAATTTTTAAAAGAGATATACAAAGGACGGAAAAGGGAAAATAATGGACAATGAATACAAAGGCATTCATATAAAAATAGTGAATGAAGTGTTCAAAATGAGCTTTAATCATGAATGCTCAGAATCAAATCACCCAGCCCTTAAGCACTGTAGGACTGATAGGATTTATAGAACTGACACACATGATAGCTGAGCCCTCCAACTCCAGCTAATGGAGTATTGTTTGATTCCACATATTTTGACTTGTCACCAATTCCTAAGCTGAACTAAGGGGAATATAGTTTCTCTTTTTTTAAAGGACTATGATGTTTTCTTTCTCTCCAATTATACATATGTATGTACATATACAAACATATATTCAATATTTTATATATTACATAATGCAACTACATATTTATAATTATAATATAGCAACTTTGGCTAATGCACTAAAATTATTTTCATTGTTTTTTTTGTGCAACCACATATATCTATGTGTATATATGTTTGTATGTGTGTATGTATGTGTGTGTGTGTGTGTGTGTGTGTATACACTAAGCAATTAAAGAGCATAAACATAAAATTAAATGAGAAAAATGAAATTTTCAGAGCTGGCTGAAGCCAGGAAACAGAAAATGGAAGAATTAACTAGCAAACCAGGAAATTTGGCTTCTCCTTGAAGAAAAGGGAGCCAGAGCTTTATATGGATCAGCAATATAGTTCCAGATGTTCTGTAGCTTACAATCTGAATATTTCCACCATTTTCTCTTCCTGTCTATAATTCTTTGTTTGCAAACACCATTTGAGTCCTCCAACATCTCCACATAACAATTACCCCTAGTTACCCATTCTGCTTTCTTCCTTTTTCTCAGAATTCTATCCAAGTCAAGAAACAAAAATGTGGGACTAAGTGATGGTCCAGTAAACTCCTGATCCTTTGTTCTTTTGAGGACCCTTTTGAGGGAGTGAATTTTTAGCTTCATGAGAAGTGACACAGCCCACATACCCTCTCTCTCATGCATACATAAACACATAATAACAAAAACAAATACTCTACACACATACATACACACACATGAAAAAGAATTTTTAAAGCTCTGTTGAGGCAAAAAAAATCAAAGAAGGAATAGAACTGCTTCTTGGAGGGGGAGAAGATAAGACAATAATAGATTTTTGTTTGTTTGTTTCATAGCAAAACTATTCAACTTTTAACTTGGTCATTTTTTTTTCTGCCAAAAATATACTCTATAAACTGGGAAGATAGATCAAAAATGATTAAAAGAAAGTTGGCATGTAAAACAAACGAGGGGATTGGTAAGAATACAGCAAGATGAGTTCAAGTCATCTGGCCCATATAAACAACAATCTAAAACACTAAATGAATTGGTAGAAGCTTTATCTGAAGAACTGCAAATGATCAAGATTACAGAGAACAATGGAAATACCATAAGCATAGAGAAGGGCAAACATCTGGATTTTTAAAAAGGCAAGAATAGACTCTATGAACTATAGATCAGTGAGCATGATTTCAATTCCTGGACAAAACCAAAAATAACTAAACAGGTGTCAAAAAGATCTTCCGCTTAACTTCTAAATCCCTTGCAATCTATTCATATTTCTCAAATGAAGTGACTTTTTTTTTTCTTTCAGAAATGATCACTTTCTTGCCAACTTCAATGGCAGTTTTCAAGTTCACATTCTTCTTTTCTGTATTGACACTTTTATCTTTATGGATTCTCTCTTTCTCTGTGTTTACATAAAAATACTGACATGGAACTCTTCCTATTTGTCTGATTGATCCTTCTGAATCCTTTGCACACATAATTTTCCATATCCCTCCTCCTATGCATGTATGCACACCAAGGTAGTGTCTTAGAATTCTGTACAAAAAATTCCATCTCCCATCTCCATGCCTTTATATACTACAAGCTTTTCCTCATACTTGGAATACTTACTTCTTTTCCTTTATCTTTTGGAATTCCTAGCTTTTTCAAAGCTCATCTAAAATGCCACATTCTTTAATGCTCCCTTTATTGTTAGTGCATCTCCACAACTTACTTTATAATTATTTTGTACATAGGTAATATTTATGTATCTGTGAATGCATTTTATCCTGAGACAGAAAGTAACTTCTTAAAGATAGGATTTGTCTCATTTTTGTCATTGTATCTTTAGAACTAAAGTACAATCTGGCACAGAGTAGAATTTTATTAAATGATTGTTGATTGATTTCTTAACAGGAGAAAACAATGGGCCAAAGCTAATAATATGAATATTTAATAAGGATAAGAATATATGATTCAAAATATTAACTTTACAACTTCTTCAGGGAAGAAATTGGCTAGATTTAAGTGAGGAAGAACATCAAATTACAAAATGTCAGAAGTGAAAGGGACCTCTGTGGCTATCTAGTTAGTCAACTCAAAACAGAAAAAGAATCCTTTCTGTGTCATACACAATAAGTAGTTATTCATCTTTCTGCTTGAAAATCTCCATTTGGGAAAAAAAATCTCACTACTTCCTGAGACAGCCAAGAAGAATCATCTGGAGATTTGAGTGTATTGCAAATATGTTATGAGGCAAACATGTAACAGCAGTCAAAACAGCTAATGTGATCTTTATTAAGAAAGGTAAAGTATTCAAATTGAGGGATACGCAATTTCTCTATTCTCACCTACTCAACCCATATCTAAAATTTTGCATTAAGTTCTAAGAGCTAAGGTTTTAAAAGAACATTTACAAGTTGAAGAACATCAGATAAAGGCAATTGATTTGGTAAGAGGATCTGAGACTAGGAAAATAAGTTGAAGGAATGGAGGATGTTCAGCTAGGAGAAAAAAATCCAAGAGAACACCTGATGCCACTTCAGTAAAGGAAGGGAGTTGTACAGATCAGGAAATGGACTTCGGCTTGTCCTCATAATAAAGACAAATTAGAAAATACACAGATTTAGACAAAATAGACTGCCTCTGGAGGAAGTTAAATCACTCTCCCAGGAGGAAATCAAGTAGAGATTGGATGAATACTTATAACAGCTTATAGAGGAATCTTCTGTTTAGACAAAGTTTGAAATAGATGACCTTCCAGGTCCCTTCCAACTCTTGACATTCTGTGAGAGAAAAAAATATTCACCAATTCCCAACAAAACCAAGACATTAATAAAAAGCTTCAAAGTCCTTAATACTTATTATAATTTAAGTAATGATATAAGGAAAATAAGTGCCATTATAGTATAAGTGAGAATCTTAACAATTTTAAAGAAATACCACTGCCTTTTTATCATCTTTCCATCTGGCAGTAGATTTGTGTTTATAAATATAGATGGAAAGAATTCAGGTCAATTACCAGAAAGTAATCATAACTACTAAAGAAATTTTCTACAGCAATTTGAGAATTGTTATTATATTCTTTAAGCAGCGAGGTGGCACAATGAATAAAATGCAGAGCCTGAAATCAGGAAGACTCATCTTTCTGAATTCAAATCTGGCTTCACATATATACTATCTGTGTGACCCTGCTTATGGTACTTATCCCTGCTTGCCTTCATTTTATCAACTGTAAAAGGAGATAGAGAAGGAAATGACATACCTTTCCAGTATCTTTTCCAAGAAAAATTTCAAAGCAAATACATATACTATAGAATACTTTATTCCAACCTAGGTAGGAAGGCAACAACCTTATCATACTCACATTTATACTCATTTACAGTAACTGCATGGAGAACCCACAAAGGTCTTCCCCATACTATATTCCTCTATCAACTATCCACGAAGAAAGCTTAGCCTTCACTGAGCAAGAATCCTAAGCTGTCTATAGTTTGGTACTTGTATATATAGTCATGGGCTATGAGAATAGATGGTAGATTTTGAAAGCAAGCACAGAAATATCACACTGTAATAATGTGAATCATGTCAAAATGGACTGTTTACATTCAGATATTTCTTGGAGAATACCATAAGGAAATGAAGTGCAATGTAGTTTTGTAAATTGCAAGATAATGTCAAATCACAGCCTGAGACTATTCTCTTTTTCTAAAGGTAGTATGTCTCAGCCATTTAGCACTTAATGGAAGATTAAAACTTAGCAGAATTTCCTAGGAAGATTTTAGATCTCTAAACTCTTAGATTCTATGATTCTTTATAAAGTATGGATCAAAGATTCTGAGAGTTATGAAAATTAGGAAGTAGATGTTGGCACATACCTTGGTTAAGTGTCAAAAAGTCAGTCCTGGGAAGATTATTCTTGGTCCTCTATATTTTCCTGCTTCCACAGGCACACGAAAACCTATTCCATGTCCCTTTTGTTCTATGATATTTTCTAAGTGATCAGGACTCATAAATAGTAATTGCATATTGCAGGAGTCAGTAAACTAAAGCCATCAACTGTTTTTGTATTGCCCATGAGCTAACTAGTTTTTATATTTTAAAATAAAATTATTTGGGACATCTTTTCTTTGCTAGGACCCCTTTCACTTTTAACTGTCATATGTACAATTTCTTAAACCCCAGAAATAGCCTACTGACTTGAAATTTACATTGGTTTTGATTTGAGAGTATTTATAAGTCTTGTTTCAAAAAAATTTGAATCATATTAGAAGAAGTCCATGAACAAATCAGGAATTCTCACCATTCGTAGAGGATGAGAAACAGTGCTGGACATTGCCTGAAGACTGAACGGTACAATTCTGCCAGAGATCAGTTGCATGCCCAGGTCCTATGATCCATTGCTAAAAACAAACAAAATTTAAAAAAAAACTTTATGAATAAAGGTGATATTGAAGTACAAAAGAAAGCAACAAAATATGAAAGTTAGCTACTAACTACTGTTGTTTCAATGAGCAGACATTTTTTAGCAGAATAAGAACAATAAGGCAGTTATCAAATATAACCTCATTTTTTCTTTGGAGGACAAAATACCATCCTCTCTTTTAGCTCTTCCTGCTATATCTCCCACACCCAAGAAGCTGGAAAGCTGGAGTCCCGCACAGAAAAGAAAAAGGACCTAGAAGGAATTAGTAATATGATTATTTGGTCATACTTGAAATTACAGAATTAAAGGTAAACAAAATGCTTAGGGATTTGGCCTTGCATATTTTGTTGCATAATTTTTAAAAAATCTCAAATTTAATTCTTAAGAGTCAATGCAGCTGTGTTTCTTATCCACGAAAACTTCTTTAAAAAGTTTTATCTTTAACAGAAGTCAAACTTGGTGGTAACCCCTAAACTTAGTCCAGCAAACCTAATGTTAATTTTCCTTTTAAATAAAATCAAAATCCTGAAAAATAATTTAGAAATTATCTTCACTGGTAAAAGTAGTAGTATTTGTACTCTCTAGCCCAAAGTTGTACAAAAAGTATTTTATAAATATTAAATGAGCTGCTGTGTCATTAAACAGATCTGGTAATAATCTTTGGTATTTAAAAAATATCAAAATAGTCTTTCACAAGTGCCTCATTTCCTTCCCTAACTTCCATGGAAAAGAAAAAATCTAGATCTGCATTGAATTTAAGTCTCAGAAAGAGGCACTGAACTTTGACTGGAGATTTTTATACACAGTGGAAACTGCTGATTTATTCTCAAAGACTCAAAATAGGCAGGAAGCCAGGGCTTAGAATTTTTCATTTTGAAAATATGTCCAAATGACAATTTAGGATTTACGGAGTAAGGAGAATATTGGCAAGAAGGGGCTAGATTTAAATAATAGAATAATGGAGGGGATTATCTTTCTTCCTGGTGTCTCCAAATTCTGACAGGAAGTATCTGTCAAGTCTGAGCCCTGTCTTTTGGAGGTGGGGGTTGGGGAGCCAGTACTCACACTAACAATAGTGGAGATGAAAAGGAGTACCAGCACTGCTACATGAAGCACGATGATTCCCAGGAGCAAAAGCAGCATTTTGTCGAAAAGAATCTTCGTCTATCCTGCAACGGGAGAGAAATTAGGGATATAGTTGAAAGGACTCCCCAACTAGCCGTGCTACAGAAGAGTTGGTTGGGAGGGCCTGTGTGCCTGCTGTATTTGTGTCTCAGATTGAGTTGGAATCTTGCTGAAACTGGGCGGGTCGACCAATGGGCTGGACTGACCTCATCCTGGAGGGGGCAGCAACAGGCTGCCAAGAGAAAACACTTTTCTCTCTTGGCCTGGGGCCCCTAACAAAAAACTGTGCTTTCTTCCCACCCACTCCACTCCACCCTCCTTTTTTTTTTTTTTTTTCCTTAAAACAAAACACTTGGTTAGAGAAGCAAGCAAATCTGGAAGACAAGGGGCATAAAGATATTTCTAATATAAAAAACAACCACTTACACCCCAAATGTCTTATTCAAGCCTCAGACACCACCTAAATCTAGAAGAAGCTTGTGGTTCCTTTCTTCATAAGTAGGAGTAAAAGGGGGGGGTGGAGGAGGCCTGGGTCCTATACAGATTCCCAGGAGAGGAAAAATGACCTAGAAAGAATCAATTCCTTAAAATATGTCAAACATAACAAAGAAACTTCAGCAGAAGAGTTTCTTCTCTTCCATTCTTTTACTCTCTTCCTACTTAACATAAAATTCCTGATTTTGAATAAAAAGAAGCAATGTAAAAAAGTCTTTAGATGTCTAAGTTTCCAAGAAGGGATATTGAGAGGAGAAAAGGAATGCAAGCAAAGCTGCCTTGCAACCCAAAAAGGAACTATTTGAACTCTTGGATCTTTGTGTATTTTTCCATAAATTAAACATTTATATGCTGCAGGTTTGGGGAGGAGAGGATATTACTTAAGCAGTCCTTCTGCTTCTTAATTTATAAGGCTTTTATACTCTTAACAGGTAAAAAAAGAAAAACAGATTACTTCTCACAATCTAGGTTTCTACAATACAGTTTCCCTTTCTGTGTCCATGGCTGGGATGTTATAGACTTTTCCAAACCCGTTTTGGCTCAACCTCCAAGCTGCACTGTTTATTTCCATTGGCTGCCACTGAGCATTCTAATATACCTTCTTGGCAATTTCAGGCCAAACCCAGTGTGGGCAGGGCAAAGTGGTTCTCTGGATCCTTAAACTTGTGGGATCTAGGATGCAACAGTGCTGAAGTGGAGAAGAGAAATCTGATGGGGTTTTATTTTGAGGGGGAATGGGAATAAGTGTTAAATTAGGCTCGGAAGATGATGACCTTAGGTCTCTAAAAACTTACGTGTCTAGAAATTCCGAGGGAACCGAACATTTCAAGGTAATCGCTTTAAAAAAAAAAAAAAAAAAAAAAAAAAAAGACCCTCTCCCTTTCACACACAATTTCCTAACCTCCCTCTTTCCACTGGAGTAGAAGAGGGAAGAAAATTAAACAAAACCCCTCGAATGTTGTTGATTAAGTTTATCTAACTACAAAGGAGTTAGGGAGAGAATTCTGAGAACAAATAAGCAGAACGGGTTTAAGGCAAATGACGGAGTTATGGGAGATAAGGTAACGATAATTCTTTCCTGTCTTGTTTTCCTTAGCAGAAATTTGGGTAATTATACAGTTAAATTTTGTTATCCCGAGAAATGTCTTCGTCCCACCCCTTCATATCTTCACTTAATCCCGAGACCCTTTCCATTGGAAAGAATTAGCGGGAAGGGAGGGCACGTTTACAAGAACAATCTCGCCTTCCCCAAGGTTTAGCCCGATTGCCAACAATGGCCCAAAAGACATCTGAAAAGCCAGGCCATGCAGTCAATTCCGGAATTTCGGCATCATTTGTCCCGGGACCCACGCAAGAAGGATCCAATTAAATTCTATCTGCCTCAGATTCCTACAAATTCACTTCAAAATCAACTTACGGTCTAAAAAATCAGCGGCCCTTGCTTCAGGAAGTAGTCCAAATGCAAAGTTGACCCAGGAAATAAAGTCTCCCGGCGATAGCCTAATTTTCTGTTCTTATCCCCAAAGGCAACTGTCTGGGACTGGATGCAAACGAAGTGAGAAGCAAAAGGGAGGCTCTGTTAGTTCGCCTTTAACAGGAACAACGCCCTAATTGTTTTTGGATTAGGGTGTGTCCTGTGTCAGTTTGTAGAAGGATGGAGGAAGGGAAGAGGACTGTTACTCGATTATAAATCTTTTAGGTTAGCCGATGATCAAGGGAAAGGCAGCCTTGGGAAAGGCAGTACCTTGGGGTACTGTCAGACACTCAGATGCTTCCACTGCTCAAAAAAGAATTTCTCATCTCACATCTCCCCTCTCCCGGCCCTATATGGCAGTCAGCTTGGAACCCAAACATTGACAAAATACCTTCCCTCACCAAGAGTCTACTCTTTCAGACCTAGTGTCTTCAGTGAAATACACTTGAAAGAAGACAAATGCCACCACGTTTGCGTACTTTTAGCACTAATATTATACCTGTAGTAAAAGAGTTGGGGGCAGACGGAGAGGAGACCCAGGGAAATTAAGGGGATGGGGCTCTGTGAAGCTCAAGAGGTTCAGCGGCTGGAGGGGCGGGATGACCTATTCCTGCCCGTGAGGAAACAGCTTCAAAGAAGAATGCCATAGGCTTTGCTCTGAGCCCCAGCAAGCAGGATCAGAACTATCTCCTCCCCCTCCCCTGTATTTTGGTGCCCCTTCTTTTTCTCTTTTCTGAAGAGAAAGGAAAAAGTCCCAGCGTGCGGAATGCACTGGCAGCACCATAAAATGGGTTTACTGGCTGCTTTAAGTCTTCAATCTCATCAGATAAAAGCTGTATCCATTGATGGCTATGTCACTATTGCTCATAAAAATGAAATCTGCCTGGACTAAAGTTATGAACTTTGGGAGAATGGTATAGGTAAAGGTATATGTTTTCCCAGTACGGTTTGTTTGTTTTTTATGTTGGCTAGGAGAAAGAAGTAGCAATAATTTCTCTCTCAGACTTTGCTTGTCCTGGGACTTGCTTCATCTTAGGTCACAAGTTCCGTTGTTGAATTATTGAGAGAACATCTTCTCCACCCTGTAAGCCCAAGAGCAGTAAGCTTGTGAAGAGGAGGTGATTGTGTTGTGGACAGAATGTACTAGACATAACTAGTTCTGACTTTACAAGCCCAATCCGATAAGCTGATTCATAGATATCTCAACTCAAAGAATCAGTAGGATTATGTATTATGTATTATGTAAGGCATGGAATGAAGAAGCAAGAACTAGACTTGAAATCTGAAGACCTGCATTGTTGTTTTGCCTCCGCCACTTGGACCTTAAGTGACTTCGATGAGCCTCAATTTCCTCATATGAAACTACTTGTTGTGAAGAAAGTATTTTGGCTTGTACAGATAAATGTGAACTACTAATTCAGGGGAGGAGTGAATATCAAAGATAAAGACAGACTCTTCCCTCCTTTTTTTTTTTTTTTCTTAATTTCTGCTTTTGTGTCTCATTATTCTTTCATTTGAAATCAACTTTTATCCAAATTCTTTTAATTCAATCTTTTTAAAGTTATCTTTCTTTCTTGGACTAAAGGCCTTACTGTACATAAATATTATGCACAGGCTTATATATTAAAACATTATAATTTCTATGTACTGTAATGTAGATTTGTTGGTTATAAAAATAAAATAGTTTTTTTCCAAGCAATAATTTTGCAAATACAATTTTTCCTTCTCTGTTATATCATTGACTTTTGCATTTTTGAATACTTAACCAGTCAAAAGGCATTTATGAAATATTTACCATGAACAAGGTGCTATGCTAACTGCTTGAGGGGGAAAAAGGCAAAAATGATTCCTGACCTTAAAGAACTCACTTTCTAATGGAGGAGATAGCTTGCAAACAATTATGTACATACAGAATATAGACAGAGTAGATGGAATAGAATCTATTTTTCCTTAACTTTTTTTAGGGGGAAGAAATTTAATAAGTAGACACTCAGGATCTAGCTAATACTCCATATGGAATATTAACTTAGCTTTAGTTAAAATGTAGGTACATTTGTCTCTTAATGATTCCTCCTCATTTCTTTCCTTAGCTTCTAATTGTTGAGTTCAATTATTCTCAATATTTGCTGATGAGTAATCAAAACCAAGATCCTTCACAAAATATTTTTTCTTATAGTTTATTCTTTTCTCCCAATCTTTTTCCACAAATAAAAACCTCATATATCAGATTGATGGTTAAGAATTGATTGAAAATATTTCTGATCAAGATTTAAAACTCTCCTATCTGTGCTTAGGATATGAATAGTTTTAGACTTTGATTTTGTTTGGTTGATTAGCTTGTTTTAAAAAATAAAAGTTTTAGACTTACCTCCTTATCTAAACAATCAGGTACTTCTCCAAGAATTTAATTCTCTCACTTTCTTCTTCTTCTTTTTTTTTTTTAACATACTCAACAATTCCCCCAAATAATAGAATATATTAAATATATGTGTATGTGCTTGTCAACAAAACTACATCAATGCAATCCCCTCCTCTATTTTCTTAAAGTCCAAGAAGTAGTAAGAAGCTCCTACTGACAACAGTAGCAACAAAGATCCCAAGGTTGGCAGATCCCTTTTCAAAGTGCTTCTTTGAACAGATTCCTTCTGATTACTAGAACCCCAGATCTTATACCAGTTTATTCAACCACTGGTCCACTGCTGGTATATGTCATGATTGAGTACTACATAACTTCTACTATTTAAAGAGACAGATTTCATGTATTCTTTCTGAATACAGGAAGTATGAAACACTATTCACTATACACACGAGATTAAATTAATAGAGTGATGTGGTTAGCATACGAAAACATTTTGTGAATCCTTACATATCTTTTATCAATTCTTTCTCTAGAGGTGGATGACATCTTCCTTCATAGGTTCTTTGTAGCTGGTTTCAATATTTATGGTACTCAAGATGGATTGATAATTTAAAGTTGTTCTTAAGACAATATTTCTGTTCCTATGTACAGTGTTCTCTTGGAATTGCTTATTTCATTTTTTATTATTTTTTGCAAGTTTTTACGTTTTTCTAAAATCAGCTACCTCCTCAGTTCTTATAGCACAGAAATACTCTGTCACATGCATATGCATATCATAGTTGTCTAGAGAATAATGGGGGTCTCTGAAACACTTTCAGAAGGTCTAAATATTCAAAATTATTTTTTATTTCTAATATAGTGAATATCTATAAATATAACCCACATAAATAAAAACTCTTTGGGCAGATTCTTAATAATTTTTGATAGTATAAAGATATTCAGAACAAAAGTTTGAGGACCATTGGTCTAGACACTCCTCAATTGAAAAGCATCTATTATTTTAACCAATCTGGTAAGAGTAAGATATCTCAAAGTTGTTTTAATTTGCATTTCTCTAATCAGTAATGATTTAGAGCACTTTTCAACATGACTTCATATAGTTTTGATTTTTTTCACCAAAAAACTGACTAGTTTTGTACATAGATTTGAGATGAGTTTATGGGAGCTGAGATCATTAAAAGAGAGAGGATATAGAGAGGAAAACAAAGGGTCTAGGACCAAGTTTTGGAGTATACACCATGCATAGGAAAAGGATTCAGAAAATGATCCTGCAAGAAAAAGCAGTCAAACAAGTGAGAGTGATGATAGAGCTTTATTGTAGAAACCCAAAAAGTCAAGGAGATCCAGAAAAAGAGACTTGTGTTAAGTGTGTTAAATATTTCTGAGAAGCTAAGAAAAATCCATTGAACTTAGCAATAAGAAGATGATTTGTGTCTCTTGGAGAGACAACTGGTTAGTATGATCAGAATCCTGATTATCAGAGGCTGAGAAGGCTCTGGAATGGGAGAGTGGAAGCCATGAGTGCAAGTACTTTTCTCTGTAGGAATCTGATTGTGAAAGTGGATACCAGTTATAGCTTAATATGGTGATAAGTGTTTTTTAAGGGTAGGGCATATTGGTCATTTCTCTAAACCCCCTTTCCTCAATTCAGGTCCTGTGTAAACTTGTTTTGCATTTTAAAAAAATATAACAATGCTCTTCTTGACTGAATCCAGTACCCAATAGTCTCAATCACTTCCTTGAAATCATGTCAATTAAATTTGTCTTATACCACATAGTTCAAACAGTATATTTTCTAGATATAACTTGAATTTCTCTGAGTATGCTGGAAAGGCCTCTATGTCTCCAAAATTGTGGATAGGAGGAGCCTCCTTTGATTGCCTGCCTGAACCTTTAAATTGGTAAGACTGAGCCGATCTGTGTCTTTTTCTCTTTCTCAAACCCTCCATTTCTGCTGTGCTCTTTTTGGCCATTTTTATCTACTGAGTCCACCGAGTAAAATTAGCAGTTCAATTACAACATAAATATCATGAACTGAATTGGTGAGAGGATACTTTCTTCCCTTACTCTCCCTCTTTTATCCTCACTCTGAGAAATGGGCTTGAAAGCATTTTTCCTGTTCAATTTGTTTCCCTCACTTTCAGGTGTTGAAGGTGATTTTCACTGACCAGGAGTTGAGGTATGGCAACTTTGAGACTAAGATTGCTAGTGGGATATTGCTTGGAACTCAAAACCAAGATGAATTTTGGATTGGAAACTTTTTGAATTCTCTTTGCTAAAAACTCTTACAACTTTGCCACAAATAAAAATTGCAGGATAATTAATTTAGATCTTTAGAGATTATCTAGTCTAAATTTCCTACATATAAGAAAATAGTCTAAAAGAAATCTTTTAAGGGATTTTAAATAGTCTAAGGATTGTTGCAGCATCTGCCTGAGCCTCTTCCTTTCTAATTCTGAAATCACCTGGCTGTTTCTAAAATGGACTTTGCCAGGATCTTTCTACCACAGATTTCTGGGACTATCCCTTACATTACTGGATTCCAGGGCTGCTCCTATGCTGAACATTAACTATGGGGTTTTGTAGACATCTGAAAATTTAAAAGAGGTAAATAGAAAATAATAACTCAATGGAAAAACTAGAAATATTAAAACAAAATCAAAAGACTTGAAAAAACAGAGGAAAATAATTTTTTAAAAAAAAAGAATGGAAAAATATAATATCCAAAACAACTAACTTGGGAAAAGGGTCAAAGAGAGAAAATTAAGCATTATCAGACTATCTGAAAATCGTGATTTTTAAAAAGTCTAAATACTATAATTGAAGAAATTATGAATTCCCAAAGTGATTAGGATCAAATAGATTTGCAAGCACAAAACATTCAAAGAACAATCAATTCAATATTAAATAAATTCTTTGCAATAAGAGAAGGTGCCTTTCTAATCTCTTTCCTTTACCAGGAAAAGGAAAAAAAAAAAAAAAAACAGAAAGAAAACTCTAAACCAACATTTCTAATGAACATTCACATAAGCTTTTAAAGTAAAATATTACCAAATATTTATAATAACAAATTAGAATATTGACACTATGATCAGGTTGGATTTAAATCAAGAATGCAGGATTTGTTCAATATAATGGAGATTTTAAATACTATAAGTAATGTTAATAAATAAAAACCACATGCTTATATCAACAGTTGCCAAAAAGATTTTTAACAAAATCCAATATTTGCTTCTATTAAAAACACTAGAAATCAAAGGAATACATGAACCATTTTTTTTGATATAATAAATAACAGCTATCTAAAAGCAAGAGCAAACTTTATGCTTAATGCAAAAATTTTAGGGGTGTTGAACAATAAAATAAGTGATTTTTAAAATCTTATTTGATCAGAGCCTGTTATTAACATTACCAATTAACATAATCCTAGAAGCATTATTAAAACTAGGAGAAAGTAAAAGATAAACATAAGCAAGAGGAAATAAAATGATTGTTTTTGCAGAAGATATAACTAATGTAGAAAATCCTAAAGAGTCAACCAAAAATGTAATTGAAACAATTATAGTCAGTCAGTAGACTGCAGTCATTAGACATGCATTTATTAAGGTCTTAGGCACAATTTGAAGGAAAAATAAATCTCTATCATTATCTTTGAAATTAACAATGAAAGCCAGCAGGGAGAGTTAAAAAAAAATTCCATTAAAATAACTATAAAAGGGGCAAACTACTCCGGAGATGGGGAACTATATGACTCCAATCACAAAGCATTATTTGGAGAAATATTGTTTATGGTTAATCCAATATAATAAAATATAATATGCCACCTAAATCAAGTTTCATAATTAATTGAAATACCGTTCAAACAACTAATAGATTAACTTTTCTCTCCCTAGAAATTCACTTGAAAGAACAAAATGGAAGAATAAAGGGTAATAATGAAAAAAAAATGACAGAGAAGAAAGTCTATTAGTATCAGATTTCAACCTATATTATAAAGCAGTTATTATTAAGATGATTTGGTATTTATTAAGAAATAGAGAGGCTAATCAAAAGAACAGATTGGCTATATAATATATAGAACTAAGTGAATATATATATATTGGTATAGTGTTTAGTGAATACAAATACCCAAATAACTAAAACAAGAAATTGTTGTTATTCAGTCAGTTCAGTCATTGTTCAGTCAACTCTTTGTGACACTATTTTGAGGTGTGGGGGCAAAGATAATGGAGTGATTTGCCATTTCCTCCTCCAGCTCATTTTACAAGTGAGGAACTGGGGTAAACAGGATTAAGTGATTTATCTAGGATCATACAACTAGTCCTTCTCTGTCATTTTTCCATTCATTGTTATAAAGAACCAAGCCCATCACAGCTGATCAACACAGAATCTTGTTGCTGTGTATAATGCTCTTTTGGTTCTACTTACTCCACTTAACATCAGTTCATGTAAGTATTCCCAGGCCTTTCTGAAATCTTCCTTCTGATTGTTTCTTACAAAACAATATTCCATAACATACATACATATAACTTATTCTGCTATCCCCCAACTGATAAGCATCCATTCAGTTTCTAGTTCCTTGCCACTACAAAAAGGGTTGCTACAAATATTTTTGCATATGTGGGTCCTTTTCCTTTTCTTATGATCTCTTTGGGATGCAGACCCAGCAGAGACACTACTGGATCGAAGAATATGCACAGTTTGATAACTCTTGGAGCCTAGTTCCAAATTGCTCTCCAAAATGGTTGGATCAGTTCACAACTCTACCACAATGTCCCAGTTTTCCCATATCCCCTCCAGCATTTATATTATCTTTTCCTGTCATCTTAGTCTGTAATGTTCTCATTTGGTTTTCTGGAGGTCTTGGAGCAGCCTTTGTTTCTGCAGAATAATCACCACAAGAGTAGTTAGCTGTTAAAGTCCAAAATCTTTTATTATCTCCTTAATCTGGTTTTCTTGGCTGGAGCCCCTGCCCAACTTTCTGGAGAGTCTTTCAAACCAACCTTGGTCTCAGTGGGGAAAGTGCAGGAGGCCAGCCACCACAGTGCTGTGAGATGAAGTGAATGGACCCTGGCTGAGTTTGTCCCAGTTTATATACTCTACACTGAGTATAAACCAATCATTATATCACTAGAAAACCATTATTTATGCTAAACTAGATCACCATTATCTCATCAATTCTACTGACTTAACACCTTGTAAGAATCCTTTTTTTAAGTACAGAGTTCTGGCCCATAACATTAGTCAATCTGAGTGGTATGTAGTGATACCTCAGAATTGTCTTTATTTGCATTTCTCTAATCCACAGTGATTGAAAGCATTTTTCATATGACTAAAAATGGCTTTAATTTCTTCATCTGAAAATTGTTTGTTTATATCCTTTGACCATTTGTCAATTTGAGAATGGCTTGTATTCTTATAAATTTGAGTCAATTCCCTATATATTTTTAAAATGAGGCCTTTATTAGAACCCTTGGATGTAAAATTTCCTTTCAGTTTTGTTTGCACAAAACCTTTTTAATTTAATATAATCAAAATTATCTGCTTTGACATACATTTTCACTCAAAACTAATCTAGTTAATATGAATGAAGATCGGTCTCATGATAGTGTAATTATCATTTGTAGTATAAAGTGGTATAAAGCCTTTTTCATCAGTAAGTATACTCTCAGCATTATGAACACTGGTAAAGTCAAAGAAAAATGCTGTGAAAATGTGGAGATCCTTCTCAATGTTCCAAAAAGAAGATAACCTTACAATTCTAGTTGACTTTAATGTGAGAGAAAACACAGACTACCAGATGTGGCCAGCTGTCCTGGAGAGGAATGGAATCAGAAACAGTTAGAGAAGTATTGACATCAACCTGATATATATAGTCAGTGACTCAAGCATTGATTCAGATTTCAGCATTGACAGTCTATTGAAAACACTATTCTCCAAGACCATATCCATAACACTAATCAATGTGGCTCCATCAGTACTAAGTAATTGAGCTACATAATAGGTCTGTGTTTAGGTAAACAGAAGACAGTGATGATGATGAAAGGATTACAAAATACACAAGTCCTCATTAGTAAGTGACCATTGCTATTACTGTTTATCTTGAGCTTTCCTGTCATCAAAAAGGTCTTTATTGCAAAATTGTGTTGTTTGCTTAGTCTCCCAGACTACTAATTGATTTTGGATTTCATTTTAGTGCTGATTTCTTCACACTTTTCTGAAGCTATGTTTGGATAGTATACACTTCTGTGGCTTTCACAGTTAAGGCTGAGGGTATGCAAGCTGCCAGTGCTCCCAAAGGTCATATATTTATTAAGAAAAATTAAACAAGCCACAGAAGAACTCCCAAAGAAAAAAATCTTAGGACTAGATGGTGAATTCTACTAAATATTTAAGAAATAGTTGATTCCAATACTACATAAAATAATTTTTGGTAGTTTAATTGAAATGGCATTGAATAGATAGATTAGATAAAATTTTCCAAATCAGATAAAAATAGTTCAGGCAAATATAAATAAGTATTGCAAAATAAATGAAAATGAAAATAAATCAACACCTGAGGAAGATTTGATAGGACTCATTCTTTTTTCTATGAAAACAACTGCAAAGAAAACCTCAAAGAAAAATGATAATTGGACAAAAGAACAAGAATTCCTAGAAAGTAAATCAAGGGAAGGCAGAGCCAAGATGGCAGAAGGGGACACATGCTTCTTTCTGATCTTTATCCTGGACCCTCATCTAATTATCAAATTCAACCTCTGAATTAGTTCCCGACTGGCAGAATTTATGAATATCGGGAGTGGAGCAAATTAACAGCAGAAGGTCATTTCAAAGATCGCCAGAAAAGGTTTGTTTTGTTTGGGCACAGAGGGAGAGGCCAGGTGCAGGATGCCAGGGCATGCAGACCTGGATTGGAGTCCAGTCTCCACAGGGTAGTGTAGACTGTGCGGTGAAGAATCTATGGAGAGGACTCTACCACAGTTTTCGCTACTCTGCCCTGGTTGCAAGTCAGGGATCAGCAGAGAAGTTATAAAATATCCAACACAAACACAAAAAGTAAAGAATGAACCCTGAAGCACTGGAGTTTCACTGGGAGAAACCATCAGGATTGAGTCAGCACCATCCCAGTGCAACTGCTGCCACTCCACTGTTTCCTGTAGAGGAAGCTTGGAAAACATTCCCTGCCCTAAAAGCAGATCCCAACATTTTGAAAAAATGAGTAAAAAGGCAAAGTGAACTCTATAGTTGCTATGGTGAAAGAGAAGAACAGATTCCAAACTCTGAGGAGACTAAAAGAAGATTGTTTCCAGATGAAGCCTCAAAGGGTGATATAATCTGCTCTCCATCTCACAAAGCTCGCCTAGAAGAAATTAAAAAGGATTTCAAATGTGAGCTAGAAGAAAACTGGGGAAAGGAAAGGAAAACTCTGCAAGAGAGTGTGGAAAAGGCATATAACTCATTAAAAGATAGATCTGATAAAAGAGAAAAGGAAAACAACTCCCTGAAAAACAGAATTTGAGAAATGGAAAAGGTAAAAAAAAAAAAAAAAACTCCCAGGAAAACAGAATTTGTGAAGTGGAAAAAGAAGATAACTCCTTAAAAAATAGAATTTGTGAAATAAAAAAAAAATTCCATAGAACAAAACACCTCATTTAAAAACTCAATTGGTCACATATAAAAAGAAGTAATAAAAGTAAATGAAGAAAATAATTCACTAAAAATCAGATTTGAACAAATAAAAATGAATGACTTGAGGAGAAGCAAAACCAAAAAAAATGAAAAAATAGAAAAATGCAAAATACCTATTTGGGAAAACAACTTACCTGAAAAATAGATTTAGGAGAGACAATCTAAGGATTATTGTACTCTCTGAAAACCATGATTAAAAAAATAGCCTAGACACCATTTTTCAGGAAATCATCAAAGAGAACTGTCATGATGACATAGACTCAGAAGGTAAAATAGCCATTGAAAGAATTCATCAAACATTTCCTGAAAAAGACCCCAAAATTAAAACTCCAAGGAATATTGTCGCTAAATTTCTGAACTATCACACCAAGGAAAAAATATTACAAGCATCCAGAAAAAAAAAAAAAAAAACAATTCAAATACCGAGGAGCCACAATAAGGATTACTCAGGATCTAGCTGCTTCCACCTTAAAGGATTGAAGGGCTTGGAATCTGATATTCCCAAAAGACAAAGGAACTTGAAATGCAGTCAAGAATAAACTACCCTGCTAAACTGAGCATTTTCGTCCAGGGAAGAAGATGGGCATTCAATGAAATAGGTGAATTCCATTTATTTCTGATGAAAAGACAAGAGCTAAACAAAAAACTTGACCTCCAAATAGAGGACTCAAGAGAAGCATAAAAAGGTAAAAAGGTCTCTTGAGAACTGTATTTCTCTTATGGGTATACATAGAAAGTGCATGTATAATTTGAGTTTACTGTTATAATATAAAAAAGGAACTAGAGGTGGAATGGGGATTGTACCAGAAAAGAGGAAAAATGGAGGTAAAATGAGGGAAATCACATTTCACAAAGAGGCAAAGGAAATCTATTACATTTGAGGGAAAGAAGGGAGGGGGATGAACATTGTGTGAATCTTATTCTCATCATATTTGGCTCAAAGAGAAAATATTAGACATATTTGGTTTACAGAGAAACTTCTCTCATCTTGTAGAAAAGTGGAAAAGGAAAGTGCAAAAGAGATGGGATAGGCTAAATAGAAGGTAAAACAGAACTAGTAGGGGAAATATATAAGAAAGGGGGAGGGACTCTAACGGGGGAGGGCTGCTTGAGACAAGTGGTGCTCATAAGTTAAATACTGGGGAGGAAGGAAAGGGGAAAAGGAAAGAGAAAGTATAATCTGGGGATAATGAGATGTCTGAAAATGCAGAATTAGTAGTGTTAATTGTAAAATGTGAATGAGGTGAACTTTCCCATAAAGTGGAAGCAGATACCAGACTGGATTAAAAGCCAGAATCCTGTAATGGTCTGAAGCTCGAATTGATGCACTGAGGTCCCAAACATGTGAAGCTAAATAGTAATTGGACCATTGTTGGAATCTTTACAAATTGTTAAGTCATTAGAGTTGATAGAGACAATAATTATCTAATTTAGCAGGAAGAAACCCATAATCCCTCTCTCTTATATCCCACATTCCTGTCTCTCATATATAAGAAACAGACAGAGGCTCTCGGACAGAATTCAGCTGAATTACATGAAGAGGGGAGCATCAAGTTAGAAGAAGCCACGAGTTGGAGTTGAGCTAGAGCCAGGAGAGAATTACTTTGGAAGGCAAGAGAGACAGATTCATCTTTGTGCTGGTTGGAGGCTGAAGAGAGCAGAGGCAAAGGACAAAGCTGCAGGAGCTCTCAGAACCAACCAGAAAGATAGGCCTCTAAGAATCTAGCTAGCTGGGCCCAAGGAAAGAGACAAGACTTGGAAGGAGAAATAAACATTTGCATTTTTACCAGCTGGCTGCATTTGGGGTAATTATTGATCTGAACTGATACAAAGGCTGCCTCTAGAAAACCTCCCCCGAGAAACCTGCTTTCTCCCAGAGAGAACTATTATTTTAAAGAAGAAAAAGAACACCACAAACCATACTCTATTAATATATATTCTTGGAGAAAGAATGGCTCCTGCTCATGTTTTGTGCAAGTCCTGATGTGTTGTATATGAAATGACGATTTTGGTAGGTGGAGGCAGAGGAGTGGAGTGAGAATCGGAAAGAGACTGCTGGCTGGTTTCTTGTCCCAGCTGCTTATATTGCTATCACAATCCCCCTTCATCTCAAAAAGAATAAAGATTGAAGATTTTCCCTTAACCTGAATTCCTGACTCCGGCTGATTTTAAAATACGTAATCATCACATTTGGCGCCCAAGCATGGGAATCAAGACGCTACTTTCACTGAAGAAGTCTCCGCTGACCAAAAACTTAGGTGAGTATTGTAATAGACAAACAGGGATCTTATTTTCTTAAAAATTAAACTAGTAACCTTTTTTTGGCTGAAATGGGACAGATGCTAGCTAAAGATTCTTCATCTCCCCAATCTGAGGCAGTTCCAGCCCCACCTAAGGAGCAGATAATTGACTCTCCTCCATCAACTCCACCCTCTGGGATGGAGGGAGGAGGGGTAGTGAGGGGGAGGAGGCAGTGACAGCACCATCACCTCCCCTCCCTCCCCTCCCTCCCCCAGCATCCAGCTGCTCCTATGACTAGATTGCAAAAGGGACTAATTAAGGCCAAAGCAGAAGGGAGAGATGTAACAGAAATTCAACAACACATTTTTCCTGTAATTCAACAGTTTAATTCTTCAGGTCAAGAAAGTAGAAAATACGCTCCTTTTAATATAGAAATCCTCAAAGACCTGAAAAAGGCTTGCACTCTTTATGGGGCTACATCAGCTTATGTTAAGATGTTATTACAGAATTTGGCTTTTGAAATCTTGACCCCTAATGACTGGAAATCTATAGCAAGGGTATGCCTAGAACCTGGACAAAACTACTTGTGGCTTTCTGAATATAGTGAGCTCTCTAGGATACAAGCCCAACAAAATAGTCAAAGTGCAGTTCATGCTGCAATCACCTGTGATCTACTAACAGGTGTAGTAGGTTCCTATGCAGACGTCACAGTACAGATTAATTATTCCATAGCAGCATATGAACAAATTGCTGCTAATGCTATCAAAGCGTGGGCTTCCCTCCACAATAAAGATAACAAGGGTGGGGCCTTCACAAAAATAACACAAGGGCCAAATGAACCCTTTGCTGACTTTGTGGGATCTTTGCAGACAGCTATCACAAGAACAAATGGGGAAAATGCAGTAACAGACATTTTGATAAGGCAACTTGCTAAGGAAAATGCTAATGAGGTTTGCAGAAGAATTATATTAGGACTGTGCAAGGATGCTCCTTTAGAGGAGCTCATAAGACGCTGTGCCACAGTGGGCACAAATGCCTTTTAGAGCCAGGCTATGATGCAGACTTCCCAAGATCCCAACATGGAGAGGGACTTGTAGATGCTTTCAGTGTGGTAAAGTAGGGCATCTGAAAGCTCAATGTTGGTATAGAGACAGAATGAGAAAACGGTGGGAGAACAAGACCCAATACCCCATGTCCAAAATGCAACAGAGGCTTCCATTGGGCCTCAGAATGTAGACAGACTCAGGGAAACGGGATGAGGGGCCCAGCCCCAGGGCCCAAGGCAAAAAACACTTGGGGCATGATGGCAGCTAGTGGGGTACCCAGAGAGTACCTAGAAGTCCAGTACCCAGACATGACCAATCAGTCAGGAAGCCATATGATGGGAGAAAGGGATTACACAATCAACCAGCCAGGAAGCAACCTGATGGGAGAAAGGGATTACAATTGGGGCAAATCGAGTTGCATGCAGCTGGGACAACTGATATACTCCCTGGAGAGGTGAAATCTTTCCTCTCCAAAGTATAGATCCATTGCCTCCAGGCACAGTAGGCTTGACCATTTCATCTTCTGAGTGTACTTACAAAACAGTGTCCATCTATACACTGATGTGGGAAACTGGGGAATGTGTAGATATATCCCAGTCACTAATATAGGTAGACAATGTGTGACTTATCACCCAGGAGAAGTAGGAACATCAGGTTTACTCATATAGAATCCTAATAAGGAACCTGGTGATAGTCACCCAGATTCTGACTCCAGGCCACAAAATCCAGGAATATACTGGATAGCTGACCAACCTATGCTCACGATCTATATAAATGGCTTACCATTAGAAGGATTGATAGACATAGATGCAGATCATACGGTAATTAGAGGTGCCAAGTGACCCAGTCACTGGCTAAAGATTAAAGAAGAGACCTACATGTCTGGCGTAGAAGGATCAATAGCAGCTGAAGTTAATGCTGTCCCTATGAGATGGACTTTTGAAGGCAAAACAGGAGTTTTTACTCCTTTTATAGTTGAAAAAATCCCCATCAATCTGTGGGGAAGAGATGTTTTACACCAATTAGGGTTAAAAATGAGTACTTCAGTTTTTTAAGCAGGGCTGCTGTTGAAGACCTGCCAACACTTTTACCTGTTCCTATCCAATGGAAAACTGACACACCAGTGTGGATAGAACAGTGGCCCTTAGGTAGCGATAAAATTCAGGCCTTATTAGATATACTACAGGAGCAGCTTGACCAAGGACACTTACAACCTTCTCTAAGTTCTTGGAATCCCCCAGTGTTTGTTGTAAAAAAGAAATCTGAAAAATGGAGGATGTTGACTGATTTAAAAAAGGTGAATGAACAGATGGAAACTATGGGAACTCTTCAGCCTGGACTTCCATCACCAACTCAAATGCCTAGAGAATGGCCTCTTTGGATCATAGATATTAAGGATTGTTTCTACTCTATCCCTCTGATAAGGAGGGTATGAAAAGATTTGCCTTTTCAGTGCCCAGCCTTAACTTAGCTGAGCCTTATAAAAGATATGAATGCACAGTTTTGCCACAGGGAATGAAAAACAGCCCTACTATGTGTCAAATGTATGTTGCTGCTGCTCTTACTCCAATAAGAAAAGCATTTCCAAAAGTTATGTTATTACATTACATGGATGATATATCAGGATGTGCACCTGAGGAACAAATGTTAGAAGCATGTCTATAAAAGACCATGGAAACACTAAGATACTACAAATTGCATATAGATGCAGAAAAAATTCAAAGACATGCTCCTTTTCAATAGTTAGGATATGAAGTATACCCTAAGGTGCTTATAGTACAAAAACTATCCTTAAGAATAGAGAAGAATTTAATTACACCTTAAATGACTTTCAGAAATTAATAGGAGATATCCAATGGATGCGACCAGTGTTAGGCTTGACTACCTATCAGTTACAATCATTATATGACATTTTAAGGGGAGAAAGTACTTTAAATTCACCACATCAGCTTACAAAAGAAGCTCAAGAGGCTTTGAGAGAAGTTGAACTGTCTTTATCCAATGTGGTTGAAAAAGTCACTCAAAAACCCTTGGAATTATCAGTTTTTGCCACATAAGAGGCACCCATAGTAGTCCTTCATCAAGGAGACAGTGTGATAGAGTGGGTAAACCTCCTGGCACAACCAGAACAAAGCTTTACTACTTACCCAGTGCTTGTGGCTAGAATTTTAATAAAGGCCATTAAGCGAGCAGTACAATTATCTGGAAGAAGACCTGACAAGATATACACCTTCTATACCAATACACAAATTAATGTGTACTGTGAGACTATCCCAGAGTGGCAAATTTTATTAGCCATTAAAGATAACCAGACTATTACATAATTAGCGATGGATTCTTGAAGAAAAAGTTTCTAAAGTTCCTCTTAAACGACCAACTATCTTTACAGATGCAACCAAACATAATATTTGTGCTGTATGCTCTCGTGACTTAACTATAGAGTAGTCAGAACTCCTTTTCAGTCCACTTAGCAGAATGAATTCTATGTGATCATTCTAGCTCTTACTTATTATCCAAGAGACATAAATATAATATCTGATTCGGCCTGTTCAGTAGGTGTGGTACATAGAATTGCCACAGCCCAAATAAAATTTGCAGCCTCTAATATATTTCAGCTCTTTAAGAAACTTCAAGAGCAAGTGAGAAAGTATACAGGTAAGATTTATATCTTGCATGTTCACTCTTATAGTGGACTTCCAGGTCCCATTTTTGATGGTAATTCAAAGGAGATAGCCTTTTAATTATGTTGGTCAACACTCCTTTATTCCAAGAAGCCCAAGCATCTCATTCTAAATAATAACAGGCTGCTCAAGATTTACTCTATTTGGAATAACAAGAGAGGAAGCAAGGAGCATAGTAAAAGCCTGTTTGGCTTGCCTTCCTTTCCATGCTCCTACACTGCCTCCAGGGAAGAACCCTCGTGGTTTGAGAACCAGTGAAATCTGGCAAATGTATGTGACCCATTATAAATCTTTTGGTCATCTGTCTTTTATCCACATTGTGGTAGACACCTTTTCAGGATTCACTTTTGCAATACGAGTCAGCCCGAGTGGTCACTGAATTCCTCATACAAGCATTTGCCATTATGGGTGTGCCACAAGCAATTAAAACAGACAATGGTCCTGCATATGCTTTTGTGCACAGTATAAGATTTTACACACCACTGGCATACCTTTTAATACTCAAGGACAGGCAAAAGTAGAGAGGAGAAACAGAGACATTAAGATGCTCCTCCAAAAACAAAAGAAAGGGGGAGCCACAGATAACCCTAGAGAACTTCTAAGTCTAACCCTTTATACCATTAACTTCTTGATTTTTGACAAAGATGCACTGGCTCCAGCAGACAGGTTTTATAACCCACCAGAAGGGCAGTGTCCAATGCGAGCAGCTCCACTATCTTTAGATAATCTCCAGGTGATGTGGAGAGACCCAGAAAGTGGTGAATGGAAGGGACCAGATAGGCTAACTGCTTGGGGGAGAGGGTTTGTTTGTATCTCTACAGGTAGAGAAGGAATCAGATGGGTGCCAATGAGCCGTATTAGCCTTGTCCATTGCAGAAAGATGGAGCAGACCCTTGAAACGAAGGAGCAGACCCATGAAATATCGGGTGGTTTTGTTGCTGATTGTGCTCACCATTGAAAGAGCGTGGCATTTATGGCGTTTGACTCATGGACATCAAAAATTCTTGGACTTCAAAACCCTCAGGAATCATTGGATTCTCTGAGACATGATAAAATTCTTGTAGGGATTGAAAACCCTCAGGAATCATTGGATTCTCTGAGACATAAGATTGTTGTAGGACTTGAAAACCCTCCGGAATCATTGGATTCTCTGAGATATAAGACTTGAAAGCCCTCAGGAATCATTAGATTTTCTGTGAAATGATAAGACTGTTACAGGACTTCAAAATCTGCTAGAATCATTGGATTCCCTAACACATAAAAAGACTTTTGCAGGACTTCAAAAACTTGGGAAGAGGGGGATCATTGGATTCCCTGACATGTGAAGCAATGGACCATAGATTGGTTTTGGACTATCTCTTGGCTGGTGAAGAAGGCATATGTGTGACTACTGTTTATATACCCTCCTTCTAGGACTTCTGGCAATCTTTTGCAACACCATGCTGATTTATATTGTTTGTTATACCACTACTTGCATGTACAATTCATGTTTGTTACACCACATCGAGCCAGCACTGACTGAGGGGAGGGTCAATACTAATAGCCTCTGTGTTATTGCTATGTGCTTGTGTAATACCTCCCATGCTGATGGGTTTGTACATAATAAGACCCTTCAGCCCAGAAACCCACTAGCCACACCCACTTCCCTTTGGTGCTTTTCATCTCCCTTCCTGTGAAGTGAGGGGGGGGGGGTCGTGATCACCTCCTTTTTGGTGCTTTCACCTCCTTTCTGAGAAGTCAGTGAGGGTGTGATCACCTGCCCCTTGGGGGCTCTGACCTCCCTGAGGAGTCAGGGATGGCATGACCACCTGTGTTCTAAAACAAAAGAAAGTAGGAGATGTAATGGGCTGAAGCTCCAGTTGATGCACTGAGGTCCCAAGCGTGTGAGGCTAAATAGTAATTGGATCATACTCTATTAATATATATGCTTGGAGAAAGAATGGCCCCCGCCCACTCTTTGTGGGAGTCTTGATGTGTTGTATAGGAAATGACGATTTTGATGAGTGGAGGCAGAGGGGTGGAGAAAGAAGCGGAAAGAGACTGCTGGCTGGCTTCTTGTCACAGCTGCTCACATTGCTATCGATCCCACTTCACCCCTGCTGGCTGGGTCCTGTCACAGCTGTCCATATTGCTATCGCCATCCCCCTTCACCTCAAAAAGAATGAAGATTGAAGATTTTCCCTTAACCTGAATTCCTGACTCTGGCTGATTTTAAAATATGTGGTCATCACAGAATCCTACAATATGTTGTTTAGAAACACATTTAAAGCAGCATAATACACACAGAGTAAAGGTAAAAGGCTGGAGCAGAATCTATTATGCTTCAGGTAAAGTAAAAAAGCAGAGATAGCCATCCTGATCTCAAAACAAGCAAAAGCAAAAAAAATTGATCTAATTAAAAGAGATAATGAAGGAAAGTATATCTTGCTAAAGGGTACCATAGATAATAAAGCAATATCAGTACTAAATATATATGCACCAAGTGATATAGCATAGAAATTCCTAAAGAAGTTAAGACAACTGCTAGAAGAAATAGACAGCAAAATTAAAATAATGGGGGATCTTGACCTTGCTCTCTCAGAACTAGATAAATCAAACCACAAAATAAATAAGAAAGAAATTAGAGGTAAATAGAACAGTAGAAAAGTTAGGTATGATAGATCTTTGGAGAAAATTGAATGGAGACAAAAAGGAGAACACTTTCTTCTCAGCAGTTCATGGAACCTATACAAAAACTGACCATATGTTAGAACTATAAAGAATTCAAAAGCAAATGCAGACAGAAATAGTGAATGCATTTTTTTTCAGATCATGATGCAATAAAAATTACATTCAATTAAAAGCCAGGGGAAAATAGACTGAAAAGTAATTGGAAACTAAATAATCTCATTCTAAAGAATGAATGGGTGAAACAGCAAATTGTAGACACAATAATTCCATCCAAGAGAATAACAATAATGAGGTAACATACTAAAATTTGTGAGATGCAGTCAAAGGGGTAATAAGGGGAAATTTCATATCTCTAGATGCTTACTTGCATAAAATGAGAAAGAGATCAATGAATTGGTCTTGCAACTAAAAAAGCTAGAAAAAGAGCAAATTAAAAACCCCTAATCAAATACCAAATTTGAAATTCTAAAATTAAAAGGAGAGATTAATAAAATTGAAACTAAAAAAACTATTGAATTAATATATAACTAAGAGTTCATTTTATGAAAAAAACCAGCAAAATAGATAAACCTTTAGTAACTTTCATTAGAAAAAGTAAAGAGGAAAATAAAATTGTTAGTCTTAAAAATGAAAACGGAGAACTTTCCACCAATGAAGAGAAAATTAGAGCAATAACTAGGAGTTACTTTTCCCAACATTATACCAATAAATGTGATAACTAAAGGAAATGGAGGAATACCTACAAAAATATGGGTTGCCCCAATTAACAGAGCAGGAAGTGAATTGCTTACTTAAATAGTCCTTTTTCAGAAAAAGAAATAGAACAAGCTATTAATCATATCCCTAAGAAAAAATTTCCAGGACTAGATGGGTTTACATGTGAATTCTACCAAACATTTAAAGAACAATTAACTCCAATACTATATAAACTGAAAAAAAATAGAAAATGAAGGATTCCTTTTATGATACAGACATGGTACTGATACCTAAACCAGGTAAGACAAAAACAGAGAAAGAAAACTATAGACAAATCACCCTACTAAATATTGATGCAAAAATCTTAAATAAAAAATTAACAAAGGGATTATAGACAATCATCCCAAGGATAATAAACCATGACCAAGTAGGATTTATACCAGGAATGCAGAGCAATTAGCATAATTGACTATATCAAAAATCAAATTAACAAAAACCATATGATTATCTCAATAGATGCAGAAAAAGCATTTAATAAAACAGAACACTCATTCCTATTAAAAACATTAGAGAGTATAGAAATAAATGGATTTTTCCTTAAAATAGTAAGTAGCATCTATTTAAAACCAATGGGGATAAATCCAATAAGATCAGGGGTACAACAAGGTTGCCCATTATCACCATTACTATTCACTATTGTATTAGAAATGCTAGCTTTGGCAATGAGTTGAGAAAGAGATTAAAGGAATTAGAGTAGGCAATGAGGAAACCAAATTATTACTCTTTGCAGATATGATGGTATATTTAGAGAACCCCAGAGAATCAACTAAAATGCTATTAGAAATAATTCACAACTTTAGCAAAGTTGCAGGATACAAAATAAATCCACATAAATCATCAGCATTTTTATACATCGCTAACAAAATCCAACAGCAAGAGATACAAAGAGAAATTCCATTTAAAATAATTGTCAATAGTATAAAATATTTAAGAATCTATCTGCTAGTGAAGGGTCAAAAACTATATGAGGAAAACTATAAAACACTTTCCACACAAATAAAGTCAGATCTAAACAAATGGAAAAATATTAAATGCTCTTGGATAGATTGAAGGAATATAATAAAGATGGCAAACTAATCTATTTAGTGCTATACCAATCAAACTGCCAAGAAACTATTTTACTGACCTAGAAAAATAACAAAGTTCATCTGGAAGAACAAAAGGTCAAGAATTTCAAGGGAACCAATAAAAAAAAAATCAAATGAAGGTGGCCTAGCTGTACCAGACCTAAAACTAAATTACAAAGCAATGGTCATCAAAACCATTTGGTACCGGCAAAGAAATAGACTAGTTGATCAGTAGAATAAGTTAAGTTCACAGGATAAAATAGTCAATAACTATAGCAATCTAGTGTTTGACAAACCCAAAGACCCCAGCGTTTGGGATAAGAATTCACTATTTGACAAAAACTTCCGGGAAAATTGGAAACTAGTAGCACCATACGATGTTGGAATCTTTACAAACTGTTAAGTCATTAGAGTTGATAGAGACAATAATTATCTAATTTAGCATGGTTCAGTATCATCGATCTGATCTTACAAGGAGATGTTTTCGTCAAACCATTCTCCAATTGATAAATGGTCAAAGGATATGAACAGACAATTCTCAGATGAAGAAAGTGAAACTATTTATAGACATATGAAAATATGCTCCAAATCATTATTAATCAGAGAAATGCAAATTAAGACAACTCTGAGATACCATTACACACCTGTCAGATTGGCTAGAGTGACAGGGAAAGATAATGTGGAATGTTGGAGGGGATGTGGGAAAACAGGGATACTAATACATTGTTGGTGGAATTGTGAACACATCCAGCCATTCTGGAGAGCAATTTGGAACTATGCTCAAAAAGTTATCAAACTGTGCATACCCTTTGATCCAGCAGTGTTTCTACTGGGCTTATACCCCAAAGAGATACTAAAGAAGGGAAAGGGACCTGTATGTGCCAAAATGTTTGTGGCAGCCCTGTTTGTAGTGGCTAGAAGCTGGAAAATGAATGGATACCCATCAATTGGAGAATGGTTGAGTAAATTGTGGTATATGAATGTTATGGAATATTATTGTTCTGTAAGGAATGACCAGCAGGATGAATACAGAGAGGACTGGCGAGATGTACATGAACTCATGCTAAGTGAAATGAGCAGAACCAGGAGATCATTATATACCTCAACAATGATACTGTTTGAGGATGTATTCTGATGGAAGTGGATCTCTTCGATAAAGAGAGCTAATTCAGTTTCAATTGATCAAAGATGGGCAGAAGCAGCTACACCCAAAGAAAGAACACTGGGAAATGAATATAAACTGCTTGCATTCTTGTTTTTCTTCCCGGATTATTTATACCTTCTGAATTCGATTCTCCCTGTGCAACAAGAAAACTGTTCGGTTCTGCACACATATATTGTATCCAGGATATACTGTAACCTATTCAACATGTAAAGGATTGTTTGCCATCTGGGGGAGGGGGTGGAGGGAGGGAGGGGAAAAATCGGAACAGAAATGAATGCAAGGGATAATGTTGTAAAAAATTACCCTGGCATGAGTTCTATCAATAAAAAGTTATTTAAAAAAAAAATAAAAAGGAGATGTTTTTGGCCAGAATCTGAAACAAGGTATTAAGTAGATTTAATTGATACAATGTTTGTGTTGACACATTTAGAGAGCTCATATAAGCAAGAAGTATTTAAGTACTCATTGGAGTTCATAAGTATGGGAGATTCACAAAGTAAACTTTGTAACTTTGTGAATTCATACCTCCCTTGAAGCTTTTAGGGCCAGAGAGCACTCTGGAAGAAAACCCATAATCCCACTCTCTCAGAGAAAGAACATAAATAGAGCTTCAGTGACCCAGTCAAGGGAGTCCAGCAGAATTAGATTGGAGAGGAGCACTCTGGGACAGACACACAGCACTCTGGGAGATTGAGAGCCAGTAGCCCTCGCTTGGAGGCAAGACAGATTTAACTTGGTGCTGGCTGGAGGCAGTAGAAAGCAGAGGCAGAAGCAAAGGACAAAGCTGCAAGAGCTCTTAGAACCAAGCAGAGAGATAGGTCTCAACTAACCGGGCTATTTTGGAAGGAGAAAATAAACGTTTACATTTTTACCAGCTGGCTGCTTTTTGGGTGATTATTACTCTTAATTGAAACTAAGGCTGCCTCCAGAAAACCTCCCCAAGAAACCTGCTCCCAGAACCATTATTTTAAAGAAGAATACCATAAATACACCAAGATAAGGTCAAAATGGGTTCATGATCTAGGCATAAAGAATGAGATTATAAATAAATTCGAAGAACATAGGATAGTTTTTTTCTCAGACATGTGGAGGAAGAAGGAATTTGTGATAAAAAATCATTAGAGATCATTGTTGATCACAAAATAGATAATTTTGATTATAAAGTTAAAAAGTTTTTTTTTGTTTTTTTTGTTTTTTTTTGCAAACAAAATTAATGCAGACAAGATTAGAAGGAAAGCAATAAACTGGGAAAATATTTTTACATTCAAAGGTTCTGATAAAGGCCTCATTTCCAAAATATATAGAGAATTGACTCTAATTTATAAGAAATCAAGCCATTTTCCAATTGATAAATGGTCAAAGGATATGAACAGACAATTATCAGACGAAGACATTGAAACTATTTCTAGTCATATGAAAAGGTGCTCCATATCACTATTAATCAGAGAAATGCAAATTAAGACAATTTTAAGATACCACTACATACCTCTCAGATTGGCTAAGATAACAGGAAAAGATAATGAGAAATGTTGGAGGAGATGTGGGAAAACTGGGCAGTGATACATTGTTTGTTGAACTGTAAACAAATCCAACCCTTCTGGAGAGCAATTTAGAACTATGGTGAAAAAGTTTTCAAACTGAGCATACCCTTTGACCTAGCAGTGTTACTACTGGGCTTATATACTAAAGAGATTTCAAAGAAGGGAAAGGCACCTGTATGTGCAAGAATGTTTGTGGCAGCCATCTTTGTACTGGCCAGAAACTGGAAACTGAATGGATGCCCATCAATTGGAGAATGGCTGAATAAATTATGGTATATGAATGTTATGGAATATTATTGTTCTGTAAGAAATGACCAGCAGGATGAATACAGAGAGGACTGGCGAGACTTACATGAACCGATGCTAAGTGAAATGAGCAGAACCAGGAAATCATTGTATATGGCAACAAAAAGACTACACAATGATCAATTCTGATGGATGTGGTTCTCTTCAGTAATGAATTGATTCACACCAGTTCCAATTGTTCAGTAATGAAGAGAGTTATTTATAACCAGGGTGAAGACTGTTTTGAACTAAGTGTGGACCACAGCATAGCATTTTTACTGTGTCTGTTGTTGTTTGCTTGCATTTTTGTTTTCCTCCTCAGGCTTTTTTTTTTTTTTCTTTCTAGATCCGATTTTTCTTGTGCAGCAAGATAACTGTATGGATATGTATACATATATTGGGTTTAACATATATTTTAACATGTATTGGAATACCTGTCATCTAGGGGAGGGGATGGGGGGAAGAAGGAGAATATTTGGAACAGAAGGTTTTGCAAGGGTCAATGTTGAAAAATTACCCATGCATATGTTTTGTAAACAAAAAGCTATAATAAAAAAGTAAATTGAGTTTAAAAAGCACTAAAATTATTTTAAAAATCTATTAAGAACAAAAGCAAAAAAATCGTGTAATTATTTCAATATTCAAAAAAACCTTTGACAAAATACATGCTCATTCCTATTAAAAGCACTAAGCAGCATAGGAATAACTGGAGCTTTCCTTAAAGTCATTAGTATCTATCTAAAACCATTAGCAAACATTATCTGTAGTGGAAATGAGCTAGAAGTCATCCCAATAAGATCAGAGAGAGAGGCAAGATTGCTCATTGTTATCACTGTTATTCAGTATTGTACTAGAAATTGCTATTTTAGCAATAAGAGAAGAAAAATAAATTTAAGTAAACAGAATGAGCAATGAGAAAACAAAACTATCACTTTTTGCAGATGATAGTATGGTATAATTAGGAAACCTTAGAAAAAGCAATGAAAATAAAAGTTGAAATATTAACAACTTCAATAAAGTTGAAAGATACAAAGTTAATCTACATAAAGCATCACCATTTCTATTACCAACAAAGTCCAGCAAGAAGAGCTAGAAAGATAATATTATTTAAAATAATTGTAGATAATATAATATATTTGGGAGTCTATCTGCTGAAATAAACTCAGGAACTATATGAACACAATTATAAAACACTTTTCACACAAAGTCAGATCTATATAACTGGAGAAATTTCAATTGCTCATGGATAGGTTGAGCCAATGTAATTGGCTAAATTAATTTACTTGTTCATTGTCATACCAATCTAACTACCCAAAGGAACATACACCTTTGAAATATACCCCAAAGAAATTATACCACCAGAAAAAAGGATAGTAAAATTATCTGGAATATATCAAGAGAATCCATGAAAAATATGAAGAAAAATGATCATTATTAAACCAATCTACTACTATGTAAGAAATAGAATGGTGGATCATTAGAATAGATTAAGTATACAATATATAGATAGTAGAAAATGACCCCAATAACTTAGCCTTTGATAAATCCAAAGATCCAAGTTTTGGTGACTAGAATTCACTAATTTGAAAACAAAAATTTATGGGAAAAATGGAAATGAGTTTGTCAAAACCTAGGACTAGACCAATATCTCTTTTTTTATGTAATATTTTTATTAATAGCTTTTTATTTACAAGATATATGCATGGGTAATTTTTCAGCATTGACAATTGCAAAACCTTTTGTTCCAACTTTTCCCCTTCTTCCCCCCACCCCTTCCCCCAGATGGCGGGTTGACCAATACATGTTAAATATGTTAAAGTATAAGTTAAATACAATATATGTATACATGTCCATGCAGTTATTTTGCTGTACAAAGAGAATCAGACTTTGAAATAGTGTAAAATTAGCCTATGAAGGAAATCAAAAATGCAGGCAGACAAAAATAGAGGGATTGGGAATGCCTACTCATCTCCCAGAGTTCTTTCATTGGGTGTAGCTGGTTCAATTTATTATTGTTCTATTAGAACTGATTTGGTTCATCTCATTGTTGAAGATGGCCATGTCCAATCAGAATTGATCATCATATATTATTGTTGTTGAAGTATATAATGATCTCCTGGTCCTGCTCATTTCACTCAGCATCAGTTCATGTAAGTCTCTCCAGGCCTTTCTGAAATCATCCTGTTGGTCATTTCTTACAGAACAACAATATTCCATAACATTCACATACCACAATTTATTCAGCCATTCTCCATTGATGGGCATCTATTTAGTTTCCAGTTTCTGGCCACTACAAAGAGAGCTGCCACAAACATTCTTGCACATACATGTCCCTTTCCCTTCTTTAGTATCTCTTTGGGGTATAAGTCCAGTAGAAATACTGTTGGATCAAAGGGTATGCACAGTTTGATAACTTTTTGAGCATAGTTCCAAATTGCTCTCCAGAATGGCTGGATGTATTCACAATTCCACCAACAATGTATCAGTGTCCCTGTTTTCCCACATCCCCTCCAACATTCCGCATTATCTTTTTGCTGTCATTCTAGCCAGTCTGACAGGTGTGTAGTGGTATCTCAGAGTTGTCTTAATTTGCATTTCTCTAATAATGACTTGGAGCATCTTTTCATATGGCTAGAAATAGTTTTAATTTCTTTCTCTGAAAATTGTCTGTTCATATCCTTTGACCACTTATCAATTGAAGAATGGCTTGATTTCTTATAAATTATAGTCAATTCTCTATATATTTTGGAAATGAATCCTTTATCAGAACTTTTGACTATCAAAATATTTTCCCAATTTATTGCTTCCCTTCTAATCTTGTCTGCATTAGGTTTGTTTGTGCAAAAATTTTTCAATTTGATGTAATCAAAATTTTCTATTTTGAGATCAATAATGATCTCTAATTCTTCTTTGGTTGTAAATATCTTCCTTTTCCACAGGTCTGAGAGGTATACTATCCTATGCTCTTCCAATTTATTTATAATCTCATTCTTTATGCCTAGGTCATGAACCAATTTTGACCTTGTCCTGGTGTACGGTGTTAAGTGTGGGTCGATGCCTGGTTCCTGCCATACTAGTTTCCAATTTTCCCAGCAATTTTTATCAAACAGTAAATTCTTATCCCAAAAGCTGGGGTCTCTGTGTTTGTCAAACACTAGATTGTTATAGTTATTGACTGTTTTGTCCTTTGAACCTAACCTATTCCAATGATCAACTAATCTATTTCTTAGCCAATACCAAATGGTTTTAGTGACTGCTGATTTATAATATAATTTTAGATCTGGTACAGGTAGGCCACCTTCATTTGATTTTTTTTTCATTGATTCCCTTGAAATTCTTGACTTTTTGTTTTTTCATATGAACTTTGTTGTTATTTTTTTTCTGGGTTATTAAACTAGTTTTTGGGGAATCTGATTGGTATAGTTCGAAATAAATAGATCAGTTTAGGTAGCATTGTCATCTTTATTATATTTGCTCGCCCTATTCAAGAGCATTTAATATTTTTCCAATTGCTTAGATCTGACTTAATTTGTGTGGAAAGTGTTTTGTAGTTTTGCTCATATAGTTTCTGATTTTCTTTTTCTTTTTTTTTTAAATTTTTATTTAATAATTACTTTATATTGACAGAATCCATGCCAAGGTAATTTTTTTTTTACAACATTATCCTTTGCACCCGTTTCTGTTCCAATTTTTTTCCCCTCCTTCCCTCCACCCCCTCCCCTAGACGACAAGCAGTCCTTTATATGTTGGATATGTTGCAGTATATCCTAGATACAATATATGCTTGCAGAACCGAACAGTTCTCTTGTTGCATAGGGAGAATTGGATTCAGAAGGTATAAATAACCCAGGAAGAAAAACAAAAATGCAGATAGTTCACATTCATTTCCCAGTGTTCTTTCTTTGGGTGTAGCTGCTTTTGTCCGTCATTTATCAATTGAAACTCAGTTAGGTCTCTTTGTCAAAGAAATCCACTTCCATCAAAATATGTCCTCATACCATATCGTTGTAGAAGTGTATAATGATCTCCTGGTTCTGCTCATTTCACTTAGCATCAGTTCATGTAAGTCTCGCCAGTCCTCTCTGTATTCCTCCTGCTGGTCATTTCTTACAGAACAATAATATTCCATAACATTCATATACCACAATTTACCCAGCCATTCTCCAATTGATGGGCATCCATTCATTTTCCAGTTTCTAGCCACTACAAATAGGGCTGCTACAAACATTTTGGCACATACAGGTCCCTTTCCCTTCTTTAGTATTTCTTTGGGATATAAGCCCAATAGAAACACTGCTGGATCAAAGGGTATGCACAATTTGATAATTTTTTGGGCATAATTCCAGATTGCTCTCCAGAATGGTTGGATTTGTTCACAACTCCACCAACAATGCATCAGTGTCCCAGTTTTCCCACATCCCCTCCAACATTCATCATTATTTTTTCCTGTCATCTTAGCCAATCTGACAGGTGTGTAGTGGTATCTCAGAGTTGTCTTAATTTGCATTTCTCTGATCAATAATGATTTGGAACACTCTTTCATATGAGTGGTAATAGTTTCAATTTCATCCTCTGAAAATTGTCTGTTCATATCCTTTGACCATTTATCAATTGGAGAATGGCTTGATTTCTTATAAATTTGAGTCAGTTCTCTATATATTTTGGAAATGAGGCCTTTATTAGAACCTTTAACTGTGAAGATGTTTTCCCAGTTTGTTGCTTCCCTTCTAATCTTGTTTGCATTCGTTTTGTTTGTACAAAGGCTTTTTCATTTGATGTAATCAAAATTTTCTATTTTGTGATCAGTAATGGTCTCTAGTTCATCTTTGGTCACAAATTTCTTTCTCCTCCAGAAGTCTGAGAGATAAACTATTCTATGTTCCTCTAATTTATTTATAATCTCGTTCTTTATGCCTAGGTCATGGACCCATTTTGATCTTATCTTGGTATATGGTGTTAAGTGTGGGTCCATGCCTAATTTCTGCCATACTAATTTCCAATTATCCCAGCAGTTTTTATCAAATAATGAATTCTTTTTCCAGAAGTTAGGGGCTTTGGGTTTGTCAAACACTAGATTGCTATAGTTGACTATTCTGTCTTGTGAACCTAACCTTTTCCACTGATCCACTAATCTATTTCTTAGCCAATACCAAATGGTTTTGGTGACTGCTGCTTTATAATATAATTTTAGATCAGGTACAGCTAGGCCACCTTCATTTGATTTTTTTTTCATTAATTCCCTTGAGATTCTCGACTTTTTATTGTTCCATATGAATTTTGTTGTTATTTTTTCTAGATCATTAAGATATTTTCTTGGAAGTCTGATTGGTATAGCACTAAATAAATAGATTAGTTTAGGGAGTATTGTCATCTTTATTATGTTCGCTCGGCTGATCCAAGAGCACTTAATATTTTTCCAATTATTTAAGTCTGACTTTATTTGTGTGGAGACTTTTTTATAATTTTGCTCATATAATTCCTGACTTTCCTTTGGTAGATAGATTCCCAAATATTTTATGGTATCAACAGTTATTCTGAATGGAATTTCTCTTTGTATCTCTTGCTGTTGGGTTTTGTTGGTGATGTATAAAAATGCTGAGGATTTATGGGGATTTATTTTATAGCCAGCTACTTTGCTAAAATTATGAATTATTTCTAATAGCTTTTTAGTAGAATCTCTGGGGTTCTCTAGGTATACCATCATATCATCTGCAAAGAGTGATAGTTTGGTTTCCTCATTGCCTACTCTAATTCCTTTAATATCTTTCTCAACTCTTATTGCCAAGGCTAATGTTTCTAACACGATATTAAATAATAATGGTGATAGTGGGCAACCTTGCTTCACTCCAGATCTTACTGGGAAAGGTTCCAGTTTTTCTCCATTGCATATGATGCTTACTGATGGTTTTAAATATATGCTCCTGACTATTTTAAGGAAAAGTCCATTTATTCCTATGCTCTCAAGTGTTTTTATTAGGAATGGATGTTGGATTTTATCAAATGCTTTTTCTGCATCTATTGAGATGATTATATGGTTTTTGTTTGGTTGGTTATTGATATAGTCAATTATGCTAATAGTTTTCCTAATATTGAACCAGCCCTGCATTCCTGGTATAAATCCTACTTGGTCATAGTGTATTATCCTGGTGACGATTTTCTGTAATCTTTTTGCTAATATTTTATTTAAGATTTTAGCATCAATATTCATTAGGGAGATTGGTCTATAATTTTCTTTCTCTGTTTTCAGCCTACCTGGTTTAGGTATCAGTATCATGTCTGTGTCATAAAAGGAGTTTGGTAGGACTCCTTTAATCCCTATTTTTTCAAATAGTTTATTTAGCACTAGAGTTAATTGTTCTTTAAATGTTTGGTAGAATTCACATGTAAATCCATCTGGTCCTGGGGATTTTTTCTTAGGGAGTTGATTGATAGTTTGTTCTATTTCTTTTTCTGAGATGGGACTATTTAGGATATTTACTTCTTCCTCTGTTAGTTTAGGCAAGCTATATTTTTGGAGGTATTTTTCTATTTCATTTAAGTTGTGAATTTATTTGCATAAAGTTGGGCAAAGTAACTCCTAATTATTGCTCTAATTTCCTCTTTGTTAGTGGCGAGTTCTCCCTTTTCATTTTTAAGACTAACAATTTGATTTTCATCTTTTCTTTTTTTAATCAGATTTACTAAGGGTTTGTCTATTTTGTTGGTTTTTTCATAGAACCAACTCTTAGTTTTATTAATTAATTCAATAGTTTTTTTACTTTCAATTTTATTGATCTCTCCTTTTATTTTTAGAATTTCAAGTTCAGTGCTTGACTGGGGGTTTTTGATTTGTTCCTTTTCTAGCATTTTTAGTTGCAAACCCAATTCATTGACCTTCTCTTTCTCTATTTTATACAAATAGGCCTCTAAAGATATGAAATTTCCCCTTATTACCACTTTGGCTGCATCCCATACATTTTGGTATGATGTCTCATTATTATCGTTTTCTTGGGTGAAGTTATTAATTATGTCTATGATTTGTTGTTTCACCCAATCATTCTTTAGTATGAGATTATTTAGTTTCCAATTATTTTTTGGTCTACTTCCCCCTGGTTTTTTGTTGAATGTAATTTTCATTGCATCGTGGTCTGAAAAGGATGCATTTACTATTTCTGCCTTACTGCATTTGAGTTTGAGGTTTTTATGTCCTAATATATGGTCAATTTTTGTATAGATTCCATGAACTGCTGAAAAGAAGGTGTATTCTTTTCTGTCTCCATTACATTTTCTCCAGAGATCTATCATATCTAACTTTTCTAGTATTCTATTTACCTCTTTAACTTCTTTCTTATTTATTTTGTGGTTTGATTTATCTAATTCTGAGAGTGCAAGGTTAAGATCTCCCACTATTATAGTTTTACTGTCTATTTCTTCTTGCAGCTCTCTTAATTTCTCTTTTAAGAATTTAGATGCTACACCACTTGGTGCATATATGTTTAATATAGATAGTGCTTCATTATCCATGCTACCCTTTAGCAAGATATAGTGCCCTTCCTTATCTCTTTTAATTAGATCAATTTTTGCTTTAGCTTGATCTGAGATCAGGATGGCTACCCCTGCTTTTTTGACTTCACCTGAAGCATAGTAGACTTTGCTCCAACCTTTTACCTTTAACCTGCATGTATCTCCCCACTTCAGGTGTGTTTCCTGTAAACAACATAATGTAGGATTCTGGCTTTTAATCCATTCTGCTAACTGCTTCCTCTTTATGGGGGAGTTTACCCCGTTCACATTTATGGTTAGAATGACCAATTCTGTATTACTTGCCATCTTGTTAACCCCGGTTTATGCTTTTCTCCCTTCTTTCCCCTTTCCCCCCTTCCCAGTATTAAGCTTGTGAGCACCACTTGCTTCTCACAGCTCTCCCTTTTTAGTATCCCTCCCCCCGCCTTAGAGTTCCTCCCCCATCTTACCTCTTTCCCTCCCAGTTTCCATATTCCCTTCCGCTTAGCTTATTCCTTCCCTTTTCACTTTTCCCTTCTCACTTTTCAATGAGGTGGGAGAAGTTTCACCATAGATTGAATATGTCTTAAGATTTTTCACTTAAAGCCAATTCTGAAGACAGTAAGATACCCACTATATTCATCCCCCTCCCTTCTTTGTCTCAGATATTATAGGTTTCCTATGCCTCTTCATGAGATGTAGTACCCCCACTTTACCCTTTTTCTGGTACAATGTCCTTTTCACATCAATTTCTAGAACAAGGTATATATGTATTCTTTATACATCTATATAGTCGAAATATAGTTCCCAAGATTAATCTTTACCTTTTTAGATTTCTCTTGAGTTCTATATTTGTAGATCAAACTTTTTGTTAAGTTCTGGCTTTTTCATCAGAAATAGATGAAATTCGCTTACTTCGTTGAATGTCCATCTTCTTCCCTGGAAAAAGATGCTCATTCTCGCTGGGTAAGTTATTTTTGGTTGCATACCAAGTTCCTTAGCCTTTTGGAATATCATATTCCAGGCCCTTCGATCTTTTAATGTGGATGCTGCCAGATCCTGGGTGATCCTTATTGTGGCTCCTTGATACTTGAATTGGGTTTTTCTAGCCGCTTGCAATATTTTTTCCTTCGTCTGAGGGTTCTGGCATTTGGCCACTATATTCCTTGGTGTTTTGATTTAAGGATCCCTTTCAGTGGGTGATCGATGAATCCTTTCAATATTTATTTTTTCCTCTGTTCCTATGACTTCTGAGCAGTTCTCTTTGATAATTTCCTGGAAAATAGTGTCCAGGTTCTTTTTTTCATCATGTTTTTCTGGAAGTCCAATGATTCTCAGATTGTCTCTCCTGGATCTGTTTTCCAGGTCTGTTGTCTTCCCCAGAAGGTATTTCACATTCTTTTCCATTGTTTGTTTTTTTTTGGATTTGCTTGACTGATTCTTCTTGTCTCCTCGAGTCATTCAATTCCAATTGTTCAATTCTGATTTTCAGTGAAGTATTTTCTTCACTCACTTTTTAAAAATCTTTTTCTAATTGTCCCATTGAGTTCTTTTGTTCTGTGGAATTTTTTTCCATTTCGCCAATTTTGTTTTCCAGTTCACCAATCCTATTTTTCAAGGATTTTACTTCTTTATCCACTCTCTCTTTAACTGACTTCTCCAGGCTCTTTTGCCAAGCCTCCCTCTCCTTTTCCCATTTTTCTTCTAGCTCCCTTGTGAGAGCCTTTTTAATTACTTCTATGAGGTTCATCTGTGCTGAGGAACAGATGATCTCCTCTTTTGGGGATTCACCTGGAGACTGTCTGTTTTTAGTCTCCTCAGGATTTAGAGTCTGCTCTCTATCTGTATAGAAGCTGTCAAGGGTTAAAGTCCTCTTCAGTTTCTTGCTCATTCTGTCTAATAATCAAAGACAAACTAGGAAAGAAAAACAGAAAAAACTGGAGTCTTTCTTTGGGGGAGGGGCTGGGTGTGTTACTGAGCTTCCTCTACAGACTGCGGGGGGCAGCAGTGAGGCACTACCCCGACTGTGCTGCGCCTGCGCTCTGAGATCCCAGAGCGTGCTGAGTCACTGTGGAGGGGGGAAGGGGGGAGGCAGTCAGGTCCCGAGAGACTCCAGCTGTTTGGGGTTGTATTCTTAACCCCGGTGTTTTTAGCTTCTCTGCTAGGCTGCTGACTTGCTGCCGGAGCAAAGTATCTAATCCTGTAGTGAAGCTCTCCCCGCAGAGACGGCTGCGATCACTCCCCACCCCCTCTCCAGTCTGCTCCCGTGCTCTCATTGCCGCTGCCCGCCGCCTGCGCCTGATCTAAAACTGTCCCAGCCCTCCAGTAAAGACAGACCTTTCTTAGCAAATCTCAAGGATGGCTTCTCTTGGTAACTATTTGTGGGTTTTTTTTCAGTCAAGCATTAATTCAGAGGCTTGTAATGAAGTGGATAGTGAGAGAAAGCGTGGAGCTTACACAGCTGTGTGCCTCCTCTCCGCTGTCTTAACCGGAAGTTCCATAGTTTCTGATTTTCCTTTGGCAGATAGATTCCTAAATATTTTATACTATTGGTAGTTACTTTAAATGGAATTTCTTTGTAACTCTGACTGTTGGATTTTGTTAGTGATATATAACAATTGCTGATGATTTATGTGGGTTTATTTTGTATCCTGCAACTTTGCTAAAGGTATGGATTATTTCTAATAGCTTTTTAGTAGAATCTCTGGGGTTCTCTAAGTATACCATCAGCAAAGAATGATCATTTGGTTTCCTCATTATCTACTCTAATTCCTTTAATCTCTTTCTCAACTCTTATTGCCAAAGCTAACATTTCTAATACAATATTGAATAGTAATGGTGACAGTGGGCAACCTTGTTTCACTCCTGATCTTATTGGGAATGGTTCCAGTTTATCCCCATTGCATATGATGCTTACTGATGGTTTTAAATAGATGCTACTGATTATTTTAAGGAAAAGTCCATTTATTCCAATGTTCTCAAGTGTTTTTAATAGGAATGGATGTTGGATTTTATCAAATACTTTTTCTGTATCTATTGAGATGATCATATGGTTTTTGTTAATTTAGTTATTAATATGGTCAATTATACCAATAGTTTTCCTAATATTGAACCAGCCCTGCATTCCTGGTATAAATCCTACTTGATCATGGTGTGTTATCCTGGGGGTGATTTTCTGTAGTCTTTTTGCTAATATCTTATTAAGATTTTAGCATCAATATTCATTAGGGAGTTTGGTCTATAATTTTCTTTCTCTGTTTTCAACCTTCCTGGTTTAGGTATCAGCACCTAGTCTGTGTCATAAAAGGAAATTGGTAAGACTCTTTCATTCCCTATTTTTTCCAATAGTTTATATAGCACTAGGGCTAATTGTTCTTTTTTTTTAAAATTTTTTTAAATAGCTTTTTATTTACAAGTTATATGCATGGGTAATTTTACAGCATTGACAATTGCCAAACCTTTTGTTCCAATTTTTCCCCTCCTTCCCCCCATCCCCCACCCAGATGGCAGGATGACCAGTCGAGGTTAAATATTTTAAAGTAAAAATTAAATACAAAATAAGTATACATGACCAAACCATTATTTTGCTGTAAAAAAAGAATCAGACTCTGAAATATTGTACAATTAGCCTGTGTAGGAAATCCAAAGTGTGGGCAGGCAAAAATATAGGGATTGGGAATTCAATGTAATGGTTCTTAGTCATCTCCCAGAGTTCTTTTGCTGGGTGTAGCTGGTTCAGTTCATTACTGCTTCATTGGAACTGATTTGGTTCATCTCATTGCTGAAGATGGCCAGGTCTAGGGAACTGATCATCATATAGTTGTTGTTGAAGTATATAATGATCTCCTGGCCCTGCTCATTTCACTCAGCTTCAATTCGTGTAAGTCTCTCCAGGCCTTTCTGAAATCATCCTGTTGGTCATTTCTTACTGAAAAATAATATTCCATAAAATTCATATATCACAATTTATTCAGACATACTCCAATTGATAAGTATCTACTCAGTTTCCAGTTTCTGGCCATTACAATGAGGACTGCCACAAACAGGTCCCTTTCTCTTCTTTATCATCTCTTTGGGATATAAGCCCAGTAATAACACTGCTGGATCAAAGGGTATGCACAGTTTGATAACTTTTTGAGCATAGTTCCAAATTGCTCTCCAGAATGGTTGGATGTATTCACAATTCCACCAACATTCCCTATTTTTTCAAATAGTTTATATAGCATTGGGGTTAATTGTTCTTCAAATGTTTTTAGAATTCACATGTAAATCCATCTGGCCTGGGGATTTTTTCTTAGGGAGTTGTGTAATAGCTTGTCCTATTTCTTTTTCTGAAATGGGACTATTTAAGCAATTTGCTTCCTCCTCTGTTAATCTGGGAAGATTTATTGGCATAAAATTGGACAAATAAACTCCTTATTATTTCTCTAATTTCCTCTTCATTGGTGGAAAGTTCTCCATTTTCATTTTTAAGACTTATAATTTGATTTTTCTGTTTCCTTTTTCTAATCAGATTTATTAAAGGTTTATCCATTTTATTGTTTTTTTTTATTCAAACCAACTCTTAGTTTTTTTTTTATTAAATCAATAGTTTTTTACTTTCAATGTTATTAATTTCTCCTTTTAATTTTAGAATTTCAAATTTAGTATTTGATTGGGGGTTTTTAATTTGGTCTTTTTCTAGCTTTTTAAGTTGTAAGCCTAATTCATTGACCTTCTCTTTCTCTATTTTATTCAAGTAAGCTTCTAGGGATATGAAATTTCCCCTTATTACTACTTTGCCTGCATCCCATAAATTTTAATATGATGTCACAGTGTTGTCATTATTTGAGTGAAATTATTCATTGTGTCTATAATTTGCTGTTTCACCCAATCATTTTTTAAGATGAGATTATTTTGTTTCCGATTACTTTTTGTTCTATTTACCCCTCAGTTTTTGTTGAATGTAATTTTTATTGCATCATGATCTGAAAAGAAACCATCTACTATTTCTGCCTTTCTGCATTTAATTTTGAGGTCTTTATGTCCTAATATATGATCAATTTTTGTATAGGTTCCACGAACTGCTGAGAAGAAAGTATACTTCTTTCTGTCACATTCAGCTTTTTCCAAAGATCTATCATATCTATTTTTTCTAATATTCTATTTATCTCTTTAATGTCTTTCTTATTTGTTTTGTGATTTGACTTATCTAAATCTGAGAGTGTAAGATTGAGAGCTCCCACTATTATAGTTTTGCTGTCTATTTCTTCTCGAAACTCTCTTAACTTCTCCTTTAGGAACTTAGATGCTATACCACTTGGTGCATATATGTTTAATACTGATATTGCTTCATTGTCTATAGTACCCTTTAGCAAGATATAGTTTCCTTCCTTTATCTTATTCTGAAAGTGCAATATTGAGATTTCCCACTATTATAGTTTTGTAGTCTATTTCTTCTTGCAACTCTCTCTCTCTCTCTTTTTTAAATAACTTTTTATTGACAGAACCCATGCCAGCATAATTTTTTACAACATTATCCCTTGCACTCTCTTCTGTTCCTATTTTTCCCTTCCTTCCCTCCACCCCCTCCCCCAGATGGCAAGCAGTCCTATACATGTTAAATAGGTTACAGTATGTCCTAGATACAATATATGTGTGTAGAACTGAACAGTTCTCTTGTTGCACAGGGAGAATTGGATTCAGAAGGTAGAAATAACCCGGGAAGAAAAACAAAAATGCAAGCAGTTTATATTCATTTCCCAGTGTTCTTTCTTTGGGTGTAGCTGCTTCTGCCCATCTTTGATCAATTGAAACTGAATTAGCTCTCTTTATCGAAGAGATCCACTTCCATCAGAATACATCCTCAAACAGTATCATTGTTGAGGTATATAATGATCTCCTGGTTCTGCTCATTTCACTTAGCATGAGTTCATGTACGTCTCGCCAGTCCTCTCTGTATTCATCCTGCTGGTCATTCCTTATAGAACAATAATATTCCATAACATTCATATACCACAATTTACTCAACCATTCTCCAATTGATGAGTATCCATTCATTTTCCAGTTTCTAGCCACTACAACCAGGGCTGCCACAAACATTTTGGCACATACAGGTCCCTTTCCCTTCTTTAGTATCTCTTTGGGGTATAAGTCCAGTAGAAATACTGCTGGATCAAAGGGTATGCACAGTTTGATAACTTTTTGAGTATAGTTCCAAATTGCTCTCCAGAATGGCTGAATGTATTCACAATTCCACCAACAATGTATCAGTGTCCCTGTTTTCCCACATCCCCTCCAACATTCTGCATTATCTTTCCCTGTCATTCTAGCCAATCTGCCAGGTGTGTAGTGATATCTTAGAGTTGTCTTAATTTGCATTTCTCTGATTAATAATGATTTGGAGCATATTTTTATATGACTATAAATAGTTTTAATTTCTTTGTCTGAGAATTGCCTGTTCATATCCTTTGACCATTTATCAATTGGAGAATGGCTTGATTTCTTATAAATTAGAGTCAATTCTCTATATATTTTGGAAATGAGTCCTTTATCAGAACCTTTGGCTGTAAAAATGTTTTCCCAGTTTATTGTTTCCCTTCTAATCCTGTTGGAATTAGTTTTGTTTGTGCAAAAACTTTTCAATTCGATGTAATCAAAATTTTCTATTTTGTGATCAGTAATGATCTCTAGTTCTTCTTTGGTCATAAATTCCTTCCTCTTTGACAGTTCTGAGAAGTAAACTATCTTATGCTCTACAAATTTATTTATAATCTCATTCTTTATGCCTAGGTCATGAACCCATTTTGACCTTATATTGGTGTACGATATTAAGTGTGGGTCAATGCCTAGTTTCTGCCATACTAATTTCCAATTTTCCCAGCAATTTTTGTCAAATAATGCATTCTTATCCCAAAAACTAGGGTCTTTGGGTTTGTCAAATACTAGATTATTAAAGTTCTCGGCTGTTTTGTCCTTTGAACCTAACCTATTCCATTGATCACCTAGTCTATTTCTTAGCCAATACCAGATGGTGTTAGTAACTGCTGCTTTATAATATAATTTTAGATCTGGTATAGCTAGGCCACCTTCATTTGATTTTTTTTTTTCATTAATTCCCTTGAAATTCTTGACCTTTTGTTTTTCCATATGAACTTTGTTGTTATTTTTTCTAGGTCATCAAAATAGTTTTTTGGGAGTCTGGTATAGTGCAAAATAAATAGATTAGTTTAGGTAGTATGGTCATCTTTATTATATTTGCTTGCCCAATCCAAGAGCATTTAATATTTTTCCAGTTGGTTAGATCAGACTTAATTTGTGTGGAAAGTGTTTTTTTTAGTTTTGCTCATAAAGTTTCTGATTTTCCCTTGGCAGATAGATTCCTAAATATTTTATACAATCAGTAGTTACTTTAAATGGAATTTCTCTTTGTAACTCTAACTGTTGGGTTTTGTTAGTGATATATAAGAATGCTGATGACTTATGGGGGTTTATTTTGTATCCTGCAACTTTGCTAAAGATGTGGATTGTTTCTAATAACTTTTTAGTAGAATCTCTGGGGTTCTCTAAGTATACCATCATATCATCAGCAAAGAGTGATAATTTGGTTTCCTCATTGCCTATTCTTATTTCTTTAATCTCTTCCTCAACTCTTATTGCCAAAGCTAGCATTTCTAATACAATAGTAAATAGTAATGGTGATAGTGGGCAACCTTGTTTCACTCCTGATCTTATTGGGAATGGTTGCAGTTTGTCCCTGTTACATATGATGCTTACTGATGGTTTTAAATAGATGCTACTGATTATTTTAAGGAAAAGTCCATTTATTCCTATACTCTCAAGAGTTTTTAATAGGAATGGATGTTGGATTTTATCAAATGCTTTTTCTGCATCTATTGAGATGATCATTTTTTTTTGTTCATTTGGTTATTAATATGGCCAATTAGATGGATAGTTTTCCTAATACTGAACCAGCCCTGCATTCCTGGTATAACTCTTACTTGATCATGGTGTATTATCTTGAGAATGATTTTCTGTAGTCTTTTTGCTAATATCTTATTTAAGATTTTAGCATCAATATTCATTAGGGAGTTTGGTCTATAATTTTCTTTCTCTGTTTTCAACCTTCCTGGTTTAGGTATCAGTACCTAATGTCTGTGTCATCAGTACCATGTCTGTGTCATAAAAGGAATTTGGTAGGACTCCTTCATTCCCTATTTTTTCAAATAGTTTATAAAGCATTGCGGCTAATTGTTTTTTGAATGTTTGATAGAATTCACATGTAAATCCATCTGGTCCCGGGGATTTTTTTTAAGGGAATTGATTAATAGCTTGTTCTATTTCTTTTTCTGAAATGGGACTATTTAAGCAATTTACTTCCTCCTCTGATAATCTGGGAAGCCTATATTTTTGGAGGTAGTCATCTGTTTCACTTAGGTTATCAAATTTATTGACATAAAGTTGGGCAAAGTAACCCCTTATTATTTCTTTAATTTCCTCTTCATTGGTGGAAAGTTCTCCCTTTTCATTTTTAAGGCTACTAATGTGATTTCCCTCTCTCCTTTTTCTAATCAGATTTACCAAAGGTTTATCAATTTTATTGGTTTTTTCATAAAACCAACTCTTAGTTTTATTTATTAATTCAATAGTTTTTTTACTTTCTATATTATTAATTTTTCCTTTTAATTTTAGAATTTCAAGTTTAGTATTGATTGGGGGGTTTTTATTTGGTCTTTTTCTAGCTTTTTAAGTTGCAGGCCCAATTCATCGATCTTCTCTTTCTCTATTTTATTCAAGTAAACTTCTAGGGATATGAAATTTCCCCTTATTACTACTTTGCCTGCATCCCATAAATTTTAGTATGATGTTGCAGTGTTGTCATTATTTGAGTGAAATTATTCATTGTGTCTATAATTTGCTGTTTCACCCAATCATTCTTTAAGATGAGATTATTTAGTTTCCAATTACTTTTTGGTCTATTTACACCTAACTCTTTGTTGAATGTAGTTTTTATTGCATTGTGATCTGAAAAGAAAGCATTTACTATTTCTGCCTTCCTGCATTTAATTTTGAGGTCTTTATATCCTAATATATGGTCAATTTTTGTGTAGGTTTCATGAATTGCTGAGAAGAAAGTATTCTCCTTTCTGTCACCATTCCGTTTTCTCCAGAGATCTATCATACCTGATTTTTCTAATATTCTATTTACCTCTTTAATTTCTTTCTTATTTGTTTTGTGATTTGATTTATCGAAGTCTGAGAGTACAAGATTGAGATCTCCCACTATTATAGTTTTGCTGTCTATTTCTTCTCACAACTCTCTTAACTTCTCCTTTAGGAAGTTAGATGCTATACCTCTTGGTGCATATATGTTTAATACAGATATTGCTTCATTGTCTATAGTACCCTTTAGCAAGATATAGTTTCCTTCCTTATCTCTTTTAATGAGATCAATTTTTGCTTTTGCTTGATCTGAGATAAGAATGGCTACCCCTGCTTTTTTGACTTCACCTGAAGCATAATAGATTCTGCTCCAGCCTTTTACCTTTACTCTGTATGCATCTCCCTGCTTTAAATGTGTTTCCTGTAAACAACTTCTGACTTTTGATCCAGTCTGCTATCTGCTTCCTCTTTATGGGAGAATTCATCCCATTCATATTTATGGTTAAAATTACTAATTCTGTATTTCCTGCCATCGTAATATCCCCAGATTATGCTTTTCTTTTTCTTGCCCTCCTTTCCTCCTTCCCTAGTATTAAACTTATTGGTTCCACTTGCGTCACACAGTTCTCCCTCTTTAGTATCCATCCCTCCTCCCTTTGAATCCCTTGCCCTTTCTTGTACCCCTCCATTATTATATTTTTTTTCCTTTTCCCTTTTCCTCTCCCACTTTTTAATGAAGTGAGAGAAGATTCTCTGTAAAACAAATATGTCAATTATTTCCTCTTTGAGCCAACTTTGATGAGAGTAGGATTCACATTATGTTCCTCCTTCTCTCTAAGTTCCCTCAGATTTGATAGGTTTCCTTTGCCTCATTGTTGCATGTAGTTTCCCTCTTTTTATCTCCCTTTTCCCTTTTTCTGACACTATCCTCTTTCCATTTCTACTTCCCTTTTTTATGTTATATTGGTAAAATCAAATTATACATGTGGTTTTTATGTATATCCACAGTAGAAATACAGTTCTCAAGAGTTCCTTTTATCTTTTTCCACTTCTCTTGAGTCCTGTTGTTGGAGATCAAATTTTTTGTTTAAGACTGTTTTTTCCCTAGAAATAAATGGAATTCCTCTGTTTCATTAAATGTCCATCTTTTTCCATGGAAAAAATACTCAGCTTAGCTGGGTAGTTTATTCTTGGCTGCATTCCAAGTTCTTTTGCCTTTCCGAATATCTGATTCCAGGCCTTTTGATCCTTTAATGTTGAGGCAGCCAGATCTTGTGTGACCCTTACTGTGGCAGCTCGGTATTTGAACTGTTTTTTCCTGGAAGCTTGTAAAAATTTTTCTTTAGTCTGAAAATTCTGTAGTTTGGCCACAATATTCCTCGGAGTCTTCATTTTAGGGTCTTTTTCAGAAAGTGTTTGATGAATTCTTTCAATGCCTGTTTTCCCTTCTGGTTCTATTACTTCTGGGCAGTTCTCTTTGATGCTTTCATGTAAAATAGTATCTAGGCTCTTTTTTTTCATCATAATTTTTGGGTAGTCCAATGATCCTCAGGTTATCTCTCCTAGATCTATTTTCCATGTCTGTTGTTTTTCCAAGTAAATAGTTGACATTTTTCTCCAATCTTTCATTTTTTTGGTTTTGCTTGACTGATTCTTGATGTCTCAATGAATCAGTCACTTCTAATCAGTCAGTTTTGATTTTTGGTAAGTTATTTTCTTCATTAACTTTTTGTACTTCTTTTTGTATATGTCCAATTGAGTTGTTTTGCTCTATGGAATTTTTTTTCCATTTCACTAATTTTTTTTTTTTTTTTTTTTTGTTTAGTGAGTTATTTTCTTTTTCCAATTCACAAATCCTACTTTCTTGGGAATCTTTTCCAATTCATAAATTCTGTTTCCCTGTCCTTCTTGGGAGCTTTTTTACCTTTTCCAATTCTTATCTCAGGAAGTTGTTTCTCTCTTGTGTAGCTTCTCTTTTCTTTCCCCATTTTCTTCTAGTTCTCTTTTAAGGTTTTTAAACCTTAAACTCTCTTCTAGGAGAGCCTTTTGTGTTGGGGACCAACAATTATCTGGAAACTGTCTTCGATTAGTCTCCTCGAGGTTGAAAACCTGTTCTCTTTCTGTATAGAAGCTATTGATTATCCTTTTGATTTTTTAAATCATTTTTTAAAAATCCTGTAGGGTCTGCCTTCAGGGCCAGGAGATTACCAGCTTCCTCTGCAGAACATGGATAGGTGTATGGAAGGGTAGCTGTCCTGTGAACTGGTTACAAAGAGCAGCAAGGTACAGGTGTGCTCTGAGAAAGAATTCCCCACCAGAAGTAACTCATGCCTGCTGAGCTGCAGAAGTGCCCTGTGAAGACCCCTGTTGTGTGGGTTAATGACTGCTCTGGGGCTAGAAGTTGATCAGTGAAAGTGTCACTCTCCAGGCCAAAGCCTGCCTTGGGGCTATGAGTTTTAGTGGCTGATTAGTGAATAGTCCCATACGGACTGCAGTGTCCCTGTCCAGGAAAGCATGGTCATGCTGCAAAAATTCTATTGCCCCAGGCTGATCCCCCCACTGTGCAGATTAGAGGCTGCTCCGGGCTGTGCCCCTCTGCCGTGCAGATTTGTAACTGCCCCCACAAAAACCCCATACTGCAGAATGTGGCTGCAGGGCTATGTTATAGTCTGTACTGAGTCAGTTCCAGTTTTGGGTGTTTATAACCAGATCTTATTAGGTTCTGGCATTTTTTAGAGAGTACCCTCTGTCTTTGGCTTTAATTTCTCTGCTGGTTTACTGCTTTATAATTAAATAGAGCCTATGGGAGCTTAATTAAATAGAGCAGGGCAATGAGCCTATGGGAGAGTCATCTCTAGCCACAGAGGTCAACTCCACTTCTGGTCCGTTCTGTTTTTTTCCTATCTCTCTGCCTGTGCTGGTCTGTTTCCACCCCTCAGGACAAATCTGCTCTGATGATCTTTCAGATTATTTTCGGCTGGTAAATTGATGTGCTTGTAATCTTCATGAATTTTAGCAATCAAGTGCTATTTTTGAGACTGAATTTAATAGTTGGTCGTGAGGGTATAAGAGGAGCTTAGAAAGTCACATGTGCCTTTACCATCTTGGCTCGGCCCTCATTCACATTTTTAATAGTGTTTTTATTTTTAAAATATGTATGCAAAGATAGTTTTCAACATTTATCCTTACATAACCTTGTTATCCAAAATTTTCTTCCTCCCTTCTCTCCAACTTCCTCCCCTATGCAGCAAGTATTCCAATATATCTTAATCATGTACATTTCTTCTATACATATGTCCACATTTATCATCCTGCACAAGAAAAAGTAAATCAAAAAGGGAAAAATGAGAGAAAAAAGCAAACAACAAAAAAATATTAAAATACTTTGTGATCCATATTTGGTCCCCAAAGGCTTCTTTCTGGATGCAGATCCCTCCATCACAAGTCTACTGGAATTGGCCTGAATCATTTCATTGTTGAAATGAGTCATTGGCATCTTTCAATGTCACACCATCTGGTGCCACTACCAAATCGTCCTGACTCGTCATCACCTCCCTGAGGAATTTGGCACATGGTCTTTCTAGGCAAAATATATGTCACAGGAAGTAACAATGCCCACCAGCTTTCTTCCCATGGTGTCTCTCTCAGTTATTGAGATGTCTGAGAAATCATGCAACATCTTGGCCTCTAGAACATCACTGTGAAAAGTTCACCACCACCAAATCTGTGGTAAAACCCAATTCAAATTTCTTGATTTTGCACACCTTGTTGGCCTGAAACTCAGGAGTACAGTTATTGTAGATAAAATCAGTGCCATGAAATCCACTTCATCAGCTATGAAGTCTGTGAATCCTAGCAGGATCAGGAAATCATTGTAGATGAGGCCATTGGAAATGGCAAAGAGTTGCTGCACTGTGAGCCTGGACTTGGACACAGAGCCAGTGCTGCTGATGATAGAGTAGATCACCATGCCAGGTTGTGTTGGGATTATCTATAGTGGCTAGTGGCTTGGACAGGCTAGGACTGCAGCCCTACCTCTAATTCTCCCAGAGGCTCCTCAATTCTAGCTCCACATTGCACATTCTTTTGGATTTATTTTGTTTCTTGATTTCTCATAGTCATTAATTTCCATTTGCTCAATTCTAATTTTTAAAGAATTATTTTCCCTCAGTGACTTTTGTACCTCCTTTCCCATTTGGTCAATTTTACTTTTTAAGACATTCTCATTTAGCTTTTTGTACTTTTTGCATCGCTTTCATTTCTCTTCCCAGTTTTTCCTCTGCCTCTTAATTTTCAGAATTCCTTTTGAACTCTTCCATGGCCTGAAATCATTTTTTTTTTGGACACTTTGGATAGATTTTTCAGAGATTCTTTTGGGAACCTGTACTTTTTCAGTTCTTCTAAGATGATATGATCTCAGGAGAAGTGTGTTTTAAGTGACCACAAGCACTCTCTTCTTCCCTGATATTGTGAAGAGGGTCCTGCTCCATTGTGGTTGTTAAGTTCTAATGTGCGAAAAATAAGAGAGTCCTTCCTCAGTGCTAGTAAAGAGACTTTCTTTGGACAAGTTCAACCCCCTTACCATCTGTTAGCTGAGATTTCTGGAAGCTACTGCTGCTGCTGATTCAGTGGCTCCTAAGGTCCACTATTAGTTTCCTAGGACTCAATCTGTGCTGGCATTGATTTTGCTGGGCTGAGCTTCCCTGTCCTGCGTGACCACCTTTCCTGCCAAATTTCTAAGTGGTCTTTGGTGTCTGTGGGCTGAAAGGTCTGGAAATCACTACTGCTGCCACCGATTCAGAAGCTCCCAAAGACTTCTAGTTTGTTGGTACTGGAACCATGCTGGTACAACCTGTGGTACTGCATTCTCACCCTGGTTTAACAAATTTTTCCTGTGATCTAAGTTATCTTCATCTGGAAAATTGTTTTACTCCCAACTATCACTATTCTTTGAAAAGTTTTAAATTTCCTATCTTTGCACTTATGTTGAAAGTTTTCCCTGCACCTGGACTGCTCTCTTTTTTCCACTTTATAGATTCTACTCATTCTTTTCAAGGTTTCACTCAAATTCCAAGTCTTTCATATTCACCTTCACTCACTTGCCATTCCCCCCAATTCTACTTACCACCTATCACACTTATTTAGCATTATTTACTGCCTTATAAGTATCTTCATATGTCTATGACTTATTTTGCAACTAGATTATAAGTTCATTGAATGCAAGGTTGATTTTCATACAGTTCCTAGAGCCCTTGAAAACTTTAGTAGTCACTAAAAAATACCTCTGAATGCATTTATCTTGAAAATAACAAAGAAAAAGTAATAAAAGGCAGAATCATCTATTTTGTATTGTTTTCTTTAATGAGTCAACATTCTCACACTGTTTTTTATAATCTTGAAACAGAACCTTCAGAATCTTGTTTCAGTTTAATGGTATTAAATGCTTGGGTAAACACATTTATGAATATCCTGCCAGTCTGAGTGTGCTAGGGTAGCTTTTGCGCATTCCCATGCATTTTTCCTGGTCAATAAAAAGAGAATTTGATTTGACAATTAGGTCATGTTCCAATGTAGCTTTGGAACGGACCAATGCTTGTAGGATGTCCTCAGAATCTCTTAGTCGCTGCTGTAGACACTGGATTGCATCATCAATTTCATGAACCTCATTAACAAGGCTGTGAAATAATAATAAACAGAAGTGATATGGTTAGGAACTCTACAGTCCCATGGCTGGTTTCCATTTAAATTTCATGTGATCATAGGATATATAGTTATTATTGTTCTTGTGTGTGTATAAATAAATAAAACATGTGTGTGTATAAGAAACAGCATTTCATAGTGTTTTGGGAACACACAAGCATTAAAAAATGAGTCAAAGGAAGAAAGGAAGATAATATGGTTTAGCAGAAAGAACACTGGACTTGAAGTCATGAAACCTCAGGCTAAAACTCCAGTTCTCTGACTCAAATCAAAAATTTGCTCAGAAAATTCTCTGATTAGCTTTTCTTTATATTTTTGAACACTGTGTTATATTTAGCTTCCCTGGACTAAACTAAACATCTTTACTAATACCCTTGGGATTTGGAAGTTATTTTATTTTTGTATTTTTTTCTGTTGATGCTTTTTTATTGTCCATCATAATTACCCACATGACATTTATCATATCAGGAACACAGGTTAATATTAACTAAAGAGACTTTGGAGAACATCTAATTCCTTCTCAACTTGAAAAACTGGAGAACAGAGAGAATAAGTGGCAGAGCTAGAAGTTGAATACAGGAACACTGACTTCATACTTTGTGTTGTTTCCACTATGCCATGCTGGCTTTTTACCACAAACTACCCTCAAGATAACTAAAAGCTTGTTTCTTTAAGATTCAATGCCTTAGTCTTACTATTTAGGAGTTTTCCATCACGGATCTTGGATGGTAGATCTTCCAGAAAAGTTGGGGAACATCAACTACTTAGATATCACCTACCCTCCTGAGGCTTTTAGATTAAAGGTTCTTTACCTTTTTGTGTCATTGACCCTTTGGCACTTGGGTGAAACCTATTGACTCCTCAGAATAATATTTTAAATGCATAAAATAGAACTTGTAGATTTGCAAAGGAAACTAATGATAATGAAATATTGTTAAGAAAAAAAAATCAAATGTACAACCCCAGATTAAGAACTCCTGTTTGAGTTTTTGTAGCCTTTTATCATAAAAGCGCCTTTTTTTTCTATTTACAGATGTTAGACAAAAGCCCACATGGTTCAGTGGGAAGATTGACCAGTGAAAAGATTAAAAGATTTTTAGTCCTTTCTGGTTGATCCTACAAGTAATAAAGATTTGTCTCAAAGTTTGAGCCACACATGTCTAACGTATAAGCAACTAGTATAGTACAAATGTGAATAGTTCGCTTACCCATTACAGTTTGTTTGAAAATACACCTCACCCTCCAACTTTGATATCTGTGATAATTCTAAATTGAATATATACTGATAAGTGCTGGCCTATTGGAAAAAAATTAAATTCCTAGGAATCCAAAAAAAAAAATTCCTAGCAACCATACTCCAGATCTAGAGCTTCAAAGTCAAAGATGTAAACATGCAGCAAGTTCAAGAAATGAGAAGCCACAATCAGGATCACAAAAAAGTGTAGTGGCCATTCCTATGAGGGAAAAAGAGCGTATAATATAATTTTCTAAGAGACGAAGACATAGGCTTATAATCAAGAATAATTTACCCAGAAAAACCAATATAATCTTACAGGAGAAAAAATGGATCTTTGATAGAATAGGGACTTTTCTTATGCTTCGATAGGTATTTGTATTTAGACACAATCAGTTCCTTCTGTGGGTATGGGCAGCATTTTTCATCATAATTCCTTCACAGTTGTCTTGGATCGTTGTATTGCTGAGAATAGCAAAGTCATTCACAACTGATTATCTTACAATAGTGCTGTTACATTATACACAGTACATTTCACTTTTCATGAGCTCACATTCTTCTGAGAGCATCCTGCTCATCATTTCTTATAGCACAATAGTATTCCATTATAATCACATACCACAATTTATTCAGCCATTTCCCAATTGATGGGCATCCCCTCAATTTCCAATTCTTTGCCACCAGAAAAGAGCTGCAATAAATAAAATAGGGACTTTTAAACATTCCTGATGAAAAAAAAAAACAACAAAACAAAACATGAACTGAATAGAAACTTAGAAATACAAACAAAAGAATCAAGAGAAATATAAAAATTGAAAATAAAAATAAACATTTAGAAGGGACCATACAAAGAAGGAAGTAGTTTTGTTTCTTTCTCCCTGTTAGAATGCAGTTTCACCTAAGAACAAAATGTCAACAGGATTAACAGAATGAGTTACAGTGAGATAAAAGCCTTTGGAATAGTTCTGTCATGTTTAATCTTAAAATAGGAAAGGAAAGGGAAAAGGAAAAATGGTAGGGGAATTTATTATCTTACATAAAGAGTATGAACAAATAAAGCACACATTACCCCTCTCACTCTGAAAAATGGATGAGGCATTGAGTATTACTTAACCTTACTTTCATATAAACTAGTCAGAGTAGGATAAAACACACGCAAAATTTAATATAGACATTCATTCAATTGGAAGGAAAAAGGAGGAGAAAGAAGTAAGAAGAGGGGTTCATTTAGGGATATATCAGTCATAAAGAAAATAAACTCTAAACAGAGAAGGTTGGTTGTGAAGAGAGGTTTCCAAGAAAAAAACGAGTGATACTGAAATTGAAGTTTGGGTGAGAGGAAGAAGTAAAAGGAGTGGAAATAAAATTACATCAAATATAGATTATATTTCTTCTCTACCATTATTCTTGTCTTTGTAAAGATGGGATTAGAGTGCAAAGAGAGGAAAAAGTATTAACAATCATAATTTCTTTGAATTATTTCCATAATTCCTTGGAATAGGAATAAGATCAACCCATCTATAAAACAGAAGAGAAAGGAATATTAGATTATAAAAAGGAGAATCCAACAAATATTATTCATAAGAAACACACTTGAAACGAATATTTGTGAAGAGTTAAAACAAGGGGTAGGAACAAAATTTCTTATGCTTCAATTGTGCCACATGCAATAAATTATTACAATACTTACGGCTTATGTACAGTACAGCATCTAAGTATAATAAACCTATATAAGTTGGAGAGCATGACATACTTCTTGTAGAATTACACAAATCCAGCAACAACAACAAAAATAAGAAATAAAATAAAATTTGTTAGATATGATAGCTCTCTGGTAATTAGTGAACAGGAATAGAAATGAATATAATTATTTCTCAGCTCTATATGGCACCTTTATAGAAACTGATCATTCCTTAAGGTATAAAAACCTCACAAATTCAGAGAAACATATTAAATCTTTTAAAGACAACAGGGTAAAAACAATTATGATCAAGAGAAAACACCTGAAGAAATAATTTAAAATAATTAACCTAAATCATTAAAACTAAAAAACTTGTTTACCAAAGAAACAATCATAGAAAAGAGTTAAATAAAAAAAAATAATGAAAATTATTTCACATCACATACAAAAAATTTGGGGAGCAAGTTATATCTCTAATGAATTTCATCAACAAAAGGAAAAAGATCAAATCAATGAACTGCACATGTAATAACAAACAAAAACTCCTAAAAAATCTGAGGAAAAAACCCTTATAGAAAGTAGAAATTCTGAAGAGATTAACAAATCAAAATAATAATAAAAAACTATTAAATTAATAAAACCAGGAACTTAAAAAAATAAACAATTTGATTTTAAGAGACAAACCAAATCATTATTAAAATGAAAAAAAATCAGAATTATTAGAAACTATTTTGTCCTATTACATGTCAATAAAATTGATGAGGTGAGATGGATAAATATATACAAAAATACAAAATGAACAGATTAACAGTACAATGGAAAAATAGAAGAACCTAATTTCAGAAAAAGACATTAAACAAGCTATAATGAACACTGAAAAAAAAATGTAGGTTCAGATAGCCTTACAAATGAATTCTATCAACCATTTAGAAAACAATTCCAATATTATTCAACTTACTCAAAAAAGCTTAGGAAAAGGAGGGCATCAACCAACTCTTTTACATGCTATAAATATAGTCTTTGGTTATTTAAATCAGAAAAGAGTCAAATCAGAGAAAAAAAAAACCATAGATCAAAAGTCCTAATGAACATTAACACAAAACATTTAACTAAAAAATAAAATTGAATATAATTAAGATACAGCAACATTTAGCAAATATTATATACTATATTCATGTTGAATTTATATCATGAATGCAGAGTTGTTACAATATTAGAAGGCTCTCAATGTAAAAGATTACATCAAAAATAAGAATAACAAAAATCATACAATTATATAATAGAGGAAGGAAAAAGCTTTCAAAAAGATGCGATACATGCTCCTCTTTTAAAAAAAATAGACCAGGGTCCCCTCATCCCCTTATTTCTCTACCACAGCAATTAATTTTACCAAGGGAACAACTAAAGTGTCTCTGAGACCTGATTTGCTAAGGTCTCCCTTGATACATGTTTTGGATTATTTTAGGGCCCATTAAAATGAATATGATGCCCCTTTAAGTTTGCCTTGAGTATCTTTTTATATATCCTTGTTGATAGAGCTGACGTTATTTTTTAACTGTTCAGTGACTTTCAACTACCTCATTTCATTCTAACATCAAACCTGAACTAACAGGATGCTGGTATTATGCCCACCAACAAAATTAAATGGAATTTTCCTTAATACTGTATTTATTATCTATCTAAAGTGAAAAGCCAGCATAATAAATAATAGGGATAAACTAGAAGTCTTTCCAATAAGATCAAGGATAAAGCAATCATGTCCATTGTCAATACTACTAGTTGACAGGGTGTTAGAAACATAAGCAATAGCAATGCCAAATAAGAGAAATTGAGGGAATAATCATAGGCTAAAAGGAAACAAAAATACTGCTTTTTGCTGATATGATGCTTTACTTAGATAAGTCTAGTGAGTCAAGGGAAGTTTAATTGAAATAATTTCACCAAACTTGAATGATTCAACATAAATCCATATAAATAATCATCATTTCCATATTTTCTGAACAAATCTAGCAGAACAGATGAAAAGAGAAATTTCATGTATAACTTGCTTAGAAGGATACCTACAAGGATATAAGGAAATGATATGACTCAATTCTAGGAAACAGGCATAAATAATCTAAGATTATTAATTGAGTAGGCTGAGTCAATAAAATAAAATTACCATACTATTTGAATTAATTTAGTTATTTAGTGCTGTATCAATTGAACGATGAAAAGAATGCTTTAAAGAACTAGAAATAAAATTTTTCTGGAAGACTAAAAGAATGAAGAGAATTAAGAATTTCAAGAGAAATAATGAAAAAAACTGAGAAAGGAGGTCTAACAGATCTAGATATCAAATTATTTTCACATGCACTAAACTTCAAATTAATTTGGTACTGATTAAGACATGGGGTGACTGGAAGAACTGTGTATATAATGTACAAAAAATATGAACATAATGGCCCAGTTTTTGTTATTTCTAAATACTCAGGCTACTGGGGTACGAATTCACTCTTCAATAAAAACTGTTGGGAAAACCATAAAGCAGCCTGTCAGAAATTAGGTATAAATGCCATTTACCACTTACCACGAAAAACTTCAAATGTATATATGACTTGAACCAAAAAGATGAAATTATAAACAAATTGGAAAAATAAGGAAATTTCTTTTTATACTTATGAATGGGAAAACAGTTTGTGACCACACAAAGAAAAAAGATCACAAAAGATTAATGAATATCTTTGATTACATAATTTTTTAAATGACAAAAGCAATGAAATGAATGAAGGGATGAAAGTTCACTGGAAGAACCAACATTGGGGGCAGCTAGATGGCGCAGTGGATAGAGCACCAGCCCTGAAGTCAGGAGGATCTGAGTTCAAATCTGATCTCAGACACTGTCTAGCTGTGTGACCCTGGGCAAGTCACTTAACCCCAATTGCCTCAGCAAAAAAAAAAAAAAAAAAAAAAAAAAAAAAAAAAAAGAACCAACATTGAACCTGAAGCTTAAATATTTTAGCCACATAAGAAGAAGATAGGATTCATTGGAAATGAGTTGGGATGCTAATAAAGATTGAAAGCAAAAGGAGAAAAGAAAGCAGAGGATGAGATGGGTAGGTAATGTTATGGAAGTAATGAACATGATCTTGGACAACCTTTGGGAGATAGTGGAAAACAGAACAGCTTGGTATGGATGGTCTATGGGGTCACAAAGAGATAGAAATGACTGAACAAATACAAAAGAATAGTTTAAGAGAAGCTGGAAAAACTTGTATAAACGAAAATCAAAACAAGTTATATACATCTGTTAGTACAATTTTAAAAACACAACACAAAGACTTTAAGAACTCCTATCATTAGACCCATGGTCCATGGAACAGTTTATGAAACAGAGGTAATAGATTCAGAGTGTTAAATAAGACATTTCTTTTGATACAACCAATGTGATCATTTGTTCTGCCTGACTGAATATTTGGTACAGTAATTTTTCCCCCCTCGGTTGGAGAATGTAAGAAGCCAAGCAAATAATCATTCATTATTTCATATTTCCATTGAGTGCAGAATAAATTGAAATAAGTTTAAAGTACAAATGAATTCAGGTTAGATATGAGAAAGAACTAAATGACCATAAGATTTGCTAACTGTTAAAGTTGATCAGAAAGTCTAGATTTGTAAATCATCCTGAAATGTTTAGTGTATCATAGGAGTTAATGTTGAATTGAAATACTATAAAATTTATGACACTGTAAACCACACTTAAAATATCCAAATTGAATTTCTTTCTAGGAAAATCCTATAATTCTAAAAACTCAAACTGAGATTTATGATTAAGTCATTTCAATCAAGATTTCATCAAATGAAGCCAAACTACTCTTACCTTCAAAAAAAGTTTCACATTTAATATTTCAATCTCCTTCCAAATTTTTAATTCTTCTTTAGAAAAAAATCATTATAAACATATAGGCATATGCACAAAACTACAATCAACAATGACTGGTGAAGTCAAATATGAATGAAAAGTATCACAAGTACTTTCTCCATTTATAAGTAGTCATTTTGCACCATGAATTCTTGCCTTACCGTAGTTGGGCTGTATCTCGGCACAATTCTACATTTGGTCTTCTTGTACGCTCATCTAGTCTAGTGTGTGCCACCTTCAAAGATGCTACTTTGTCCTGAATGGCTTTTCGGATTGCTTCTATGGCCATTTCAGATTGGAAGAGTTCTTGTAATGTCTAAAAGATTATAAAAATATAAATGTTAAATTCCATTTGGAATTTTCTCCCAGCTCATCTTTCCCCCTAATCAGCAATAACTGTATTGCTTCTCCATGTCAAGTGCTACCACTGTTTTTCTTCTTTACCATGTAAAATATGGACAAGGAATACAGGAATTAATTTGAGAGGGGAAGACATTAGCAATGACATGAATGAAAGATATGTGCAGGAGGGTAGCAAAGGAAGAGTAAAAGGAACCAGGAAAGACTACTTAAATGCAAAATGTAGTATTTTATATGAATGTTGGAGGAAGCCAGGGAAGCAAGGAATTGGAGGTGTGGAAAAAGAGTTTGGGATAGGGGACAGTAAGTGTAAATACAAGAGGCTGAGAGATGAAATCTCTTGTGAAAAGAAGCTAGGTCACAGATTGTGTGCATAGGAGTATAATAAATATAATAAGTATAACAAAGCATAATAAAACCAAAAAGTAAGAAGAATCTAGGTTAGGAAGTATTTTAAAGGTGAAATAAAATTTTTTCTGGATAATAGAGAGTAATGGGAGTTCATTAAGCAAATAAATGACATGGGTATATCTAGGCTTTAGAAAAATTACTCTGGCAACTAAGTGGAGAATGAATTAAAATGGAAAGAGATTTGAGGTACACTAATTAGAAAGCTATTGCAGATTTTTCTAGGTGAGATATGGTGAAGTCCTGAGCTAGAATGGGTGCCTATAAGAGTAAAGAGAAAAAAAAATGTATGTGAAGAGATGTTATGAAGGTAGAAATGACAAGATTTAGCAGCAAAAAAGATATGTGGAGTGAATGAGGAGAAGTCAAACGTCATACTAAGGTTGCAAGTCTGTTTGATTGGGAGGAAAGTGCTATCTTCAACAGTAATAAGAAAGTAGAAAAGAAGAGAAGAAGGTTGGGAATAGGGGGAGAAGATAATGAAGTCTTGCTTTCAAGAACAAAAAAATCCATTACTCTATAGCTAATTTGGTAATGGACCTTTCCAAATTTAGCTCAGTTGCTCTTTAGTTGACAGATAACATCTGTCACTATTAATGCTCTTTCTCATTGGTAGGACTTGTTAGAATTTGCAATCTGTTGACATTTCTTTCATGATCTTAGGGTCACCACCAGGAATCACTTAAAGGAGCCACTTAAAGCTTCAGTGAGAGCTACTTGTTTAATCAGCTCTGTGAAATAGTGCTACCTATTTTCATTATTTTAAAAATTGTTTAAATGTTGAATAAATGAATCCATTTTTTGATGAAGACAATAATATGACTACTAGAGGAATGCATTTAAATAACAGGTTTAAAAAAGGACAATGAGATCTGTTTTATACATGTTAAATTTGAAACAACACAAACATTCAGCTTGAAATACAAACATAAAAAGGCAATTGAACTATATGACTATAGTTCAAAAGAGATGATAGGGTTGTATATATAGATCAGGGTATCATCTTCATATATAGAACTGAATCCATGAGAGCTGATGATATCACCAAATGAGAAAGTGTTGTGAGAAATGCTGAAATGTTGCAAGCTTTGAGGTAGTGTGGAATTGGGATAGTGGGTACCACTGACCAAGAGGTTTTCAGAATGTGAGAAGTTAAGGAAGATTAGGATTCATAGAACAATTAAGTGATCAATAAAAGCCTAGAGAAAACAAGAAATTGCGGGGCTAGGAAGGCACAGGTGGATCCAGCCAATCAGAAAGAATCTTGTGGTTTTGAGAAAACTACAAACTTAAGATCATAGCCCATCCAGCCCAAACTAATAAGGGTCAATGACCTGGCTTGATCAAATCACTACTGCCCCTGTTTAATAGGCTAATTGAAAATTAAACAACACACCCCAAAGGAGTAATTTCCCACCATTTTTGAACATGGGATGTATGATGGGGGGGGGCATGTTTTATAGATATTAAGGGGAAACATGTAGTGGGCTTATCAGAAAGACTGGAACCCGAATAAAACAGACCAATCTGCTCTCTGAAGGGAGGAACTGTGTCACCAATCTGCTCTCTGAAGGGAGGAAGTGTGTCACACGAGCAAGGAAACTAGAGAGAACATTGACCAACAGAATCAAGTGATGCAATGAAGTCAAGGATGCAAATTGAGAAGAGATTTAGATCTGGCAATGAAGTCACCACTGTAACTCTAACGGGAGTAATTTCAGTTGAATGACAAGGTCTGAAGCTGTACGAAGAGTATTTAAAAGTAAATGGGAAAAAAGGAAATGAGATACCTAGTTTTGATGGCTATCTCAATGAAAAGAGAAGGAAAGTTAGAGGATCATAGGAATTTTAAGGAATGTTAAGATCAAATAACATGTATCCTTTTAAGGTCTGCTGTATAGAAAAGATACAACAATTGCTTCTTTAATGTAAAATATATATTAATTATTGGTTATAGCATTTATTTTTGAGGTATTTTGCTCTATTTAAGTAAACACAATGTCATTTTCTATCTCTCTTATTTATACCTTTAGTGGACAAGTTTGGGATTTTTTTACACATTCAGGATAGATTTGTACTGATTCATAAATCTTTTTGTGAAAAATAGCATGTGTTTCTGGGAGATCTGACTTTGTTTTAGATAAAGTGATGACAATTGAGCTGCATGATGACAAACTCAGGATTCTTGGCTTATTTATTTCATACTGTGATCAAATGAGTAATTAAATACTAAAAAGAGCTTGTTTACCTTTGCTAAATGCCCCTGAATCTTATTTTTGGCATCTCCTGTCTCAGCAATGCGATTGGTCAATGCAACATTGACTGCATTGAACTGATTCCACATCTCATTTGCAGTCACAACCATTAGGTTTTCTATATCATTTCTCAATTTGGAAGAAGCTGCCCTCTCACTGTGAGAATGCAGAATGTTATCATCAGTAAACTTGGCCCATGATTCTGGCACTGAGATCCTAAGAGAATTAAGCAAAATCAATGTTGAAGTAGTTCAGACAGGCTCTAGGCAATTATATGTTGTATTAATAAGGCACCCAGATAAAAATTACAATTGATGTTGATTACATTTTAACATAATTAATTTCAAATTATTTAAATTTATTTAGAACTAGGATAGCTGAAATGAGACTAGAAATGAAGGATGAGGAATAAACCACAGAAGTTGGCATTGGAGAGCTCCTGGAAACCCATGGTCAAGATACATATAGAAGAAAGAAATGAAGAGAAACCAAGCAAACAGTTATAGTTCAGGGTACATATATGCATTGAAAGCCTAAGAAATAAGGCAAAGAAGATGGGGGGGAAAACAAGCTGACATGGGCCATGGGACCCATTTGTACATGAGGTCAGGGTCAGTTAAGGGCTCTGAACAAGTCTGAACTAATTAATATTTAGTTAGATTGTACATGTATAAACTATATTAGATTGCTTGCTGTCTTGGGGTAGGGGAAGGTAAGAGAAGAGGAATAATAAATTTGGAAGTCAAAATCTCATAACAATGAATGTTTAAAACTACCTTTATACAGAATTGGAAAAATAAAATACTATTGAAAAAAATTTTTAGTCAAAGAAAATACTATTTGCTTTGGAATGAGAAGACCTGGGCTCAAAACCTATTTCTGATACTTACTCTTACTGTGACCCAAAAGTCAGGTCACTTAATCTCTGTGGATATCAATTTTCTTATCTGTAAAATTAGAATTAAGAATAAACAGCCTCTGAGTTTGCTTTGTCCAAAATACATGAGGTATCCATAAAAATTAGGCCAAGGCCAGGTAATGGGTTATAAAATAAGGAAGCAATTATAAACCAAGAAAGTAAAAAAAAATAAAAGTTTTAAATAAGACAAGTTGATGGTGATTAGACAAGTAGTTAGGAAATGGGGACATGGAAGTGCTGGAGATTAAAGGCAAAAGAACTAGGGAAAAATCAGGGAAACAATGAAAAAAAAAGATCTTTAAAATGAGGCAATTGGTGGCCTCAGACACTTAACATTTCCTAGCTGTGTGACCCTGGGCAAGTCACTTAACTCCAATTGCCTCAGAAAAAAATGAGGTAATTAGAAGTTTCAGGTTAAAAAAAAGTGTCACTACCAGGGCTCAAACAAACCAGAGATGGCAGGTAAAGAAAGAGTTGAGCTAGTTCTAAAAAAGATGATCATTGGATTCAATCTGGCTAAAGTGGGAAGTGGAAAGTGTGGGGTCAAAGAAAAGGACAGATACAAAATTATAAGATAATTATTATTATTAATAGCAATAATAATATATAGTATTTTATATAGCAATATGTTAAAATATACTTTCTAAATATATTTATATACTATATTTAACATGTTTACATATATTAAATACATTTATACATATTATATATATTATCATTTGTAAGGCATTATACTTATTATGATTTTATTTTATCTGCACAACAATATTGGGAGCTACTATTATTATCCTTATATAATAGATGTTTAAACACTGCACAACCATTTGAGGCCAAATTTGAACTCAGGTCTTCCTAACTTTGGGTCCACTGCTCTCTATTCACTAGCTAGTTGTTACATCATAACATTGGTTATTCTCCAAACAGTCTATATAATAAACTTTCTTTGAAAAATTCTAACAATGATGATTAATGTACTAATTCAATTTAGAAATCATCATACTACAGGACTAATATTCTTATACTATGATTTACATTAGTTGACATCAAATCTTTTATAAATCAAGTTTATGGAAAAATATATGACAGTATAATTTGACCATTTTATTGGAGATGGAGATTATTCTATAAATTATTTGGCTATACCAATTTATGTTATTCCTAAAGACTATTAGCAATGGCCACATAAAATCCTTGCTTAATCATCAGGGATAGTCACTTCAAAAACATATTTGACTTACGCGGCATCAAAATGTTCCACACCTCTATAATAACTAATACCATCTGAAGTATTTCGAAGGTGATGATTCTTATCATCAATCCGAAAGGCTGCCTGTTTATCACTGAGATCTTTCTCGAGCTCATGTTGGGCTGCTCTGTTAGCTCTGAAACAAAAGAGGAAAAACTTCAGGATTTATGTTAAAATTGATACAACTAAATGTGATTACAAAATTTGTATCTTAATGAAATTTTCTGTCACATGATTTCATTGCTCAAATGTAATTTACCTTTTAGCTAAAAATAGCCCTATTTGGAATGCAAATATTTACATACACATAATCTATTTATCCCCTACCAATCCTTCTCCAAGATATACTTTGGTAAAGTGTTAAAAGTAAAGAAGCACCTTCCCACAACTTGCCCTCTTCCAAAAGACTTAGTAATTAAAAACATAGTGTTATGCATTCTGTTCCTTCTCCTTTCTTGTTTTGTTCTCCTTTCCTTACTGCTTGAGTATGGTTCACTTCTTATCTCTTAATACTTCATTACACCATTCTCAAACTTAAATATTTGCTTGCTTAAGAGGGGAGTTAAGGAAAGGGAAAGACTACCCTGAAAGGAAATGGCTGGAAAAATCCAAAATTGGGCCAATTAGAATGAAAAGCTCAACATTTCTACTATAAGTTACAATCAATTAAGTATAAGAAATATTGTAGAATGAATATCTATACTAAATAGCAAGTGAGGCTATATGATCCCTAAGAACTTTCCAACTCTGGATTTTGTGATTCTTTTGATTTTTAAGACAAATTATTGGCAATAATGTTGTGATTCATATAAGGAGAAACTATAGCTCTAGGATAGAATATAATCATATAAAATACAAACATATTGCATTTAAGATCTTTTTATATTTTTTTCCCAAAATGCATTAAAACATTTCTTTCAGCAACTCTGCAATACAGAAAAAGTGGATAATATTTCAGATGTTGATACTAAAAGTTCAGGGAAGTTAAGTAAATTGACCAACATCCCTAGAATGTGTCAGATTTAGGATTACAAATCAGTTGTCTTAGGTCCAAGTCTTCTTTTTATATAATTTCATGTAATCTGTTTTTATATCATTTTACTTCAAGTCTGGTTCTGCCATAGAAGCCATCTCAGCAATTCAATCTTGTTTTTTACTATTCCTATTTCTATGAAGCTTTCTCCATTACTCTTAATTCTTTGAATTCTCATAGCACTTTAAATCTATACATAACACTCTAATTAAGATATTAAAACAAAAGAGATTCCAATTAATTTATGGAGATCCAAATGGTTCTTGCCAACTTACTTGGAGAGTCATGAGAATATAGTGAGAGAAGAGAAGTTGTTTTACTCCTGTCCTTGTTGATCACTTAATTGAGATGGTGCTCATTATCCCTATAATAGTTATCCATGTTATTTTATATTTTTCTCTACTTTGTATAAGGGAAAGTCTTTAAGAGTAGAATACATACTCTTTTTATATCTTCCACAGCCTTAGCTGTGTTGAACACATAACCAATCACTAATCAAGATTATATTCAAAGCAGTAATTAGGGTCTAAATTATTCACATATACATTTATGTGTGTATATATTTGTATGTATACATACACATATATATATATGTATGAGTGTGTATGTATACATATAGCTATAACTATATATCTTCTAAAATCTTCTTAAAACCAAACAGATAAAACTACCTATTTACTGACTCACTACTAGGTATTAAGGACACAAAAGAGATGTAAGACTGTCCTGTCTTCTAAAATCCTACAATTCAATTGGGGAACAAGTACAGTACATATTAAATAGCTAAACAAAAATGTAAGGTAGTATATAATTTGATGTTAAATGCCAAGCTAGGTAATAAATAATTACTGCTAAAGGAATTAAGAAATTTAGATCAACACAGAATTCTCTGGTCAAGGAAATCCTCAGAGTTAGCTTATACCCACCCATACCTATTTACCCACACATACATATTTGTATGTACATATGTAGACACACATGTTCTATATATCACATTTGTCATATATTTCTATGTGTAATACTACACATACTATAAATATGCAATTTGTGCTGCATATATATTTATTTCTGCATATAAATTATAAACTTTTTAATGGCATGTCCTTTTTTGTTTTTGCCTTTATGTTCCTTATGCTCAGTACAGTGTCTGGCTTATAATCAGAGCTTAATAATAATTGTTTATTTACTGAAGGATAGGTAGGATTTGTAAATACAGACAGGAAGGTGAAAAGCATTTCAGAGAAGGAATAGGCCATAAGAGCGTAAACCTGTTAATATTCTGGTACAATAAGAAGATTGGCCTGGCTGCAACAAAGTATTCATGCTGGGGACTAGTGGGTTAGGGTGGATCAAAGTTAAAGAAAGCCTTGATTGCCAGATTAAATAGTCTAGATTTTACTGTAAGCAACAGAGAAGAACTGGTGATTCCTGAACAAAGGAATAACCTCTTATTGCTGTTTTAAGGAAATTAGTCTGGAAATGATATGTAAAACATGTTAAAGGGAGGGGGGAGAGACTAGTTCCCGTGGGAAAAGAAAGGATGGAACAGATGAAAGAGATATTTAAAGGGAAGTATCTAAATAATTGTTATTAATTTTATAATAATAGGGCAAATTTCTATAGGATTTCAAAAATATCTTCACAAAAATCTTGTGAGGGTAAATTGTACAAGTTGGTGGCTTCCTTATTTTATAGATGAATAAATGAGGGGTAAGAGAAGTCATGCCTAATATAACTATAAAAATTAGCATCACAATCAGGTCTTACACTCAAACCATCTGAATGAATTTTAGTGCTTTCCCTAAAATACCACTCAATAGGGTAAGGATAGAAAATAACTTTCTTCAGTTTCAAACCATTTAAGCAGTCAATTCAATGTATTTTACATAAGCAGAAACTTTCAAATGGTTTCCAGGATTTTTAAATTCAGAAAGCTGAGGGGTGGGTTTTCAGTAGTAGGGAATAATGTATTTGCAAAAGAAATTCCTAATTATCTTAAAGACTGGTTACAGAAGAAAAGAGGTATAGGAGAAGCTAAAAGTCAGATACTGAAAATTTTCCCTTGAAGGACTCATTCATGGGATAATGGAGAAAATGTAAAGGAGAGGGTGAAGGAGGAGCATGTAAAGTTATTTATCGCTTGAATTTTCCTTTAATAAAGAAATACATTTCCTATAGTTGAGTATGAGTCTATTTTGAATTAATTCTAGAGCTTTTGTTTTCAGGTACCCCACATGAGTAACCCAGGAAATTCTGAACATTGAGAAACTTTCTTTGAAAAATTCTAACACTGATGATAAATGTACTTTAAATTTAGAAATCATGAGAATGACTTAAACTCATATGGATCAACATTAGCAGGGATAACTAACATGTTAGGTGATATAATTAAGAGTCAAAGAAATATCTGATTTGAACTTTGGGCTAAATTTAATAGGAATAGTTGTTAAGTTTTACCATTATGTTAAGAAAAATTAACTTCACAAGTACAAGAGAATGAACTATGAATAGTACTTCAACTGAAAAAGCATTAAAGATTTTAGTATAATAAAAACTCAAAATAAACCAGAAAAAGAATATGAAACTTTAGGCTGAATTAAAGAAGCACAATACCTAGGATTAGGACATGCCAATCCTTTTACACTTTTTCTAATCAGGCCACATCTGAAGAACTGTGTTCATTTCATATTTTAGAAACAACACTGAATATTCAGAAAAGAATAATGGAGAAGGTGGAAAATAGCTTTAAAGACCTTGTCATATGAGGATCAATTGAAAGAACTGGGTAAGTTTAGTATGGAAAAGAGAAAATTTAAGGGATATGTGTTCAAATAAATTTTATCTTGTGGAAAAGGGATTAGATTTATTCTTCATCTGACAGGGTAGAACTAGAAACAACAGGTGGCAGTTATAAAAGAGATATAAATGCAATATAAGGAAGAGCTTCCAAACAGATGAATCCAAAATTTAAATGATCTGCTTCAATGAAAGTAGGAAGTAGGTTCTCTTCTTTCTAATAGTCTTGATTGGATGATTCAAATTTCTTTGTAAGCAACAGATTATTTTCAACTATAATGGGCATATTAGCTTCTTGTAGAATTTTATTATATTTTTGTATTAAAGTTGAAGAGATAGAAGATTATTTAAAAATATAGATTGCAAATATAAAAATCCACTAATAAAAGCAAAGGTAAAATTCTTTCTTACGCAAGTTGAGCAATAATCTTCTCCTGATGTAGCCTCATTCTTTCTTGACAACATTTAATAACATCAACTTCCTACTCAATTGAAAGAAAAATATCATTAATGCCTTCTATTATCAATTTACATATTATTCAAAATCATTTAACAGAACATCAGCAATAAAAAAGGAACAAATTTATTTCACCTTACCAACTAATTAAATACAAGTAGTTACAATGTCAAAAGTTAGGATCATAACCTCTTATTTTCATTTGTACATACTCTTCTGAAATAGGTCCCTTGGCCTGAAAAGAAACCATGATAGAAGTCATATAATTCACAGGTATTCCCTTTTCTGAGTTCTGCTATTATGGCTGGAACTAAGTAGAAGGAGGAAATGTTATCATACCTACAATTTCTAATAGCTACAAGATGAAAATGATAGTTCTAAGTATAATCTAGTATAGCTATGTTATGCTGAGTATACCTGTATAGCTAAAAGTTTAATTCTTAACCTCTTCTTTTCCTCCATCCATATTTTTTCTGGAATTGTTCACTTAGACCAAAAGAAAAAACAACAACAAAGAACCTGGTGTTTTCAGCAAAAGACATTGGTCTAAATTTTTCTGACATTGCTGGGTAGAGAAAGAATTGATAAAATAATGTGAACAAGAAAACAAAATTTCAACATTTAACCATGTTTGAATTAATGAGAAGGAAAATTTCCTCTTTCATTTCCACAGAAACTCCAAAAAAAGAATCTAAGAGCAATGATGGGAGTCTTTTAAGGATACTGATGTTAGGGTACCCATAATATTTAATAAGTAACACATATCAATATTACATTTCAATACATAATGGCTAATTTCAGGAAAATTCTCCATTTCTCCATTCTCCAATACCACTATAGGTATTGATTCCTTCCTCCTAACTGTGATCCTTACAAGTACAGTTGTAATTTATAACCATATCATTTCACGTGACTCAGTTTATGATTGTCCAATTTTGATGTGCTTTGTGTATCCTACAGTATAACTTTTGTTTATGCTAGTCATTTTTTTCTTGGATTATAATGTGCGCTTATTGAGAATTCCTGATTATATTATAGAAATAATACTTTAATGAAGCTCTTGGAGTGACCACAATTTTTAAATAATATGAATATTAATAGTGATAGAAATTTAAGAACAGAGAAGTTAGTGGAAATGGGAAAAGTTTAAACCCCAAATCTTGAGACGCGTATTTCTATTCTATTAAAAAAAAATACTTCTGTACTACTTACTTGAATATAAAGAGGCTTAATTACCATGAAAGAACTCTAAATTAGTGCTATGTTGCCCTCTTTAGAAATTGTTTTAGGTTGCACAATGAAGAGAGCACTGAACCTAAAGAGTCAAGAACACTTGAAATCAGCTTTAGATACTGTGTATCCTAGGGCAAGTCACTGTCTATTTCAGTTTCCTTATCTGTAAAATGAACATAATAAAAATACTAACCTCCCATAGTTTTGTGAGGATAAATGGACACATTTGCAAACTTAAAGTGTTACATAATTGCTAGCAATTGTTATTATTGAGTTTTTTTTCTTGTTATATCAATTTGGAAATCATTTGTAAATCTACAGAGCAGTAGCAATATGTATCCCTGCAGTATCTTAACTAAAGAATGATCTAAAGATTTCTTAAAGGTGAAAGGGAATGGTAGTGGTATTGAAATGTGAAAATAGAACAAGGATCTAATTATATGTTCTGTGACTAGGATAGGATCATTTCCAAAAGGCTGTTATTAAATGCTTGCATTTGGTTAAGAGTAAGACAGAAAAAAAGGAAGATAATAGCTAATACTTATATGGGCAGATGGAATTGAGGTGGATCTATAATTTCATTAGTATAGGGAACTCCAATGAGGAATATGTATATATTCATAAAGTATTTTCTAGTTGTCTCCCAGTTGTATAAACACTCTGTAGTTATTTTGAATGGAATTATCCTTTCTGCTTCTTTTCTTTCGTAATAAACAGAAATGTTGATCAAATTGTGTGGATTTATATATATTGCAACTTTACCTAAATCATTATTTCAACTAATTTGTAATTGATTTTCTATGTTTCTCTAAATAATGGTATTACCTATAAAAGGTGATACTCTAGTTTTCTCTTTCCCTAAGTTTATTCCCTCAATTTCTCTTTCTTGTCATTGCTATACCTGGCATTTTAAATATTATATTGAAGCAGTGGTGGTGATAATGGACATCCTTGCTAACCCTGATCTTAGTGGGAAATCTTTTCATTTGTTCTCATTATATATAATGCTGGCTCTTGGTTGCTGTTGTTTTTTGTTCATTTATCTTGGTTTCAAAGGAGTACACTGGAATTCACAACTATTATAGTTTTCCTTTCTTCTCCCTATAACTTATATTGCTTTTACTTTAAGTATTTTGATACAATACTATTCAATCTTTACATATTAAGTATTGATATTATCTATGGCCTAGTTTCTTAAATTGCAATTCATACTCCCCATATAGGGTCTTATAAATGAATGTAGGGATTGTATAATTATGATTTGTTTTCAGTAAATGTTTGATTGGTATATTTTATATATTGTTTTGTTATTGTATTATTGTATATTATATATTATATATTTTATATATTGGTATATTTTGATTGGTATATTTTATATACCTATGTATCCAGGATCATGTAAAATTTTTTGGATGAAAAAGGGTTAGCAAAACATATATAGGATTGCTTGCCATCTAGGGGAGGAGGTGGAGGGAGGGAGAGGAAAAATCGGAACAGAAGCGAATGCAAGGAATAATGTTGTAAAAAATTACCCTGGCATGGGTTCTGTCAATATAAAGTTATTATAAAATAAAATAAAATTTTTTGTATTATTTTATTTTATTTTATTTCATTTTTTAATAACTTTTTATTGATAGAACTCATGCAGAGTAATTTTTTACAACATTATCCCTTGCATTCACTTCTGTTCCAATAAAATAAAATATTTTTAAATAAAAGAAAGAAAAAGGGTTAGCAAGTGATAAAAGATTAAGAAGCCTTTATGGGTTCTTTTCAGTCAGTTAACTTTTTTGTTTAATCCTTTTTAAAATCAAAAGCTTATTTTTGCTATTGTCTTGTCTAAGATATTGATAATGCTGATCTTTTGAGTTCAATAGAAACAAAATAGATTTTTTAGTCTAATTTTAATTGTGTGTAATCTTTGTTTCAAGTTTGTTTCTTATTTTTAAAAAAGTATTGCTGCATTCTGTTTCCTAATCAACCCTGCTTTTTTATATTATTGGTAAATTCATACCCTTCATATTCATCATTAGGATCATTGTCTATGTCATATGTTTTCATCCTATTCTCATCCTTTCTTTTCTCTGCTTTTTCATTCTCTTTACAAAAAAGAGTGATGAGACAAAAGTATTTTCAGTATCTCTAATTGATATTCTTCTGCTCCCCATTGCTCTTCTAGATCCCAAATGGTGATCTTAAACTTTTTCTTTTCTTTTTAAATTATTCATGATTAGTCACAATATTAGTTAGTAGTTAGTAGATTAGTTAGTAGATACTCAAGTTAGTATTTACTCTGCTTATGATGAGACTTTCTCCCTTTTTCATTCCCTCCTCTTTCTCTATGGAGTTAAATATGTTTCTACATCAAATTCTTCATATGTATGTATTTGTAGATTCTATCCTATTTTGATTCGTTCAGATGAACCATAATAATGAGCCCATAGCTTCCCTTCTCATTTTTCTTTGTTTGTATAATCTGCTACATGTATATTCTGATTATATGATATATATTGTTTCTTCCCTTTTTTCTTCCAATTTGTTAGAAAATCACATGAATACTCCCAGATCAAGGTGACAGGAAAAGATAATGATAAATATTGGAAAGGGTGTGGGAAAATTGGGACACGAATGCATTGTTGGTGGAGTTGTGAAGTGATCCAACCATTCTGGAGAATAATTTGGAAATGTGCCCAAAGGACTATCAAACTGAGCATGCCCTTTGATCCAGCAATATCTCTACTGGGTCTGTAATCCAAAGAGATCATAAAAAAGAGAAAGGAAATCACATATGCAAAAATGTTTGTAGCAGCCCTTTTTTGGAGTTAAGGAATTGGAAACTGAGTGGCTGCCCCTCAACTGAGGAATGGCTGAATTCATATAGTATATGAATGTAATGGAATGTTATTGTTCCATAAGAAATGATGAACACGCTGATTGCAGAAAACATGAACTGATGGTGAATGAAGTGAGCAGAACCTACATTGTACACAGTAACCACAAGATTATGTGATCAACTGTGATAGACTTGACCCTTTTCCATAATGAGTTAATTCAAGACAATTCCAATAGATTTGTGATGTAAAAAGCCATCTCCATCCAGAGAGAACTTTGGAGACTGAATGTGGACCAAAGCAAAGTATTTTCATCTCCTTTTTTTTTGGTTGTTGTTTGCTTGGTATTTTTCCTTATTTTTTTTTCCCTTTTGATATGATTCTATTTTCTAGTCCTGCATTCCCTCCAACATGTATCATTATTGTTTCCTATTATTTTAACCAAATTGAAAAGTATAAAGTGGTACCTCAGAGTTGTTTTAATATGCATTTCTCTAATCAATAATCATTTGGAGCATTTTTTATGACTATGAAATGTCTCCAATTTCTTCATCTGAAAATTGTCTGTTCATATCCTTTGACCATTTATCAATTGCAAAATGACATGTTTTATTATAAATCTGAATCACTTCTCTATTTTAGAAATGAAACCTTTATCAGAAATACTGGCTGTAAAATTATTTTCCCAGCTTTCTGCTTTCCTTCTAATCTTGGCTGCATTGGCTTTGTTTGTACAATTTTTTTTTAATTTGGTATAATCAAAATATCCATTTTGTATCTCAGAAGATTATCTATTTCTTTTTTGATTATAAATTCCTCCCTTCTCCACAGATCCAATAGGCAGACTATCCCTTGCTCTACTAATTGGCTTAAAGTATCATCTTTTATGTTTAAATCATGAACCCATTTTGACTTTATCTTGGTATAAAGGATTAGGTCAATGCCTAATTTCTGCCATACAATTTTCCAATTTTCTAAGCAATTTTTGTCAAATAATGAGTTCTTATTCCAGAAATTGGAGTCTTTAACCCATGTTCTCTCCAATAATTACTTTAATTTATTTTTCATTGGTGATAAGTTCACCCTTTTCATTTTTCATACTGGCAATCTGGTTTTCCCAATTTTTCTCAAACATATTAACTTTTCTAGATTTTTCTCCTTTTCGGTGTATTTACATGTCAAAGTTTATATTCAACTCTGGTCTTTTCACAAGACATATTAAAAACCCTCTCTATTCTATTAAAGATCAATTATTTCTTTTCTAATTATAAGGGGTATATGTTGTTATGGAATTGTTTGGACCATGCTGGTTTCACACACACACACACACACACACACACACACACACACACACAAGGATCTTGCAAGGAGGCAAAAGTAGAAATTTCCTAGCACTTCCCTCTTTACATTCTTCTCCAAAGAAAACTTTGTTTTCTTCCAAGAGGAGTACTAGAAGGTTGGGGCCAGAAGTTGGCAACTCTGCTTTCCTTGAGGTGGTGTGTGTCTGGAATTATAACTACCTGTTCCACTAAATATTATTAGTCTAGGGTTGAGGAGGAAGGTTTTGGGCTCAAACAGCAGCTTCTGATCATTATTTCTTAACAGGAAGGAACATTTCAATCTCTGTTTTGAAGGAAAACAGTTCCACAATGAATACACACAGAATATAGCAAATAACCTCATTTATCCACACAGATTAAAAAAAAAAACAGAAATTAGAGAAAGTATATCTCTATATTAGACAATATAAATTGTATGAGTAAGATAATTTTGGAAGCAAAGTAATTGGGCTCAACTAAGAGATAATCCCAGATCTCACCTAAGAGAAGTTCCTTAAAGTCTTAAAGGAAGGTAAGGATAGGGGTCATCATAGAGAATGCCAATTCTTCTTCATGTCAATTTCTTCTCAGAGTCGTTCTCTTCCTCTAATGATCTCTGGGATTTGGAATAGTGCTTCTTCTTTCTCAAAGCTGGAAGCTACAAAACCCTAAATCTCTGTTCTTTTCCCTTCCCATTATGTCTGCCTGTCACTCAGGAAGGCATGAGGCATTGTATAAACAATTTTCACCAATGATGACAGAGTCCCATGATATATTGGCCCTTTGAGCCAAGAGTTTCATAGTATGTTCACTCTTGCCTATTAAATTATGCTTTCTGTAATTTCTTTTTCAAAGATTTTTACAATGATAGCTCTTGAAAATATCAAGTTCTTTTTAAATCACATAACATTTAAATAGTAAGCATTTTATATATTATTTCATTTGATTCTTTTAACAACTCTGTGAAATAAATATTATTTTCTTCATCTTATAGGTGAGGAAATGAGGCTTTGGTGGGTAAAATGACTTGCCTATGGTCAAACAACAAAATGTCAGAGGCAGGATTCAAACTGAATTATTTCTGTCTCAAAGTCATTTTTCTCATCCACATGCTATTTCCCCTAACTTTTTAAACTTAAACAATTCTTTCATCCAATCATCATAGAACATGATCTTGAGTTTTTCACAATCCTCATTGTCTTTCTTCTGAACATCTCTAGCTTCACCAATATGCTTCTTAATGCCATAGGACACACCATTAAACATAATTTTTTGAAAACATCCAATGAGGGCAGAGTATTGAGTAACTGATACTTCCTTATTCCTGGAAACTATGACTCCTTCAATGCAAGTTCAAATCTCATAAGCTTTTTTGGTTGTTACATAACACTAATAACTCATATTGAGTTTGCCATTCACTAAAATGCCCAGATTCTTTTCAAATTGTTGCCAAGCAATGCCTTCCCCATTCTTTACTTACTAAGTTGATATTTTTGAATGTGTCAGTGCCTACATTCATCTCTGTTGAATTCCATCTAATCAGATTCATTTCAATACTTTTTGATCAGGGGATTTTTATCTTTAAGTGACTTGTACTCCTTTGGCAATCCATGAAGCCTCTGGGCCCCATTTCAAAATAAAACATATAGGATAATAAAGGAATTGCATTAAAATAGAATTATCGAAATATTTTTTAAAAACATGTTTTAGCAGTTAATTTTTTTTTTTTTGGATACTAGGTTTTAACTATTCCTTCTTTCTTTCCTTCTTGCTTTTCTTTCTTTCTTCTCTCTCTCTCTCTCTCTCTCTTTCTTTTTGCTGAGGCAATTGGGGTTAAGTGACTTGCCCAGGGTCACACAGTTCGGAAATGTTAAGTTTTTGAGGCCAGATTTGAATTTAGGTTCCCCTGATTTCAGGTCTGGTGCTCTATCCACTGCACCACCTAGCTGTCCCCATTTATTGATGATAATGATAAATAGCACAGTGTCAAATATATATCACTGTGTGTTACCTTAATACTAAACTAGATACTAAAATATTATTCTTTAAATCTGGCCACACACCAGTCCTTAATTCATTTAATTGTATGTTCATCAATTCTATATCTCTCCATATTCTTGACAATAGTATGAGATATTTTATCAAATGCTTTGCTAATGTAGCTTCTTTTCTGGGAAGGTTGCCAGTGAGATTCACTAGTGCCAAATGTATCATGGCAACAGAGTAGACTTTTACCCAGAATACACAGCAACTGTGACATTTTGAACTTGGTATTGAGAACTGTGGGAATAAGAATGCAAAGAATCCATTCTGATAAAACCACACAAAGCAGCAAGGCAGACTGGGGTAGAGTTCAAGAAGGCAGACTGATACTTCTCTCACAAGGTATTTTGTTTCTGTCTCCACGTTTGGTTGTTGTCACTGATGATGGTTATCTGAACTGAACTATTGGTCCAAAGAGATAGCCTAGAGTTGGTGTGATAGGGATGACGAGATTGAAAGAAGTTACTGAGATACACACATACCCCAAGACCCCAACAATTTCCTTCCCTTCTGTTCTTTGTCCTCTGTCCCTGTAGGAAAGGCAACCCTCTATTAACTGCACAAATGATTCAATTCCTGCCTGCCTCCCCACATCCCAAGAGAAATTAAGGGAAAGAAGCCTATTCTATTTTCTCCTGGCTGCAAGGCCCACCAGCTGGCATTCCAAACAGTTATTTCTCAATTGTTTACACTTCTTTAATTTCTAATAAATTTATTCCTATTATGATAAAAGAAAAAAAAAGTAAACAAACAATCTGCTGGTCACCAAATTCTGATTAGCTAATGTGCTTTTATTTTCTGGCACAGATGGAAGAGTTTTTGTCCTTAAAAAAAAAGGAATATTCTTCAGTGGAAGGTGGTTTTGAATCATGAGGAGGGGAGGGGGGGGGGGAAGAGGGATGGTTGGGGAATGAGAGGGAAAAGTCCTAGTGTGTATGTAATCATTATCATTCTAGATCCAAATTCAGAAATCCTGCTGAGCCACAGCATGTCTAATTAAGGTGAATCCTGGAGAAGTGAAATTGCTGGGGCTTTCTACTATTTTAGCCTAAGGCACTAGTGCTACAATGTTATTTGGGGACTAAGGCTGCTTGGCTATGAAACTGCTAATGCTGGCTAAAACTTTTCGCTTTGCTCTTAACAATGAAAGGATTTCTGTTTACCCATGCCCTAGTTTATGAGGAGCCATTTAGTCTCCAATTCTTTGCTACAGCAAAATGTGCTGTTACATTTTATGCATTTTGCCCTTTTCAAGTCTACTGGTAATATAGGACCGAGGATATACTTCTTTAATTTTCATTTTAATAATTATATTTAATAATTATAATAATAATTAAGTACCATTTTAAAAAATTATCTGTTTTCCCACTACAGCATCCCATAACTAAATCATAGCTAAATCAAATCCAAACAAATCACTCAATATGTGGTTACATAGTCAGATAAAACAAACTTCCTCAGGTCTGAAAATAATCAATCAATATTAAGTACCTGCTATGTGCCAGGCACTGTGATAAGCATTGGAATTAAAAAAAAAAAAAGGCAAAAGACCATTCTTGTCCTAAAGGAACTTATAGTCTTGTCAAGAAGACAACATGCAAACACATACATATAAAGCAAGTTAAATACAAGATAAAGAGGAAATAATTAGGAGAAGTAAAATACTAGATTTAAGAAGGGATGGGGAAACCTTCTAGTAGAAGAAAAGATTTTTGTTGGGACTTAAAAAGCAAAAAAGGTCAGAAGGTGAAGTGGAGGAAGGAGAATATTCTAGGAATGGAGGACAGAGAAAATGCTGAGTCAAGACATGGAGTATCTTGTTTGTAGAATAGCCAGGAAGCCAGCACTGCCAGATCAAAAAGTATTTGCCAGGAAATTAAGGTGTAAGAAGACTGGAAAGGTAAGAAGGGACTAGGTTACAAGGGCTTTGAATGCCAACGAGAACAGTTGATTCTTGATTCTGGTGGCAATAGGGAGCCATTAGAGTTTATTGAGGGGGCTGCTAGAGGACTTTTTAGAAAATCACTTTAGGGGGCAGCTATATAGTGGATAGAGTGCCAGCCCTGAAGTCAGGAGGACCTGAGTTCAAATCCAACCTCAAGACACTTAATACTTCGTAGCTCTGTTACCCTGGGCAAATCACTTAACTCTTAATGCCTCAGCCAAAAAAAAAAAATCACTTTAGTACCTAAATGGAGAAGAAGTTCAAGTTTATATGGGCTTGCTCTAGAGTGGTTCCCAGTGCCAGAAGAGATAATGTAGTGTATTTGAGAGAGATGCTGCAAAAGTGAAACTGACAGGTCTTAACAACAGATTGGAGTGGGGGTGGGGTGGGGGGAGGGAGAGAGAAAGAGAGAGAGAGAAAGAAAAAGAGAGAGAGAAAGAGAAAGAGAAAGAGAGAGAGAGAAAGAGAGAGAGAGAGAGAGAGAGAGAGAGAGAGAGAGAAGAGAGAGAGAGAGAGAGAGAGAATTTTTTTTTTCCTGTAAAGGTTGGGTTAGTGTATAATATTGTTTCAGTTCTCTTCATTTCACTCAATCTAAGTTAGGTCATAAAGATCTTCCCAGTTACCTCTGAAATTGTTCATTTCATCATTTCTTATGGTAATATTCTTATGGCAATATTCTATTGCATCATTTATCACAATTTAGCCATTTTTCAATATAATACTTTTTAGTTACCAAATTTTGGTTACCATAAAAAAGCTGATATATTTTTGCATATATAGATTTCTAACCTCCCCCTCCCCCCACACACACATCTTTTTTATTTCTTTGGAGTATAAACTTAATAGTAATTTAGTTGGATCACTGGGTATATACAATTTGCTAATTTTGTGGGTATGCTTCCAAATTGCATTTCAGAATGACAAAAGTGCATTAATGTATGTCTTTTTGCACAGCTTGACAACATTTATCGTTTTCCTCTTTTGTCATCTTTTCTACTCTGATATGTGAGAGATAGAATTTCAAAGCTGGTTTAATTTGCATTTCTCTAATTGTTAGTGATTTGGAACATTTTTTATATGGTTGGATTTCTTCCTTTATTGGGGAATGGATCTTATAAATTTGAATCAGTTCCTTATGTATATTGGAAATGAATCTTTTATTAAAGAAACTTACTGCAAAAAATTTCTCTCCCAGTTGTTTGTTTCTTTTCTAATTTTTACTGCATTAAATTTGTTTGCAAACAATTTAAAAATCATCAAAACTGTCCATTTTGACTTGGGACCTGCCTTAACTCTTTTTTGAATTCTTCTCCTACCATAGATCCAGAAGATAATTTCTTCCTTGTTCCTTTAGTTTATGATGTGATTTAAAAATATATTTAAGTTCTGCATGCATTAATGAGCAGGACTAGGAGATGATTATATACTTCAACAACAATACTATATGATGATCAATTCTGATGAATGTGGCCCTCTTCAACAATGAGATGAACCAAATCAGTTCCAATAGAGCAGTAATGAATTGAACCAGCTACACCCAGCGGAAGAACTCTGGGAAATGAGTATAAACCACTACTTAGAATTCCCAATCTCTCTATTTTTGTCTGCCTGCATTTTTAATTTCCTTCCCAGGTTAATTGTACACTATTTCAAAGTCTGATTCTTTTTGTACAGCAAAATAGCTGTATGGACGTGTATACATATATTGTATTTAACACATACTTTATTTTTTTATGTTAAACTTGGTAGAGATATATGTTAAATCCAATATATACATACATATTTATACAATTATCTTGCTGCACAAGAAAAACCAAATTCAACCAGAAATAAATGAGAAAGAAAATAAAATGCAAGCAAACTTGTGAGCCACACTCAGTTTCCACAGTCCTCTCTCTGGGGATAGATGGCTCTCTTCTTCACAAGCCTATTGGAACTTGTTTAACATATACTTTAACATATATGTTATGTTATGTTATGTGGGGGAGTGGGTGGGGGGAAGGAGGGAAAAATTGGAACAAAAGGTTTTGCAATTGTCAATGCTGAAAAATTACCCATGCATATATCTTGTAAATAAAAAGCTATAAAAAAGATCATTGTAATATATATTTATATATGCACATATTGAACTTAAGATATATTTTTACTATGTTCAACATATATTGGGTTATTTGCTATCTATAATATATAATTTGGTTATTTGGGAGAAGGGGTGGGGAGAAGAGAGGAAAATTGAAACACAAGGTTTTGCAAGGTTTAATGTTGAAAAATTATCTATGCATATCTTTTGAAAATTAAAAAATTTTAATTAAAAAAATAAAGTTCTTAAATAAAAACAAGTAAAAGGGATTACGATGATCAACTTTGAGAGACTTAACTTTTCTCAGCAATATAGTGATCTAAGACAATTCCAAAAGACTCATCATGGAATATACTATCCACATCCAGAGAAAGAACTATGGTGTCTGAAATTAGATCAAAGCATAGTATTTTCACTTTTTTTTTTTTTATTTTTCATGGTCTTTTCCTTTTATTCAGATTTTTCTTTTACAACATGACTAATGTGGAAATGTTTTATATGATTAACCTATATCAGATTGTTTGCTGTCTTGGAGAGGAGTAAGTGAGAGTGAGGAAGAAAAAATATTTGGAAATCAAAATCTTTTAGAAGTAAATGTTGAGGGACATCTAGATGGTGTAGTGGACAAATCACCATCCCTGAAGTCAGGAGGACCTGAGTTCAAATCTAGCCTCAGACATTTAACACTTCTTAGCTGTGCACTAGGCAAACCACTTAACTCCAATTGACCCAGCAAAAAAACAAAAAAACAAAAAACAAAACCCATATGAATGTTGAAAACTATATACATAGTTATTATATACATATAATAAAAAAATTCTATTAAGTGAGGAAAATAAATTTTTAAAAAGAAGTAAATGAAGGATTTGGAAGAATTTATTTTACATATCCAAAAATCATGATAAGTGTTTGCAAAAAGAGCGCCAGAAAATAAATATAGTTGGTGTAACAACATTGGCCACAGAGGAGGAAAAAAAATTCTACAGACATTAATTTAAAAAAAAAAAAAAAAACTCCAAGTCCTTAACTCTCATGTTAACTAATGAATGAGAAAAAAACTAGACAACTTAGTACAAAACATATATATTAGGCCTCAAGAGCATATTATACCCTCACATCCTATCCAGTCATCTCTACCAGTCCATTTTGTTATGTGCCTCCTGCTATATTTATCATTCCCCTTGCCATTGTACTTCTCTTCTTGCTTTCCACCTCTTGCTCTGGATAAAGTAATCAAATCAATGTATGTATGTATGTATGCATAATGCATATGCATGTATTTATATACAAAGGCACAAACATTCCATTATACATTTACATGCACATATATCTACATTAATGTAATACAGATGTGTATATATTGAAACATATTGAAATATATGTGTATATATGTATACCTGCATGTTCATGCATGTGATGTATATCCAAAAATATACTCATACAGTCTTCTCCTACTAGATTGTCAGCTCTTTGAGAGCAAGAGCTTTCTTTCTTTTTGACTTTGTATTCCCAGGGCTTAGTGTACAAACTGGCACATAGCAAATGCTTAATAAGTGCTCTTTTTCTATTCATTCATACTATATGTAAGCACATTTATATTTTAGATAATGATTAGATCTTTTATTTATTTTCTGCTAAATAGAGCTAATCCTAGTTAACATAATAGAAATGATAATAGTAGACAGTTTGTCTTCTAATTGCCAACTTTCTTTTTCTGTGCCTTCAATCCTTTTTCTTCACACTTCCCTCCTACTCCCTTCCCTCTCTAACAATGCTTAATCTTGTCACATTCATTTTCCCTTTTTATACTTGTTTTCTGTAAAGGTTATTAAAATTATATTCATACTGAAGATGTAAATGATCAATGAAGTTTATTCTATTGTCTTTCTCAAGAATGTTTGCATTTCATGGAAGATAAATCCAAATAAATGAATTTCCAATAGTGGACTTGCAGTGGGAAAGGTAGCTTTAGGGTATGGCATTCCTCTCTCATACCCTGAAATCAAATATGAAAAATGTTGTGTGATATTATTTTAAATAGCTATGTATACTGAACTGCTATATGTATTTTGTTAGATAGTTAACAGTTTTTAAAATTAGTAGCTAAGTGCCTTATTGTGGTGGTGTCTTTGATTGCCTAAAGTTTTAGATATCTACTATGATGGCTCATCATCTTTTATTGAAATAAAATTCTATTTTCCATAATAAATAATTCCACTAATATTTTCTTTTAATTGTTGGCTTAAAGGAGTAAACAAAACTTACCATCAAGAGTTGTTTTTCCACATCATCATGAACAAGATCAATGCCCATTCTTTTCTCTCTATGAAATAAACATTCTTCGGCTACCTATAAATATAAAAGGAATCACTGAAGAATATTATCCATATGATAACTTTTACCTATATGATAAATGAATAATGATTTTTTTAAACTTTTTTTTTGCTCAGGCAATTGAGGTTAAAAGTGACTTGCCCAAGGTCACACAGCTAGGAAGTGTTAAGTGTCTGAGGCCAGATTTGAACTCAAGTCCTCCTGAGTTCAGGGCCAGTGCTCTATTTACTGTGCTATCTAGCTGCCCCATTATTTTACTTTAATAATAATTTTAAAAATCGATTCCAATCTATAGGAATTATAAAAGATTAATTTTTTAAATATTAATTATGAAAGTTTTTATCAATCTCTAATCAATTTGATGACCCCACATACACACACCACCCTACACTCCCCAGTTAACTTGGTGAGATTAGAAGGTATGGACCTTTATTAGGAAGGATACTTCTCATAGAGGTAGATATAAACCTTAGCTCCATGACTTCAAGATGATTGGTGACTAAGAGCCAAGGAGGAAAAACTCCAGCTAAAAGTACCCATCAAGGTAAGCTGAGGGGCCAGCTTTGCCTTTTGTATTCTATGTCCCTTGGACCTACAATAAGGTGAAGAAGAGGTGATTTCTTTTCTCTATGTTGAAAATGGCAACTAAAAGGAAAAACTCACAGTTATCTGCTTGTGCTTTTTTATTCATGAGGCCTGAGAGGAGGTTCATAGACTGAATTCCTGGTTACTTTCTCCTTTCTATTTCTTTTTTCTTCCTTCCTTTCTTTTTTTTTTTTAAGAAATGGATTACCTTCCTAGGAAATAATCTTATGAGTATGAAAAGCCAGGAATTCTTGAATTGGCATTAATATTCCAATAAGAGATGTTCCCTGCTACTAAACCATTTCTCAGATGAGAAAATAACTGTCAGCAGTATCATTCTGAACTAGAAAAGAATGAAAGACCACACCTGGATGACCAAAAGATCTAGACCTTGAATGTTATTCTTAACAGTAAAAAAGTAAAATAAATGTTCACATGTGCACTTTAGTCATTTTTTGATGGAGGAGATAAATAGCTGTGCTATACCTGATCGCTATATTGTATTATGAATCTGGCATCTGTTAGGATACCTTGTTAAGCCTTTGGGAAGATACCATTGATATGAGCCATATTTATTTTAGAGATAAATTTTCCCTGTAGTTCTATTCCTTGGTGGAGACATAATAAACAAAAGAGGTGAAAGAAGCCTGATACCACCTCTTTGCCATTGGGTTGTCTTTAGAATGAATCTGGTTCCTGAGCTCAAGACAGAAGTTGTGGAAGAGCTATACCTCAGATTAGACAGAAAAAAGAAAGTTTATTTTTGGAGGGGGGAGTACAAAGTGCAATTAAACCATCTCTTTCACTACCACTGAACAATGTATGGCAATTCAGTGGATTAAGTGAAATTATTTTTTGCACTTTGTAACGTGGTGTGAAGCACAAAAAGACCCTTAACAAAAATCAAAACAAAAATCAATCCAGGTATAGTTGAAAACTGATTTATAGCTAATGATTATTTGAGATAATTAGAGAACATTATTTGATATTTGATTTTTACCTTCTTTCTGAAGGAACAGAAAAATTAATGATTGTGTTTTCCTATAACAAAATTAATTTTTTTCCATAGAAAAAGTATCCAAGAAATTGTCATGTAGATATGGTTGATTAAATTTTTGCAACAATGAGAAAATATAGATATAAAATTAATTATATGTTAAAATAAATTTCCTCTGATAATGTCATGGAATAGGAAATGGAAATATTTATTTAAAGTGCCTGGTGCATGTACCAGGTACTGTGCTGAGCACTTCACAAATATCATCTCATTTGATCTTTACAACAACCTTGAGAGGAAGGTGCTATTATTATCCCATTTTGTAGTTGAAGAAACTGAGGCAAACAGAGGTTAAGTGACTCTTCACAGAGTTACATAGCTAGTTAAATGTCTGAGGCTGGATTTGAACACAACCTCCAGGCCCATCTACTCTATACAAGAGGCATCAGACACTTAAGAGGCCTGCAGGCTTCATTGCATCTACCATACTCTGGAATTAAGATGTAATTAGGATATATTTAACTAATTAAAAATGCAACACCACACAGATAATATTGAATAATATTACAATTTAAGACTAAGGAAATACACAACCTCTAGCAATCTTTATGTAAAGATTAGGCACTCTGTTACTATACTGTACCACCAGTACTGTACTGTAGCACCAAGCTGAATATGAGAACCAGTAAGAACTGTTTAACACTGATGAAAAGTTAACAAAGGAAAATTTTGAACTAAATTAAAATAAAATATTGGTAATAAAGTAAAAATTCCATTTGGAATTTGCCCAAGTTCACAGAACAAGTATCAAGAGTAGTTTATCTAACTCTGGCAGTTTTGTAAAGTTTATGTAGAAAGATGAATTAGGTCAATGGTTCTCAATATGTGTCTGGGAGATTATACTAATTGTCTATAATTACAAACATTGATAATACATAGTATTTAATAATTTTTAAGACATCTATGTAAAAAATAAAAAAAACAGAAAAAAAATCTCTCCCCCACAAAAATTTGTGTACCAGAAAAAGCAATGTTATTTTTTCCTTAAATTCTGGCTTGTATTTGTGAGAGAGAAAACAATCTCCTTGAATTTTGACTTATATTTGAGATTTTTATCATCTGACAGTAAGCAACAATAAAGATCCTTAAGTTTTACATATATGTATGTATGTATATATATATATATATATATGTATATATATATATATATATATATACATATATATATATATATATATATATAATCTGATAATGAAGACACAGTTTTAAATTGCAGACTACAGAAAGGCAGAGATGACTTAAGCAGAAGAGAAAGAATTGAATAATTAAGCCTGATTATTTAATGTTTTATATTGTGCTAAACATGACATTAATACTATTGTATGTATATACATCTCATGTAGCAGATTATATTTTTCCTCAATATACTATCAGAAAGGATTATGCTAATTTTGTTTCATTGTATGATATAACAGTGAATCTTTTCTCCATACTCGAAGGCATATTTGAGTAATTCTTCTGTATCCTCCTAATCTACAAAATTTACACTATGTAAAATGGATTAGATGATAGTCATTTTAAGTTATGGTAAATTATAATTAAGTGTATTATTTATGCTATCATTAATTTACTTAAAATATTTCAGTAGATACAAGAAAGTAATCTACTGGATTGCAGTATGTAACATAGAATAAATTTCACCACCAAATATAATATTTACCTGAAGAGGTGCTTCTGTTTCAGCCACAGCTCTCTCCAGCTTTTTCTTAATATCTGTAAGAGCATTTGTTTCTCCAATCATCTCATCCAACTCACGAATAATTTCTGATTTCCAAAATCCTATGTCATTGACTCTTTCTCCTAAGTTTTTGGTGCTACCTGATTGGGTAGTTCTTGTTTGTTGATCTTTATCTTGAATCATCCGAGATGTATCTACTCTTAGTTTTTCTGCATTATGTCTGGAACTTTCAGACTCTTTGTAATTTGTTAGACTGGCTTTGTACCAATCATCTCGTGTATATTTTGTGAAAAGTCCTGCTCTATTAGAAACAAAGGGAAGCATCCTTTTCTCACCCAATCCCTCAGTTCCTCTGGATAATGTAGCTAAAGTAGGTGAGTGAGAAGTTCCTTTACAATATGTGCTTGGTCTCCCTGAAAGGCTCAAGCTATGAGTCAAGGCATAGTTAGGAAATCGATTCTTATAACTTGAAGCCATGGTACTGATGGCTGGTAGAAAATTGGGAGGTGTTGGGCTAGGTTGGGCATAAGTTGCTGTTAAGGTAGATCCTAAAAGCTCCATGCTGGGACAGTCGTTATCTAAGTCTGTCCTGTATAAACCAAAACAGAAAAAAAGATTATTTAGTTCACAATAATCTACAGTTAAAAACTAACATTTTTATCTTTATGCTGTATGGTAATTCCTATTATTATTATGGGGGTTATATAAAGCTAAATATAGGTTGGAAAAGCAGTTTTCTTCCTGATTATTACCTCTACTTTGATCATTTGTAACTATATCCCAAATATAAACTTTGAATTTCTAAGTACTCTTAATATGAAAATAGCATTTACTCACCAATATAATTAGAAAAAATTCTATTGAATTAAACACAAATATATCATATTTTTCTTTAGAGCACATGTAAATAATTTACTTTGTGGTCAATAATAATTGTGATTAGTTACTTCAATACAATGTCTAATCCTATACTATTGAAATGTGCTTAAACCAAGTAATGCTGAATATATGAAAAAAAAAGTACAGTACAACTTTTGTCTTTTTCAGCTAATCCTCCCCTGAGTTGATGATCTCAAATACTTTTAATTTAATTTTTAAAATATTAATAACTCCCTAATATGTTTAAGGCTCCACACAAAACCAAAAATTTATAACAGTCCTTAACTTCAATGAAATCACAGTACATCCTCTACTTAGACAAGTTTTGAACTGTGGCAAAGACTAAAAGTGCCTCTGTTAAACTATTTAATTTTATTTCAGAAATTTAAGATTGAATACTTGGCTTTTGGACCGAAGAGCACAAAATCTCATAGCCTGGGAAATAAGTTAGGACCTACCTAGTTTATATCTATTTGAACAAGAACCCCATCTCCAAGAAGTAGACATCCAGTCTTCATTTAAAGATTTTTACAAAGGGAGCCTAATTCCACTTTTGGATGTTTCTAAGGGTTACAAAGTTTTCCCTGGAAAAGTCTACCTGTCTGTAACTTCTACCCATTTTTTCCATCGTCTGTCTTCTCACTCAGGTCAAGCTTAAATATCCTCAATTTCCTCAATTGGATGCTTGTGTGTTATGATCTTCAAGTTTTCTACCAACTTATTCTCTTCTACATGAATAGATGAAGTACTCACAATTGAACATAGTACTCCAGATGAAGTCTGACCTGAGTAGAGAACAATAATTCCAAACCATGATCCTCTATCCCTACCTCCTCACAGGAACCTTGAACTCTGAAAAACCTCATACCTAGTGATCCACCATCTGAAAGGAATATGCCACAAGTTACTCAGAAGAAATTGTTAAAGGTGAAAGTTTGTATCTGGGAATGAATTAGAAGTTAGATCTTGGCCTCTGCTTAAGGTAGGATCCTTCTGACTCAATAACCCAGTGGTATTCTTTTGAATAAGAATCCACTTGATTATTCCCGTGTCTGCTTAAGGTGGAATTGTTAAAATTAGGACAGTTACCTGAAGTAAAACTGAGTTAAGGATACTTTATCCCATAGCCTGTATGTGTTTTCAGGTCAAGACCTAAAGGACTTCTTTTGATGCTATCATATCTCTGCTTTTTTTTTTCTCTAATAGCAAGTTTTTATAATCAGGACAATTGGTCAGTACAAGCCATGAGCACCATTCAAAAAAAATGTGGTCATTATATTCTAAAGTGAGTGTTGACCTTATCATCCATCTGTTGTTAGGTGCATATGTTTGTCTATTTTAACACCTCTGTTGTTGCTGATTTTTGTGGTGGGAGTTGAAAACATGTATAAACTTTGGTGTGAGAAGCTTTCAAATGAGGGGGGAATTGAATGAAGTGAACTATGAAAGCTGTCTCACAAGATAGAGACAGTGTTCTAAAGAGTGAGTGAGGGTCAGCTAGTGCCCCAGGGACAGGTTTCTCTCTCTAGAAATCACATGGGTTACAAAGAGTGGGACCTTTTCTTTGTGAGACTAAGTTGGGGCCACCTTGGTATTAAAATTCCCAAATAAGGTAAATTAGTAATTCTAAAGATGTGGTTAGGTTGAAAGTTTTCCTCATCCATGATTTAGAATGTGAGGTCATTTGTCCTGGCTAATCAGGGCAAAGATCCAGCCTATAGGGAATGTTAGCCAGGACCCTATATAATTCTTGTCTGTTAACTGGGCTTTGTCTCTCCTTGCCTATCTGCTTATGTGGGGAAGGAGACACCCTTTCTCATGAGATTGTAATAAAATTCCTTTCTGCTTTTGCCTTGAGGAAAAAAAAATCCTCATATCTAGTGTCTGTCTCTCCCACTCTGCACTCCCATTCCCTTAAACTCTTAAAGGTGAGCTTTCACCTTATCTTCTACAGAATATCTATTGGTTGATAATATGATATCTTACATGAAAAATCCTAGGGAATCAGCAAGGCCACTAATTAAGAAAAATAATATTTTAATTAAGTTTCAGGCTTCAAAATAAATTATCAAAAATCAAAAACATACACATAATACAATAATACTAAAGGGAAATTTTTATTTAAAATCACTATAAAATATATCAGTTATCTGTGAATCAATCTACCAAAATATACAACATGCCTGTATAGGTTTCATTACAAAATAATCCTCAAAGAATGAAGAACAATTAAAATAACTAGAAAATATTTAGGGTCCCTGGTTGGGCTGTGGCAGAGTAATAATGACAATACTGGATCCTCTGCTATCAATGATATAAACATATAAGTGAAGCAACTCTCTCTACCAATGCATATCAATACTTTCTTTGCAATTTGTAGTTTCAGATGAAGTGACTTGCTGAAGGTGACATAATTAACAGTATCAGAGGTGGCACTTAAACCTGGATCTTCCTGAGTTTGGGGTCAGCTCTCTATCCATTATGCCATATTATACCAAAATAAGTTGTCAAATATTTGAAAATAACTACCATATGTAGGAGGAGTTAGGAAAAGTGAGTCCTAATTCCAGCTTTGACCTAGGAAAAATCAGTTTTACCACCATAAGTCAGTTACATCATGCAAAATGGGGTGGGCTACATGATTTCTAAAGGTCTTTGCCTTCAAGGAATTTATATTATATGCATTCTAATAAACAATAATTATAATAAAAATTTACCTATAATCTTTACTAGCCCTAGGTCATCAATGGAAAGGTCTAGTTATACATACAATCATAAAAGTATTTTTAACTCTCATTCTTTCTACCAATTTTCCAACTGATAAAAATCTATGGATTTGCACTTCCTTAAAAAGAAGATAAATACAGAAAATCTAAGTCACTTGTTTAAAGTTCTATTATACAGCAATTGTTACTCCAAGGCCTTTCCTTAGTCCTCAGACTGGTGGTGTAGTGGGTAGAGAACTGGTTCCCGGAGTCAGTACCTGACTTTAAATATGGCCTTAATTGCTTAGTAGCTTTGACTCTGAGATCAGTCACTTAAGTTCTGTCTGCTTCCATTTCCTCAACTATAAAATGGGAATAGCAATACCCAACTATAAAATGGAATAGCACCATCCTCCCAGGGTTGTTGTGTTAAAATGAGATATTTGTAAAGTATTTAACAAAGTGCCTGGCACATAGAAGGTGCTTATTAAAAGCCAGTTTCCTTTCTTATTATATTTCTTAAGATGCTAGCATTTAAAGCTGCTCTATTATTTATTTGCATGCTAAATAAAAATGAAAGGTATTGGCAGAAACCTTGCCCCTTTGGAAAATTATTTATTTGCTTAAAATAAAAATATATATTAACTACTGCTAAACTATTTTTACAAGTTACAAAATTTAAAGATAAAAGAGATAGGTTTGACCTATGCTAATAAACAAATGTGGAAATCAGACTGCTACATTAAGAAAAGTTTTTACCTGAAATAACTGGATAGGTTATCTCAATATCTTAATTGTTATATACTAGTGTAGCTCTTCTCTTTGCTTTAGTTGAGAATGAAATATAAAAAGGCAGTATACTTGAAGTTTTACTTGAAAGGTTAAAATTTATAACATGTTGTGTCCAAATCTATGTAAATAATTATTTAGGTATCTTTTGATCTATAAGGGGGCTGATGAGAAGTGTAGTTTTTCCCCAGACAGAACTAAAGATCACAGAAGGCAGAAACCTGGAACTTACTAGCTTAGATCTCCTTGGCAACCTGAATTCAATATAGTCATGAGAAGTCTGGAGCCTGGTCTGGCTTGACACACTTTAAATAGAGTTCTCTTCTTGAACAGACTTTGCTTTCTCATGGGAATCTGATTATTTCCTCTTCACTTTCTTCTTCCTCCTTTATCTTACAACTATTTGACAAATTGGCATTGTGAATCCTCATAGTTTCCTATTCTCTTATATCTTGCTTATTTGCTATCTGTAGTTTTATAATGGGTTTGTCTCGAGATAAATATAAGCTGATTTTTATTACCTTCTGAACAAGTGTTTACTATAAATTAAAGAGAATAAAATATAATGGACAAAGAAATCAAGCGGAGTGAAGAGGAAAATGTATTGGGAAATAACTAACAAAAGAAAAGCAATAAAATATTGGTGTTACATGGTTTTTTAAGTGATTAAGTGGTAGCAGGAATCCTGATATATGGTTTAGTGATCCCCATATCTATTTGTTTGATATCAGTGCCTTAGACTAATAACATTAGATGTCACCTACACTAAAGTCCTATTCCTCTCGACTTTCTGTATCTGTCTCTGTCTCTCTCTCCCCCTTTCCTTCCCTTGCCTCTGCCCCCCCGCCAGAGTTTCATGTATAAAACAAGAAATGTGTATTATATGAATAGCTCTGAGATGCTATTTCAAAAGAAATTTTATTTTAAATGCATATAATACTTTGATCACCTCAGTAATGATTAAAGAGAATATGTTCCTGTGATGTATTATATACAATTTGATTGTTAACCTCTCCCCTCTTGTGTCTATAGAAAGTGTAATATAGGTTGACAATTTTTTTCTACTTAAGCTTCACAGGAATTGGCTTCATTTAAATGTGAGAATAATGAAAATATATTCTTCATATCTCCTCCTCCCCATTTCCCCTTCTTACCCATTCCTCTATAGAAAACACACATTCAGAATGCAATAAAAGTGGACTTATCTTTACCTAGAGATAAAAAGATACTTTAAAGGTACAGATAGAAAATAAACAAAGTTGCAAAAAAGGGGGCAAGAAGAGGTAATTTATCTTTCCCTATGCTTCAATCTTTCCTTCCCATTAGAAAGGTAAACTTACTAGCAACATCAACTGCCAATATGGGACATTCAGAAGAGGAAAACAAATAGATATTACATCCCATCCCGATTTCTTTTTGTCTTAAGCAATAGGGGGAAAGAAAAATAATACTGCTAGCTGCTTTTAAAATATGCTGAGTTGGAGGCTAAAAAATGTCATTCTGTGATTTTCTCTCCTTGTTTCAAAAAATAACGAACAACTGGATAATCTCTTATTAAAATGTTGTCCACAAATGCAAATTTAAAGTTATAAGGAAAAGAAAATGCAATGGATTTAAACAGACTAAGGGAACCTGGAATTGGTAGGAATAGGGACTCTAGTAGTTTTTAGTTGGCAAAGCAAAGTGGAAGAATTTGCGGGGGGGGGGGGGAGGAGGGAGGGGGGAAGGGGGAAAGGAGGGGGAGAAGAAAGTATGTAGATTATCAGGAAATGCAGAGATTTTTACAGAACAAGAATACGAAGCCAATGATGAAATAACGCTCAAGATTACATAGACAATCAGTAGCAGAATTAAGTCCCAATTTGGTAAAATGGCATGTATAGATAGATAACCAGACTTGGAGGGAAGAAGACCTGGATTCAAATCCCTTTCAAGCCTTCTTGGTTTTATGACTGGGCAAACCACTGAAACTCTCTCGTGACTCAGTTTCTTCATCTGTGAAATGAGAACGGTAGTCTAGATAGCCTCTGATATCTCTTCTAGTTCTAAAATCTGAGATCTGTGACTCTCTAGATTCAAATATCTTTCCATTAAAGTCGCTTCTGTTTTGTTTTTCGTGTATAAATCGGGCTCTGTCCAAGTCAGGGTCAGGTCTGTGTGGGTTGGAATTGTGGGGGAAAGGAATGTACTGCCCTTAGCAATAGATTTGGGAAGAGAAAGAACTGCTCTACGGGGCCTCACAAGAGCTCCCTGTAATGTGATTCCCGACACTCCTTGCCCCAGGAAGATAAACTTGGACGGTTTGAGGAAAGCTGGTGTCATCTGGGGTCACTCACCTCTCAGCAGTTTCACCTCTAAGGTGTGACCAAGAAAAGGAACGAGACAGAGTCAACCACCCCCCTATGCCGGGCTTGTGGCTCCCTTACTCAGGGATGCCTCCCAGCTCCCTCAGATTGAGATGAACCTACTTCAGCCAGTCTCCTACTTTGTGACATTAGGCTCTGTGGAGTATTCAACTGTCTCCCACGCGCAGCACTGGCGAGGAGCCGATTGGTCAAATGGGAAAGAAGGGTGGAGGGGGGCGGGGCGAAAACTCTGGACAACGAAATAGCAACAACTGTGGCAGTACAGGAAGCGCCCCCCTTCCCAATTGAGAAACACATCTAAAAGTAATGAGTTCAATTAGGGTATAAATAGGGAGCTGAGTTTACTAGTTTCCTCGATCCAACATTACTGCAAAACAATCTCTTGCTAGAAACTCTCATCTGAATGGATTTTATTGTATCTTCACAGTATCTCTTGTATCATTCTTATGCTCGCAACTCAACTATTTCCTTTGTTGAAGTCTTGTCATTTAGATTATTACAATACACTGCTCTGTACTCCAAACCCTTCAGTCTCTTTCTCCCGGCTGTCTTCAGTAACGCTGCCCAAATATCTTCCTAAAATATCATTTGATTATAATGTCACTTCCCTTCTCTAGAACCTTGAACTGGTCCCTATTGTATCTAGGACAAAATAGAATTAAAAGCCCTTCAGAATATAGCCATAGCCTACTTCCAACCAAAATGAAATTTGTAGTTAGTTAATTTTTCCAAGTGTAGCTTTCCATTTCCATTATCCAAGCATTTAAAATAGCATGTTTCTTAATACCTGGAAAACATTTCTTCCTCTTCTATATCTCCAAGAATACTTAGTTTCTTTCAGGTATTACCTTCTGCAGGATTTCTTTCCCAGACCCTCAGTGGTTAGTAGTGTTTCCCCCTTCATAAAACAAAAGCCCTTAAAAGGAGAGTATTATACAATTTCATAAACAAATAATGAATTAGAAACAAAGTAATGCATTGGATGCAAAACTTTTTTAAAAATCTAGGAAGATAATAAATAAAAATCCATAACTAAACATAAAATTGATACTTAAAAATCAAAGAAAAGAAGGGAAAAACTCAAAAAACTAACATAAAATAGCTGAATTTTAGTGGAAAAACTGACAAAATGAAATATTCATTAAAATGATTTAAGAAGAGAAAAGAAAATCAAATGATCTATATCAAAATTGAAAAAAGCCTCAATAAATGAAAAGAAAATTAAGGGAATTTAAAAAATGATTATGTAATTAAATGCCAACAAAATTGACAACTCAACCGCCTCAAACTAACAGAGCAAGAAAAAAAATGATTACATTGAATTTGTCAGGGAAATTAATAAACATAGGGAAGAACAAATTTATTTATTTTTCCAAGTACATGCAAAGTTAATTTTCAATGTTCATCTTTGCAAAATCTTGTATTTCAATTTTTTCTCTATCTTTTCCCTCCTTTCTATTCACTGAGACAGCATGCAATTCTTGATTAAACATGTGCAATTCTTCTAAACATATTTTTATATTTGTCATTCTACACAAGAAAAATCAGAGCTAAAGGAAAAAAAACAAGTAAACAACTAAAATGTGAAAATACTATGCTTTGATCTATATTCAGAATCCATTGTTTTCTCTTTGGATTCAAATGGCACTTTCTATTGGAATTGCCTTGAATCACCACATTGTTAAAAAAGAGTCAAGTCTATCACAGTTAATCATTACATAATCTTGTTATTGTTTACAGTGTTCTTTTGGTTCTTTTCACTTCACTAAGCATCAGTCTTTCCAGGCTTTTCTGAAATCAGTCTGCTCATAATTTCATATAGGATAATAATAAGGAATAAATTAAATAACTCATTTTTGAGGGGGGGAGTATTAAGCTATAAAGGAAATTACAAAGGGGGAAAAATCAAACCAAATTTTGTCTAAATGAATTCTGTGAAACATTCAAAGAACAATCAATTCTAATGTTACATAAGCTTCTGCAAAAAATCATAAAAGGAATCACACCAAATTCCTTCTATAGTGTTCTTCTCTAAAATATAATCATTCTCTGTGAGCAGCTTTCTTGGGGGGCTTCTAGAGGCTACCTTAATTTCAGTTCAGTGTAATAATCACTCCAAATACAGCCAGGAGTTAAAGTCCAGTCCTTTTTTGTCTCTTCCAAAATAGCCCTGTTAGCTTTCTTAGAGGCCTAACTCTCTCCCTGGTTCTGAGAGCTCTTGCCATTTGTCCTTTGCCTCTGCCAACTTTAGCCTCTAGCTCCCTCTGAATCCAAAGCCTCCAGCCAGCACAAAGGTGGAAAATGGAATGAATGTCTTGCCTCCTTTAGTGGGCTCCTCCTCTAGTAGGCTCCTCCTCTAGTGGGCTCCTCCTTTAGTAGGCTCCTCCTTTAGTGGGCTTGTCCTTCTGACTTGTGAATCTCTTGCACTTGTGACTCTCTTGACTGAATCCTGACTTATGAATCTCCCAGAGTCCCTAGTGGGTTTGTCCTTTAGTGGGCTCCTCCTTATATAAACTCTCTTAAAAATGTGTGAACTCTCCCAAAGGTGTGAACTCCAAAAGTGTGAATCAAGTACATAAGCATTGTTTCTATCAATTCCAATGACTTAGCACCTCGTTTCAAGTTCTGGCCCATAACACCTTCTAGGAAAAAAAATGACTTTGTTATCTAAATGAAGAAAAGATAAAATAAAGACCACCATTTCTAGTGAATATTTACCAAAAATTACTTAATAAAATCCATTAGTAGTAGACATCACAGTGGAGACATCACAAAACATTTAACTTTTTCTACTATTTAGTTCCTTCTAGCAAGAAATAAAACTATCCAGCAGGCCTTGCTAATATCCTCCTTGGGGAATGGTATGACTTACTTGGTTAATAATCTCCTTTCAGTCTTCTCTTTTAGGTAAGAAGCTGTAGATTTGATGAATCCCACCCCATGATAACAATAAGCTCACTTCTAGTCTGGGGACAGTATAATGAGCCTCAGGTCCATATGATACTTGTCTCTAATATTGTATAAGGCTTGTTTTTTGTCCTTTGTTTTTGAAGATTAATGATATTGCAAAATATCTTGACTCATGTGAACTGTATTTAAATGAGGCAAAGTTGAACAAAGTTGCCAGCTTCACTCTCCCTTTCACAGTCATGAAGTCAAACAAAAGTCTGATTGGTAATGGACCAGAACGTAGTAGATGATCTTAGCATTTTCAGTGTCTGAACAATCTCTAAATGCTCCATAGTAACAACTTCAGCACCTGTTTTCTCAAAGACTGTGAATCTTCTTCAAAAGTACTAAGTATAAATCCAGTCTATCTTTTGTATTAAAGATGATGGTAGTTCAAATCTCTCTCAGAGTTGAATGGGAATGCTCATTACTCTGAATTCCAAATCCCAAAATGTTAGCACATTTTATTACACAAATACTAGCAAAGAATTTCTATCAGTGGTTCAGGTTTGGTTCCATGTTAGGAAAACAACATAATGTGATCTATTGATCACATCAATTTCAAAACAAAAGTCTGAAAAAAATTCAATGGCTATTTCTTCCCCAAAATACTAGGAATCATAAGAATATATAGACCTTTTCTTAATATGATGCATGCTATCTATCTGAAAGTGAGAGCTAACTTTATATTCAATGGTGATAAATGAGAGGTCTTTCTAATAAGATTGAGAGTGAAAAAAGAATTTCATAATCACCAATGTAATTCAATCGTAGATATGCTATATTTGTTATATGCTATAACTGTGGCAATAAGAAAAGAAAAAGTTATTGAAAGAATAAGAATGGGTGGAGAGGAAATGAAATGATCATTTTTAATAGATGTTATAATATTTAAGTTAGAGAAACCTAAAGATTAAACTAAAAACTGAGACAAAAAAAAGAGCAGGATAGCTTACATAAGTCCTTAGCTTTTCTGTTTATTACAGGAAAGAAAAAAACAGAAAAAGAAATTCCATTTAAAATAATTACAACTGGAAACTGAGTCGATACCCATCAGTTAGAGAATGGCTGAATAAGTTATGGTATATGAATGTTATGGAATATTATTGTTATATAAGAAATAATCAGCAGGATGATTTTAGAGAGGGCTGCAGAGACTTACATGAACTGATGCTAAGTGAAATGAGCAGAACCATTGTACAATAATCAAATCTGATGAACGTGACTCTTTTCAACAATGAGATGATTCTGGTCAGTTCCAATGATCTTGTGATGAAGAAAGCCATGTATGTCCAGAGAGGACTATGGGAATTGAATGTGAACCACAACATAACATTTTCACTCTTTTTGTTGTTGTTTATTTGCATTTTATTTTCTTTCTTATTTTTTTTCTCTTTTGGATTTGATTTTTCTTGTGCAACAAGATAATTGTATTAATATGTATGCATATATTGGATTTAACATGTATTTTTTTAACCATGTTTAACATATATTGGATTACTTGCCATCTAAGGGAAGGGGTGGGGGAAAGAGGGAGAATTGAAACACAAGGTTTTGTAAGAGTTAATGTTGAAAAATTATCCATGCATATGTTTTGAAAGTAAAAAGCTTTAATAAAAATAATAAAATAAAATAATTACAAACTGTATAAAATATTTAAGATTCCAACTACCAAGATATACATTGGAATTCTATTAATATAACTACAAAACAATTTTTTAGACAGACCAAAATAATTATATAGAAATCAGTTGCACATAGCTGATCTCTTCCTATACTATAAAATTACATTATCTAAATTTATTCACTAATACTCAATTGAGTCTTGAAGGAAGAAGCTAGAAAAGACAAAAAGTTGAAGGAGGGGAAGTATTCCAGGCATAGATGAGAAATAATCTATGAAAAGGAAGTCAGGAGACAAAATCTTGTGGAAGAAACAGCAAGGTCATTGTGGCTGTAGGGTAAAACATTCAGAAAGGGAGAAAGTATAACAAAACTAGAAATATAGGAAGAAGCCAGGTTGTAAAAGGAAAAAAAAAAATCGAGGGTTTTATATTTGATCTTGGAAATAATAGGGAGCTATTGAACCTTCTTGGGCTGGGGAGCTCAGGTAGAGTAAACTGGTCAGAACTAGAGTTTAGAAAAATCACTTTTTTTCTTTTTTTATTGTAGCTTTTTATTTACAAGATATATGCATAGGTAATTTTTCAGCACTGACAGTTGCAAGTCCTTTTGTTCCAATTTTTCCCCTCTTTCCTCCACCCCTTCCCCCAGATGGCAGGTTGACCAATACATGTTAAATATGTTAAAGTATAAGTTAAATACAATATATGTATACATGTCCAAAACAGGTATTTTGCTGTATAAAAAGAATCAGACTTTGAAATAGTATACAATTAGCCTGTGAAGGAAATCAAAAATGCAGGTGTTCAAAAATAGAGAGATTGAGAATTCTATGTAGTAGTTCATGATCATCTCCCAGAGTTCTTTCACTGGGTGTAGCTGATTCAGTTCATTACTGCTCTATTGGAACTGATTTGGTTCATCTCATTGTTGAAGAGGGCCTCGTCCATCAGAATTGATCATCATATAGTATTGTTGTTGAAGTATATAATGATCTTCTGGTCCTGCTCATTGCACTCAGCATAAGTTCATGTAAGCCTCTCCAGGCCTTTCTGAAATCATCCTGCTGATCATTTCTTACAGAACAATAATGTTCCATAATATTCATACACCACAATTTATTCAGCCATTCTCCAATTGATGGGCCTCCACTCAGTTTCCAGTTTCTGGCCACTACAAAGAGGGCTGCCATAAACATTCTTGCACATAGGTCCCTTTCCCTTCTTTAAAATCTCTTTGAAATATAAGCTCAGTAGTAACACTGCTGAGTCAAAGGGTATGCACAGTTTGATAGCTTTTTGAGCATAATTCCAAATTGCTCTACAAAATGGCTGGATGTATTCATTATTCCACCAACAATGGATCAGTGTCCCAGTTTTCCCACATCCCCTCCAGCATTCTGCATTATCTTTCCCTATCATTCTAGCCAATTTAACAGGTGTGTAGTGGTATCTCAGAGTTGTCTTAATATGCATTTCTTTGATTAATAATTACTTGGAGCATCTAGAAAAATCACTTTTGCATCTTAAATGTCAACTGTGGTAAACATTCTTACTTCAACAAAAACTGCTAGGGAAATTAGGAAGAAGTCTGGAAGAAATTAGGTTTAGAGTACCATCACATACCACAAGTTTCAAATTGGTGCATGACTCTTCTTCTGAGATCTATGATCTTTTAAGTTGTCACTTCACAACTTATCTTTGAGATCAACATGTTTTGCTTGTATGGAAACAATTTTTTTTTCTTTTAATGTTACTACTTTTTATTTTTCCTTCTTGGAGATGAACCCTCACTTCTGTGTGTTTGGTAGAGAGTTTGGGAGAGAAAGAAATCTTTATGCAAGATATTAAGATCCTAGAATCAATAATATTTGGTAAATGATTGTATATGAGAAAACAAAGAGAGTGAGGCATTGAGAATAACCCTATGTAATTGACCAACTGTGACAATATATGTAATATTTTCCTATGTGAGCAAGGTGGACAGCTTTGTTCTAAAGTTATTCTGGAAATGCATAAGGGCTCAGATTGGCTCAGAAATATTTGATTGCTACAGTACACATATGTATAAAGGAGTGTTCTTTCTCTTCTTTCTTTCTTCTTCCTTTTTCTTCTTCTTTCTTCTTCTTCCTTTTTCTTCTTCCTTCTTCTTCCTTCTTCCTCTTCTCTTCCTCTTCTTCCTCTTCTTCTTCTTCTTCTTTTTCTTCTTTTAGTCTCAAAAAAAGGACCTTGAAAAAGGTGACTGAAAAGAGAGGTAAGGCATAGGTTTTAAAATGGTGAATTGGAGTCCTAGAGTCAATCAATTTTTATTTATTTATTCATTTGTTATTATCATGTTTATTTACTAAGCTTTAACGATATGCCAGGCACTGAATGTACCACTGGATCCACAGATATGTAGAAGAGCTGGCCCCTCAGGTAAATGAACTTCCAGGGCATGTGTTACTAGAAAATAGATTCTTCTTTTTGAGATAATTTTCTCTTTCCTATTTTGAGTCTCTCTCAGCAGTCTGCCAGTCTGCCAGTCTGACTTCAGTGCTGGAGACAAGAGAGCCACCACAATGTTGGTCAAAGATAGAATGTCTGTGACTGACTTTGTCCTCAATTTAAATACCCTATTACAATTACATCAATTGTAGAACTATTACATCACCACGCTAAGTACTAAGTATATGTAAACTAGATAATCATTGTTTCATCAATTCCATTGAGTTAACACCTTGTTTCAAGTATACTTTTCCAAAGTTCTGCCCTCTACAATCCTTGGGTGGAATAACAATAGAAATTTGTTGGAGGACATGATCAAGAATTTCATAGGATGGGCTATGTGTGAATTTGGTCTTCATTGTTAGAAGTGCTACACACATCAATGAAATAAGACTCACATACTTTAGTGGAGTCTAAAATATTCCCTTCTCTTTGTGTAGATGAGATAGAGTTTAAACTACCTTGGTTGATGAACTGGAAGACAGGGTGTCTAATGGGAGGTTGAAGTAACTTTGGATAGAGAGGAATTCCATGAAACAAGAACTGACACAAGAAATTGTGAAAGGAGGCAGTTTGACCTAGAGGTTTATAGATGACAAAAAGGATTTAACAGGGTGATAGTTGGAGGGGATCATAATGGAGAAGATTTGCTAAGTGCTAACAGCAGAGGTATCTAGAAATGTCACTGGGGAATGAGAAATATGTCAGCTTCTCGTTCTAGCTCAAAATATTGTCATAAATAAGAGGAAAAAGAAATTAGCACTGGAGAGGCTGTATCATCAGATACAGTGTCATCCTGAAAAAATTAGTTTTCTATGAGTACTAAGAAATAGAATGTAAAAGAAAGAGATCTGCAATGAATTGGAGTTTGTAAACGATGGGAGTTTTTCTAAAGAGAGGAGAGAAGAAGGAATTAAGGAAAAAGGCAAATTTAGAAAAGAAATGAGAATGTGTGTGTGTGTGTGTGTGTGTGTGTGTGTGTGTGTGTGTGTATGTATAAAACTGACCACAGAAAGATGACTTTAATGGATCACAGAGTGAGTAATTACTCATATTACCCGTATGTGAGAAATTTGGTTTTTGAAAGGACATAAAAATCTTTGTATTAAATAAAACATTAAATTAATGTGTGGAATATATAGAGTTCTGCTCCTTTTGTGTATGGATTGGTTTTCTGATTGGGGAGAAAGAGAAATGAAAAAAAACATAAAGTCTGTGGGTGAAGAAATACACATTTCCCACTAAAATATGAGGAGACTCTTATGAGAAGAACCTAATAGAGAACAATCTCCTCAGATAAATAGACTAAGAGGAGCTCACAATCTAATGGGTTGGATTTCATGAGTTTTATATTACAAAGGAAATATATGTCACTTGCCACCCATAGGCAAGTCATTAGATACAGAGGAAAAAAACCAGCAAGTGCAGAAAAGTTAAGAACATAGAAGGAAAGGAGGTATAGAGATGCCAGTAGATGCTATCAGGTGACAGGAAAGCTTCATTGCTTGTCATCTGATAAGAAAAGTACTGTTTTGCAGATTGGTTATAGAAAAGACTAGGAGCCTGCTAGTGTAGGAAAAATGAGCTTTGTAGACATTTCAGTTACTTTTCTTTTTTATTTTTTTTTCATAATTATAACATTTTATTGAAGAACCCATGCCTGGGTAATTTTTTACATTATCCCTTGCACTCACTTCTGTTCCGACTTTTCCCCTCCCTCCTTCTACTCCCTCCCTTAGATGGCAAGCAGTCTTATACATGTTAAATATGTCACCATATATCCTAAATACAATATATGTGTGCAAAACCAAACAGTTCTCTTGTTGCACAGGGAGAATTGGATTCAGAAGGTAAAAATAACCCGGGAAGAAAAACCAAAATGCAAAGTTTACATTCATTTCCCAGTGTTCTTTAAAGAAAGAACTTTCTTGTTCTTGTTCTTGTTTCTTGGGTGTAGCTGCTTCTGTCCATCATTGATCAATTGAAACTGAATTAGATTTCTTTGTCGAAGAAATCCACTTCCATCAGAATACATCCTCATATAGTATTGTTGTTGAAATGTATAATGATCTCCTGGTTCTGCTCATTTCACTTAGCATCAGTTCATGTAAGTCTCTCCAAGCCTCTCTGTATTCATCCTGCTGGAGTCAGGAAAAGTTGAGTTTAAATCTAGACATTTACTAATTGTATGACTATGGACAAGTCACTTATTTTTATCTCAGTTTCCTCATCTGGCAAACTATTCAAATATCTTTGCCAAAAAACAAACAAACAAACAAATGGAATAATGAAGAGTTGAACATAACTAAATTATAAATAACAGTAAAAAAGCTTCTCAGAGATGTCTATTTTTCCTGTCACCCTCTTCTTATTTGAGAAAAAAAATAGAGAGGAAAGACTCTGCAGTAGTTTTGCTATTAGTTATATAGGCTGGATGCTGATTTAGAAGTTTTACTGTGAGTTTGGTTTTGTAACAAGACATTAATTACTGATATATAATTCAATTGAGAGAGGAGCAATCTGATCGTATATTGCCCACAGAGACAATTTATGATGTTTTGAAGTTCTCTGACTTGTTTGTTACTATATAATATGATAACACTTGTTTAGTATGTTTTAAAGGGTAATTGTGAGTAAAAATAACTTGTCGTTGCTTTGTGAGTTAGAGAGTAGAGAAGAGGGAGATTTATCTAACATGAGAGGAATGAGGAACAAAAAAGGAGAAACTAGCAAAGAAGTGGCTTAATGTGGGGACAGATTTTTCATGAGTAGACTAAAATGTTAACACCTATAGTCCAGAGTTTAAGTTAAGCTGAACTCATGGGTTTTCTTTACTCATGTATCTCTGTTAGGTTAGTGAGATTGTATTAGACAGACACATGTATAGGTAGGAAAGTTTAAGACCCAAAGTTAAAATATCCAAATATATGTATACACCATGAGTTACTGAATATGCAATACAATAAGCATTTATTAAATGTCTCCTATGTTCCAAGAACTGTGCTTAGCAGTAAGAATGAAGATAAGAAAAGAAAAGACAATTTTTGCCTCAAGGAGCTAATGGAAAAAGACAATATACAAAAGCTAGCTAAAATGGGGAGAGGGAGAGGAATCAAGGATACTGTTATTTATACCTGTTGAAGGCCTACCTGCACTCTCACTTGTCACTTCTCAAATAATTTTCCTAATGCTTAATGTGTTACTCAAGTCATCAAAAACTTATAAACTTTGTTCATTGCCTAGAGAATAATATATAAATTCCTTACTCTACATATTGCCAATTTAGGTCAATAAGTATTCATCAAGCACCTTCTATGGGTAAGATATCATGCTAGATGCTGTGGATTCAAAGAGAAAAATAAACATATACTGTAATGTTCGGGCTAGCTTTCTGGAGGTCCTCCAGAAGGGCCTTGGTCTCAGAAAGGCAGGATAGACACCATGAGAATGGACAAGAATAGAGTCCAAAGTCTTTATTGCCTCTTACACAGTCTGTGTCTATCATAGTCTGACCCAGTCTCCTCTAGCAGTCTGCCAGTCTGACTTTTGTCTGACTTCTGACTTCCTGTCCCCAGTTCTTATATACTATTACAATTACATCATTACAACATACTGAATATGTATGAATTAGAGAACTATTACATCACCATGCTAAGTACTAAGTATATGTAAAGTAGATAACCATTGTTTTGTCAATTCCTCTGAGTTAACATCTTGTTCGAAGTATACTTCTTTCAAGTATACTTTTCCAGAGTTGTGACTCTCTAGTGAAAGAGCATGATATTGGTAGAGTCAAAACCAAGCAAACTAGCTAATAGAAGATGAAGAATTGTCTGGAAATTCTGAAACCTCTATAAAAGGAGGCTTGGGGAGTTTTCTGTTCTACACTCTAGAATTAATGAATATATTTATATTGAATAGCTGTACAGTTGTAATTATTTTTGCTTTTGCCTTATCATTTCTTAAACATTTTATGTTTAAAAGCTAAAAGTGTAATAGTGATTGATTTTTTAAAATAACATACCATATCCAAGTAGGGCTTATGATCCACAATGGCAAGTATTTGGAATGTATTTACTCCTACTTTACTCAAATCCAATAATGTTACCCCTAAAACTCAGAAAAAAACCCAGAATACCATTGTGGGAGTAGATTGGGATAAGTAAGCTTATTCCAAATAGCAAACAGTTCAAGTCAGTGATAGAATCATAGATTCAGAGCTGGGACTCCTATTTTTTTTTTTCATTTAAGTTAAATACAATATATGTATACATGTCTATATAATTATTTTGCTGTACAAAAAGAATCAGACTTTGAAATAGTGTACAATTAGCCTGTGAAGGAAATAAAAAATGCAGGAGGACAAAAATAGAGGGATTGGGAATTCTATGTAGTGGTTCATAATCATCTCCCAGAATTCTTTCACTGAGTATAGCTGGTTCAATTCATTACTGCTCTATTGGAACTGATTTGGTTCATCTCATTGTCTTCAACAATGAGATTATTAATCTTCAAGGGCCTCTTCAAGGGCCATGTCTATTAGAATTGATCATCATATAGTATTGTTGTTGAAGTATATAATAATCTCCTGGTCCTGCTCATTTCACTCAGCGTAAGTTCATGTAAGTCACTCCAGGCCTTTCTGAAATCATTCTGCTGGTCATTTCTTACAGAACAATAAAATTCCATAATATTCATATATCACAATTTATTCAGTCATTTTCCAATTGAAGGGCAGCCACTCAGTTTCCAGTTTCTGACCACTACAGAGGGCTATCACAAACATTCTTGCACATACAGGTCCCTTTTCCTTCTTTAGTATCTCTTTGGGGTATAATTCCAGTAGTAGCAATGCTGGATCAAAGGGATCCAGTTTCATAACTTTTTGAGCATAGTTCCAAATTGCTCTCCAGAATGGCTGGATGTATCAGTGTCCCAGTTTTCCCACATCCCCTCCAACATTCCATAATATCTTCCCCTGTCATTCTAGCCAATCTTACAGGTATGTAGTGGTATCTCAGAGTTGTCTTAATTTGCATTTCTCTGATTAATAATGACTTGGAGTATATTTTCATATGGCTAGAAATAGTTTCAATTTCTTCATCTGAGAATTGTCTGTTCATATCCTTTGACCATTTATCAACTGGAGAATGGTTTTATTTCTTATAAATTAGAGTCAATTCTCTATATATTTCGGAAATGAGGCCTTTATCAGAATCTTTGACTATAAAAATGTTTTCCCAGTTTATTGTTTCCCTTCTAATCTTGTATGCATTAGTTTTGTTTGTACAAAAAACTTTTCAATTTGATATAATCAAAAATTTCTATTTTGTGATCAATAATGATCTCTAGTTCTTCTTTGATCATAAATTCCTTCCTCTTCCACAGGTCTGAGAGATAAACTATGCTATGTTCTTCTAATTTATTTATAATCTCATTCTTTATGTCTAGGTCATGAACCTATTTTGACCTTGTCTTGGTTTAAGATGTTAAGTGTGGGTAGGACTCCTATATTTTAAAGGAAGTCGAAATTCTGAGAGGTGAAATGACTTGCCTAACTTTACATAGATGGTAATAACCAAGCCAGTATTTAAACCCTGATTCTCTGAGTCCATATTCTACTCTTTCTACTCTTAACACATTGCCTCCAGGGATAGTATCACACTTCATGAACTAGAGATCACTACACACCTGTCAGATTGGCTAGAATGACAGGGAAAGATAATGCAGAATGTTGAGGGGGATGTGGGAAAACAGGGACACTGATACATTGTTGGTGGAATTGTGAACACATCCAGCCATTCTGGAGAGCAATTTTGAACTATGCTCAAAAAGTTATCAGACTGTGCATACCCTTTGATCCAGCAGTGTTTCTACTGGGCTTATACCCCAAAGAGATACTAAAGAAGGGAAAGGGACCTGTATGTGCCAAAATATTTGTGGCAGCCCTGTTTGTAGTGGCTAGAAGCTGGAAAATGAATGGATGCACATCAATTGGAGAATAATTGAGTAAATCGTGGTATGTGAATGTTATGGAATATTATTGTTCTGTAAGGAATGACCAGCAGGATAAATACAGAGAGGACTGGTGAGACTTACATGAACTGATGCTAAGTGAAATGAGCAGAACCAGGAGATCATTATATACCTCAACAACGATACTGTTTGAGGATATATTCTGATGGAAGTGGATCTCTTTGATAAAGAGAGCTAATTCAGTTTCAATTGATCAAGGATGGACAGAAGCAGCTACACTCAAAGAAAGAACACTGGGAAATTGAATATAAACTGCTTGCATTTCTGTTTTTCTTCTCGGGTTATTTATATCTTCTGAATCCAATTCTCCCTGTGCAACAAGAGAACTGTTTGGTTCTGCACATATATATTGTATCTAGGATATGCTGTAACCTATTTAACATATAAAGGACTGCTTGTCATCTGGGGGAGGGGTTAGAAGGAGGGAGGGGAAAAATCAGAACAGAAGTGAGTGCAAGGGATAATGCTGTAAAAAATTACCCTGGCATGGGTTCTGTCAATAAAAAGTTTAAAAGAAAAAAAAAAAGGGTCACACTTCATGATATGAGAAGAATATGTCAAGCTCCTTTTGCACAAATTTCTCCATTTGTAAATAACTGTCCTAGATCAGTTTTGCAAAAGGTCAGATAATCTCGTAGGATTATTCAAAACAAACTGAATTGTCACCTTTTGAAATAGGATTAGGTATTGCACCTTTGATTTCATAAGTATAGAATTTATCAGTTAAACTCAGTACCTTTATATAAACAATTTTCTGATGAAGAAATGGAAACCACCATAATCATAGGAAAAATATTTTAAATCACTATTGATTAGAGAAATGCAAATTTAAAAAAACTCTGGGGTATTATCTCATATCTCTCATATTGGCTAAGATGACAAGAAAAGATAATGATAAATGTTGGAGGGAGTGTGGGAAAACTGAAGCATTGTTAGTGAAGTTGTGAAATGATTCAAACATTCTGGAAAGCAATTTGAAACTATATCCAAGGAGCTATAAAACTGTGCATACCCTTTGATCCAGCAGTGCCAATCCTGGGTCTGTATCCCAAAGAAATTATAAAGAAGGGAAAAGGATCCATATGTGCAAAAAATGTTTGTAGCAGCTCTTTTTGTGGTAGCAAAAAAATGGAAAATGAGGAGATACCCATCAATTGGGAAATGGCTAAATAAGTTATGGTATATGAAGTTAATGGAATGTTATTGTTCTATAAAAAATTATAAACAAGCTGATTTTAGAAAGACCTGGAAAGATTTCCATGAACTGATGCTTGGTGAAACAAGCAGAACCAGGAAAACATTGTACCAAGTAACAGCAAGATTGTGTAATGATCAACTATGAAAAACTTGGTTCTTTTCAGGGGTTCAGTGATCCAAGGCATACTTTGGTTTAAACTTTAATAAACTTTGTATCTATCCCAATTTCAATGGTTTCCACCGTATCCAGAAAAAAAAATTGTGGAGATTAAATGTAAATCAACACATGTTATGTTCACTCCTTTTAAAATTTTTTTTCTGTCTCATGATTTTTCCCTTTTGTTCTGATTTTTCTCTTCCAACATGATTCATAAAAAATGTGTGTTAAAATAAAGTTAATAAATAAAACAATTAAAAAATAAACTCAGTATCTTTCTGGAACTTCGTTCTTTAGAGAGTTGTCTTGAAGAGTTATCTTTCATGTTTGAGATGATTTATCCAAGGTTATGCAAATAGAGGTGTCATAATAGAACTTGAATTCATATCTACTTGGCTTTGAGGACAACTCTCTATTCTTTGAAATATTAATAAAAATTCCTCTAACTTGAATAAAGTAACATCAACCCAATAATGAACATTTTACAAGGAGGTATCATTTTGGAGAACTTGACTCTGATAATTTTGCAGGAGGAATTGCTAAAAATCATCTTCCACTTGGTCAGAGGATGTGTTAATGCTTTTAAAATCAGGTTCTAATGGTTCTAGTGATTATTTTAGACAATCAGAATCAATCCAATGATTCCCAGTGGGATATATTTATTAATTTATATACAGGTTTTCACATATAAGATATCTTACCTTGATTGAATTTAATCTGCTTTCCCCCAAAAGTTTGTAGATAAAGAAAGATGGTATTTTTTTTTTTGCATATCAAAAGCACAAATCCTACAAATGGTGTCCAAGAACTAGGAAACAGAAATTGACATCTTTTCCCAGATGCAGAACTTAATAAAAGAAACATTGACAGTTTTGATAGCAAATCAGTAAAGAATCAATGCAATGTGGCATAGGAAAAATATAAGGGGATTTTTTGTTCCAGCTGTAATTTGCGCATTCCAGCAAAGCCAGTGCTTGAGCTCAGGACCTTTATAGAATGGTCTTTGTCAAAATACTCCCATAGAAAATTTCAGACAGTGGGAGTTACTATATAGGGCAGAGAACTGAATGTAGATTCCTAGATATTTCTTTCTGTGGTTAACTATGCCAGGAATTCATATTTATGGTTTCTGCAGAGAGGCATAAGAAAACATCTTCTTGAAAAAAGGTATGATTTTCTAAGTATCTATCCACAAGGACTGGATATAGACCTAGGTAAATTGTGTTCCAGGAGTTCAATATTACTTTTTTCTTATAGGAACAATCACTTGGGGACACCAAAATGGAGAAAAAAATTATTTCTTGAATTGGATTTGGGTTTTGACTTGTGCCAACTGTTTTATACATACATATGGGGACACACATACACATTATACATTTGTGTATATAAGCATATATATCCAATATATAAAAATATATTTCTTCTTCTAAATATAATTTATAAATATGCTTATGTGTACATTATGCATATATATTATAAAGATGAGGCATAAATATGTGCATATATATTTATATTTATCAATAGATATAGTTCTTCATCAAACTGGCCTACGACTACCCACAATGTGAGAATAATTTTCTGACAGTTCTATGAAGAATATAGCCAAAATTGATCTTTACCTATAGACACTAAAAAACAGACAAACATCAGAGATCCCACCAGCAGAGATACCCAGCCCTTGCCACCTTCCATTTCCTTTGATTTATGGAAGTTTTAGAAAGGTTATAACTATACTTTCAATAGGCATATTTCATTTTTATTTTTGAAATAGTTTTAAGGGCTCAGATCAGGCCATTATATAGTGTAGTGGATAAAGAGAAAGGAATAGAGTCAGAAAGACCTGAGTTTGAAACCTGCCTCAAAAACAGTTATATGTCCCTGGGAAATTTAATTTCTGTCATTTCTTTCCACTTTTCTAAAATGGAAATGATAGCACAGCTACCTGATAGAAATATTGTGATGATTAACTGGGATAACATATATAAAATACTTTGCAAGACTGTTTACTAGCTAGGATGATGATGATCATGATAATGATGATGCTGATGATGCTGGCAACTCATAGTTTACATAGAAGTCTGAGATCTTTTTAGGTTGAATGAGGCTCACATTCCCTCCTCCTCCCATCTTTAAAATGAAACTGTGAGAAAGAGTTGCTTATAGAGTTAAGAAAGAGGCAGAGCCAAGATGGCGGAAAGGGCACACATTTTTTCCTGACCCTCTCCTACAACCTTCAGACTAACTAGCAAATCCAGCCTCTGAATTAGTTCTGGATTGGCAGAATCCATGAATCAATATTCATGGGAATGTAACAAATTACCAGCAGAAGATAATTTTGAAAATCACCAGAAAAGGTCTGTTTCAATCAGAATTGGAGGGAGGCGGGCCAAGTGCAAGCAGGCTGAGCACAGATGCCAGTGCAGATAATGCAGAGCCAGGGCAGTGCAGACTCTGCAGGATGGTGCAAACTCCACACTGAGGAGAAGCTACAGCAGTGTTGACAACTCTGCCCTGGTTTCAAGCCAGTAGATCAGCAGAGAAGTTATAAAACATCCAACACAAACACAAAAGGTAAATAGTGAACCCCAACAGGCTCTAATCTCATGGGACCTGGCCATGCCCACTCAGCACCGGGAGTGAGTCAGCACAGGCTCAATGTAGCCACTGTTACTTGTAGATGAAGCTTGGAAAACCTCCCCTGCCCAACAAAGCAGACCTTAACTTTTTAAAAAATGAGTTAAAAAGCAAAGAGAACTTTCACCATAGACAGTTTTTATGGTGAAAGAGATACACAGATTTCAAACCCTAAGGAGACTAAAAGCCCCTCCAGATGAAGCCCCAAAAGATGATATAATCTGGTCCCCATCACACAACACTCTCCTCAAAGAAATTAAAAAGGATCTTAAAAGACAGCTAGAAGAAAAATGGGGAAGGGAAATGAAAACTTTGCAAGAGGGTTTGGAAAAGGCATATAACTCATTAAAAGATAGAGTTGATAAAAATTAAAAAAGAAAACAGCTCCCAGAAAAACAGAATTTATGAAACAGAAAAGTCAAATAACTCCTTAAAAAACAGAATTTGTATTTAACATGTATAGAACTGCTTGCTATCTGAGGGAGGTGGTGGAGGCAGGGAGGGAGGGGAAAAGTCAGAACAGAAGTGAGTGCAAGGGATAATGTAATTACTCAGGCATGGGTTCTGTCAATAAAAAGTTACAATTATTTTTAAAAAAAACAGAATTTGTAAAATGGAAAAAAATTCCATAGAGCAAAACAACTCATTTAAAAATTCAATTGGACAAATACAAAAAGAAGTTTAAAAAAAGTAAATGTAGAGTTAAGAAAGACACTGTCATCTTCTGTAATTCAGGCTGGCTGTCTTACTATTCCACAAACTGTATTTTCTTCCTTTACTCACCAGCGATCTTCTTACATGCTTCTTAGGTTGTGCAGCACTAACTTTGGAGAACACTGGAGTAAAGGAATTGCTTAGGGTGTGGTGGGGTTAATTTGGGACTTAACTTTAATAATTTTTTAAAAGAAAATTTCTTAGCCAAAAGACTATTCCTTAACTTATTAATAACTCTATCCATATTAGACTGCTTATTGTTGATGCCCTAAATATCCTTTGAACCTTCATACTTTTGTGCCTTTGTTTACATGGTTTTCTCCACCTGAAATGTCTTTAATATTATATCTTAAATACTGAAATACTTTAAGATTCGTCTTAAATGTTTCTCTGTTCATGAAGTTGAAAATAATCTTTCTCTCTTCTAGATCTCTATAAGATTTTTTTGTTAATACAACTCATGAGTAATTGTCATGGGTTTCTTTGTTCTTTCTGTGCATATTTTATCTCTCATATTAAGTTGTAAACTCCTCAAGGGTAAGGATCATGGGAATGCAGTACAGTGATTTAAATAGTAGATTTAATCTGTGGGAGGCTGGAGGAAAGGATTGGGAGAAAAGAAGAAGATAAGACAATTGTACATGTTGTCCAATGATTTTGAGATGAAGAGCAAGGGCGAAAGGGAAGCAAATAGTTTTATAATTATTTCATTTAGTTATGCAAAGTATTTCCCTAGGAGTTTCATATAGTGCAAAATATGTGGATTAATGTAGTGGGATAATAATTTTTATTATATTGGTATGTCCTGGCTATGAACACAGAATATCTTCTCAATTATTTAATATTTTTTCTAAAAAACATGTTTCATACTCTTATTTTTAAGTTCTATGTGTATCTTGGTAGTTTATTTCCCCAAAATTGTATACATTTTGTAATTATATTCATAGAATGTCTTCCTTATTTAAAAAAAAATTGGACTGAATGTGTGATTTCTTTCATGTAGGAAATTCTCTTATAAGGAACTCTCTCAGTCATGCATATTAGTATACCTATTTTTCAACTTATAGTTTTAGATATTTTCCTGAAGCGCTTGGGAGTTGTTTAAAGTCACATAGCCAGTATATGGTCTTTTTGACTCTTAAGTTCAGGTCTATAAACCTTTTAATAATTGTTATTTTCATGTGGATTTATGCCATTAATTCCCTTAATATATATATTTTTCATTTCAAGCTCCAGGTTTTTGTGAAGAAAAAAAATTCTCTAATTTCTGTGATAGTTTATCTGAACGTAAATCTTTACTATTAAAGATCAAAATTATATCAGGATTGTCTACCGTCACTAATAGATTTGAAACCCTAATATACGTCTCTATATCCATTTAGCCTTCTCTGAGACTTAGTTTGAAAATCATCCATTTACAAATATTTGAGAGTCTGTCTTGTTTAGTGAATTAGGATTATAGGATTTATTTAGAGCAGAAAGGAGATTTTTATACCATTTTGTCCAAACTCCACATTTTATACATAGAGAAACCAAGGCCTAGAGAAGATAAATGACTTATTCAAGATCCTAAGGATAACACATAACAGGCAGGATTTAAATCTATTTAAATGTATTAACATTTCTACTTCCATACATTTCACATTTATCCCCTTTCCCCCACTCCTACAGCTATCACCTTAGCTAAGATTTTCATAACCTATCAACTAAATAGATCACTCTCTTGCCTCATTTCTCCTAAATGTCCAGTACATGTTGCTAAACTAATTTACTTAAACATAGATCTAACCATGTGACTTCCCTACCCAATCATCTCCATTGGTTTCCTATTGCCACTATGATAAAAGATAAACTCCTCTTGTTAAGCTTTCAAAGCCCTATACAACCCATCCTCACTATATCTTTTCTGACTCTTCAGATATTAATCCCTTCCCTCTGGTTAGTGAGTCACCAAGACTGGCCTTTTCTTTGTTCCTCACATATGATACTTGATCTTCTATACCTGTGTACTGGCCATCCCACATGCGTAGAATACATTCCCTTCATATCTCTACTTCACAGAGTACTTCTAAGACTTTTAAGATTCAGATAAAGCACTATGTTCTTGAAGCATTTCCTAATTTTCCCAAGGACTAGGCTTATCCCTCTCAAATTATCTTGTATTTCACTACTTTGTCTATATGTATATTTATGAACTTTATATTTATTATATTTATGTTTTATAGATACTCATTTTCTTATTATAATGCAACCTTCTTATGAGAAGTAGGAATTGTTTTATTCCTTATATTTGTATTCCTGGTGCCTCACACATAGTAGATCCTTAATAAGTACTTATTGTTATTTATATGAAAAACACTCCATGCCTCTAATAAGAAATGAAAATAAAATGTATGTATTACTTCACTCAGACTGACAAAGATCATGATAATGAATGTTGGAAAATTGTGGAAGGACAAACAGGTCTAATTATGATGGGAAAAAATTTAGAATTATGAGGGGAAAGTTGGTAAATTCACAACGCTAGCTCTTCCAACCCTTTGTTTTTCTTTCCCATATCTTTAATAGTCTCTTGTCTAATCCTCTTGTCACCTTGAAATATGATAACTTTTTCTCATATTTCACTGAAAAAGTGAGGCTATTTTTCAATTATTCCATGTTCTCCTTTCCTCCTCATCTCAAATCATTTAAATGCCTTCTTTATGATTTCTCTCTGGATATGTCTAATATAAGAAATGACCTTTCTCCTTGCAAAGGCAAACCCTTTCACATGTGCAAGTCATTTCATTCTATTCTGTTTTTTCTAGTAGATTACATTCTTTATCTTCCTTACTCTTTAACAGTTGGTTGAGTCTCTATAAACATGTCTATATTAACCTCACTTAATCCACCTACTACTTAGCATCCTTTATCCTCCTCGATTTCATAGCTAACCACTTTGAGAAGAACATCCATAATCAGTGTCTCTATTTCCTTTCTTGTTCTTAACTCTGCATCTAGCTTTTAAATTCATTATTCATCTGAAATTGCTTTCTTCAAAGTTATCAAAACTATCAAGAGCAATATTATCTTTTAAGTTTCTCAGGTTTGCAACCTAAGTATTGTTCTCAATACTTCATTAACTTCCATGTTCCAATATCCAATCTGTTGCCAAAGCTTGTAGATTTCATCTTTGTAATATCTTTTGAATAAGTCCCCTTCTCTCTTCTGATGGGTAACCTGAGGTGGTGCAGGCTCTCTTCACCTCACATTTGGACTATTACAATAGTCTGCTGGTGGGTCTGCCTGCTTCAAGTCTTTTTTCACTTCAATCCATTCTCTTTGAGCCATTGAAGTGATTTCTGAAACTAATATCCTCTCATGTCATCTCTCTACTTAAATATTCTGATTATCAAAGCCCAACATTACCTAGCACAGATTTTCTTTAATCTTTTTATACCCTACTCCTGCAATGACATTAGTCTCTTTGCTATTCTTTGAATGAGATATTCCATATCTTGGTTCTAGGTGTTGTTACTGGCTGTTTCCCATGCCTGGAATTCTCCTTCTCCTTATCTCTGAATGCTGGCTTAACTGGCTTTCTTCAAGTTTCTGCTAAAATCACCTTTTCAACAGGAAGGTTTTCTCACTCTCTCTTAATTCTAGCACCTTCTCTCTCTTAATTATTTTCTGTTTATCCTGTAGTTAATTATACAGGACATTTTTTATTGTCTCCACATTATTAGAATGTGAAGTTCTTGAGGTCAGAGAAAATTCTTCATCCTCTTTTTTAAAAAAATAGATTGGGGATTCCAGGAATGAAGGACAATCTAGATGAGTAAAAACAAAAAACTAACATTAAGAGAAAGCATGATATTTATGAATTTGTACAAAACATTGATTTACAAAATAGGAGTGTAGAAACAACTTAAGTATCATGTCTCTCAGAAGAGCAAAACAAATTAAAAAAAAAAAACTCAACACCATAATGCATATAAAAATACAAGATACCTTCCCAGAACTTTAAAATACACAAAATAAAGTGCCAACCAAAAGAATACACAGATCATATAAATAAAAAAATTTAAAAAACCCAAAACCCTTATTCTGAAAACTTCAAGACACAGAATAAATTTAATAGTTCCAATGACAAATAACAACTTTGAAAGTGACCAGGAGAATGACCTCCAAACAAAAAGGAAACTAAATATGAATAAAACAAAAACATTCTATACCTCCTTTAAACAAGAGAAGGAAATGGAGCATTGTATTTCAAAGAGCAAAACTACTCAAGTTGCAACCCCAGGTGATATATGGTGCAAACTTGAGACTAATCATCAAAGCAAAAAGATGGATATTCAATAAGAGAGAGGTATTTGAAGCATTCCCTCACACAAAAACAGAGACTTGAAAAAATTGCTTGATTTCCAAATACTTTAAAAAACAAAGTCCAAGAAAGGTAAACAAATAAACAAATGCAGGGGAAATATATATATATATATATATATATATATATATATATATATATATATATATATATATATATATATATATATATATATATTCACCTCCAAGAAAAAAATAGGGGGAATAAAAGATACTATTAGACTTAAACAAGAACAAAACAACAGAGAGACAACTAAGGGGTTTCTTTCTAAAAAAAAAAAAATACTTAAGGATATAAAGGCAAATGAAAGTGCAACTTAATGGAAGCACAGGCCTGAAACATGAACTAAAACTCATAACCACACAATCTACATGGAAATAAATATTTGTTGGAGAACTAAATTGAAGAATGGTAGGTCACGTAAAATTGCAGAGGAAAGAAGGAAGATAGTGGGGATGTGTGATGTATCATAATCAAGTCACTGAAAAATGTTAAATGAAAACATTTTTTTCTGTAGTTTCTATAGTATCTCAGGAAGAAGATGGCCTATAGACTACTGGGTGAGGTGGCAAAGGGAGAGACTGAAAAAAGGAAAAGGAAGAAAGAATTTTCAATTCATTAAAGGGAGCTGGTCCTACTGATGTGTAATCCCATAAGGGGATAAAAGTTTTCTATAAAGGAAGATGGGAATTATATAGAAGTTATAATTTCAAGGGTTTTGGTATTTAGAAATATCACTATCTCTGAAATATTGTTTGTTTCTATAAATAGGATTCTCAAAAGAAAAGAGGAATCAGAATTCCTAGGGGAAACTGACATTCAAAAGAGTATGGTCTCAAAGAGAATTTTCATGACAAATGGGGGAAAAATCATCATGGGAACTATACAATTGGAGACATGTAAATTTTAATGGCATAATACTAGTATCTTCTCTATCTTTGCAGGAACAAATAATTTTGTGTGGAATAGAACAGGAAAAAACAAATAGTGGGCATATTAAAAGGCAATTACAGAAAATGTTGAAAAGAAGGAACTAAATATTGGTATTTTTAAATGCTTTGATTTCATGAGGAATACAGAGACTAAAGAAGAACCATTAATCAAATAATAAAAGATTAAAATACACAGAAAGGGAAGAAAACTAGGGAAATATTCATTTTAGAAGACAGTTCAGAAAATAAAAATAAGTTGAAGGGAGAGAAAGAAAAATTTTACTTTAATGCTTAATTGAGAAAATGAAATAAATTATACAATTAAGTAAGTGGAAGAAAGAAAATTAATTTTAAAAATTACATAAAACTTTAAAACTAAGCAAAAGAGTGACAAGAGAGAACAGGGGGAATGAGATTTCCTTAATATAGGTTAAACAAAAATAACTGAACAAAGTACTATCATTATAGAAAAAGATGAAAAGGAGTTCATCAAACAATTCAAGGAGTATGTGTGAATGTGTGTGTGTGAAATAGGATTTTAAAAATCCAATAAAATGTAAGAGTGACAGATAAAGAGAACAAAGGCTATAATCTGTTACTTATAATAAACTAATCTAAAAGAGAATAACATTGAGAAAATATTGTTCATCAAATGAATTAGAAAAATGAAGAGTTACAACTATAATTTCAGATAAAGCAAAAGCAAACATTCATAATATAAAAAAAATAAAAAAAATAAATTATTCTAAAAAGGAATTTTGGAAAGCAAACCAATATGAATATTAAAATTTCATCCAATTACTTGGCATCTAAATTAATGAGTTCAAAATTTCAAAGAGACATAACACAATAATAACAAGTGACCTTAATGTCATTTTCTTGTCTTAAAAAATCTAACAGAAAGATAACTAAAAGGAAAATATACAATTGCATAAATTATTGGAGAAATTAAAGCTAAAAGACTTATGGTGGGGCAGCTAGGTGGCACAGTGGATAGAGTACCAGCCCTGAAGTCAGGAGGACCTGAATTCAAATCTCTTCTCAGACCTTAACACTTCTAGCTTTGTGACCCTGGGCAAGTCACTTAATCCCAATTGCCTCAGCAAAAAAAAAAAAAAAAAAAAAAAAAAAAAAAAAAAAAGACTTATGGTATCTTCTGAATGGGACTACTAAAGAATATACATATTTCTCAGCCTTATATTAAAACTTTACTAAAGCTGACCATATGGAATATTGAAAAAATGTTAAAAAAGCATAAATAGTAAACAATTTATCATAATAATAACAATAGTTAACAGTTCAAGGAGCACAAAAGACCCAGATGAAGACTTAACAATGAAATACCAAATAATGACACAAATACACACACACACACACACACACACATACACACACACTATGATAATGAAAATGATAATGGTGAAACCACATGTCAAAATATATGGATATAGCTAAAGCATTTCTTAGCATAAAAATTATATCCATAAAAACAGATATAACAAAATAGAAAACAGATGAAATTAAAGAACTGTTTTAAGATTTTTAGAAAACCAACAAAAGAGGAGATATTAATCATCAGAAGAGAAGCAGATAAACTGAAAATGAAAGAAACACTCACAAAATGATAAATTTAAAAGATGATTCTTTGAAAAGATTAATGAATTGATAAACCTGTAGCCCAGTTGATTAAAAAAGAGACCAGAGACTTCCAGGGGCGGAGCCAAGATGGCAGAGAAGGCACACACGACTTTCTAAGCTCCTCTCATTCCCCTCATAACCAACTATTTAATTCAGCCTCAAAAACAGCTCTTCACTGCTTAAATTCACGAAGATCACAACCACTACAACTTACTGGCCAGCCGAAGTCAATCTGGAAGCTCGCCAGGAAAGGTTTGTCCTGAGGGGCCAGAAACAGACTAGCAGAGGCAGCGAGAGACTAGCATCCTGAGCAGACCAGGGGCGGGAGTGATCTCTGTGGCTAGAGAAGTTATAGAGACAATTCTGCTATAGGCTAACTGCTCTGCCTTGACTACAAAGCAGTAAACTGGAAGAGAGATTAAAGCCTAAAACAGAGGGTACTCTAAAAAAAAAAAAACGCCAGAACCTAATGAGATCTGTCTGTAACCACTCAGACCCGGAAGTGACTCAGGGAGACTTTAGCGCAGCCCTGCAGCCACATCCTGGAAGAAGATGGACATTTAATGAAACAAAGGAATTCCATTTGTTTCTAAGGAAAAAAAAAACCTGACTTAAACAAAAAATTTGATCTCCAACAACAGGATTCAAGAGAAGTAGAAAAAGGTAAAAGGAACCCTTGAGAATTGTACTTCTGTTGTGGATATACATAAAAACCATATGTATCATTTGATTTTACCGATATAATATAAAGAATAATAAAAAGAAAATAACTCACTAAAAATCAGAACTGAACAAATAGAAATGACTGATTCATTGAGACATCAAGAATCAGTCAAGCAAAACCAAAAAAATGAAATATTGGGAAAAAATGTCAAATATTTACTTGGAAAAACAACAGACCTGGAAAACAGATCTAGGAGAGATAACCTGATGATCATTGGACTACCTGAAAATTATGACAAAAAAAAAAAAAGAGCCTAGATACTATTTTACAGGAAATCATCAAAGAGAACTGCCCAGAAGTAATAGAACTGGAAGATAAAATAGGCGTTGAAAGAATTCATAGAACATCTTCTGAAAAAGACCCTAAAATAAAGACTCCAAGGAATATTGTGGCCAAACTTCAGAATTTTCAGACTAAAGAAAAAATTTTTACAAGCAGCCAGGAAAAAAACAGTTCAAATACCAAGATGCCACAATAAGGGTCACACAAGATCTGGCTGCCTCAACATTAAAGGATCGAAGAGCCTGGAATCAGATATTCCAAAAGGCAAAAGAGCTTGGAATTCAGCCAAGAATAAACTATCCAGCTAAGCTGAGTATTTTTTTCCATGGAAGAAGATGGACATTTAATGAAACAAAGGAATTCCATTTGTTTCTAAGGAAAAAAAAAAAACCAGACTTAAACAAAAAATTTGATCTCCAACAACAGGATTCAAGAGAAGTAGAAAAAGGTAAAAGGAACCCTTGAAAACTGTACTTCTGTTGTGGATATACATAAAAACCATATGTATCATTTGATTTTACCCATATAATATAAAAAAGGAAGTAGAAATGGAAAGGGGATAGTGTCAGAAAAAGGAAAAAGGGGAGATAAAAAGAGGGAAACTACATGCGACGATGACGCAAAGGAAACCTATCATATCTGAGAGAACTTAGAGGGGGGAGGAACACTGTGTGACTCCTACTCTCATCAGAGTTGGCTCAAAGAGGAAACAATTGACATATTTGTTTTACAGAGATTCTTCTCTCACTTCATTAAAAAGTGGGAGAGGAAAAGGGAGAAGGAAAGAGAGTAATAAGGGAAGGGAACAAGAAAGGGGAAGGGATTCAAAGGGAGAAGGGAGGGATACTAAAGAGGGAGAGCTGCGTAACACAAGCAAGACCAATAAGTTTAATACTAGGGAAGAAGGGAAGGAGGGCAAAAAAAAGAAAAGTATAATTTGGGGATATTAGGATGGCAGGTAATACAGAATTAGTAATTTTAAGTGTAAATGTGAATGGGATGAATTCTCCCATAAAGAGGAGGCAGATAGCAGACTGGATCAAAAGTCAGAACAATATGTTGTTTACAGGAAACACATTTAAAATAGGAAGATACATACAGAGTAAAGGTAAAAGGCTGGAGCAGAATCTATTATGCTTCAGGTGAAGTCAAAAAGCAGGGGTAGCCATCCTTATCTCAGATCAAGCAAAAGCAAAAACTGATCTAGTTAAAAGAGAAAAGGAAGGTAACTATATCTTGCTAAAGGGTACTATAGACAATGAAGCAATATCCGTATTAAACATATATGCACCAAGAGGTATAGCATCTAACTTCCTAAAGGAGAAGTTAAGAGAGTTGTGAGAAGAAATAGACAGCAAAACTATAATAGTGGGAGGTCTCAATCTTACACTCTCAGATTTAGATGAATCAAATCACAAAACAAATAAGAAAGAAATTAAAGAGGTAAATAGAATATTAGAAAAATTAGGTATGATAATCTCTGAAGAAAACTGAATGGTGACAGAAAGGAGCATACTTTCTTCTCAGCAGTTCATGGAACCTACACAAAAATTGACCATATATTAGGACATAAAGACCTCAAAATTAAATGCAGGAAGGTAGAAATAGTAAATGCTGTCTTTTCAGATCACAATGCAATAAAAAGTACATTCAACAAAAAATTAGTTGTAAATAGACCAAAAAGTAATTGGAAACTAAATAATTTCATCTTAAAGAATAATTGGGTGAAACAGCAAATTATAGACACAATTAATAATTTCACTCAAGATAATGACAATGGTGAGACATCATACCAAAATTTATGAGATTAAGGGGAAATTTTATATCCTTAGAGGCTTACTTGAATAAAATAGAGAAAGAGAAGATCAATGAATTGAGCCTACAACTTAAAAAGTTAGAAAAAGACCAAATTAAAAACCCCCAATCAATTACTAAACTTGAAATTCTAAAATTAAAAGGAGAAATTAATAATATAGAAAGTAAAAAAAGTATTGAACTAATAAATAAAACTAAGAGTTGGTTTTATGAAAAAACCAATAAAATTGATAAACCTTTGGTAAATCTGATTAGAAAAAGGAGAGAGGGAAATCACATTAGTAGTCTTAAAAATGAAAAGGGAGAACTTTCCACCAATGAAGAGGAAATTAAAGAAATAATAAGGGGTTACTTTGCCCAACTTTATGCTAATAAATTTGATAACCTAAGTGAAATGGATGACTACCTCCAAAAATATAGGCTTCCCAGATTATCAGAGGAGGAAGTAAATTGCTTAAATAGTCCTATTTCAGAAAAAGAAATAGAAGAAGCTATTAATCAACTCCCTAAAAAAAAAAAAAATCCCCAGGACCAGATGAATTTATATGTGAATTCTACCAAACATTCAAAGAACAATTAACCCCAATGCTATATAAACTATTTGAAAAAAAAGGGAATGAAGGAGTCCTACCAAATTCCTTTTATGACACAGACATGGTACTGATACCTAAACCAGGTAGGTTGAAAACAGAGAAAGAAAATTATAGACCAATCTCCCTAATGAATATTGATGCTAAAATCTTAAATAAGATATTAGCAAAAAGATTCCAGAAAGTCATCCCCAGGATAATACATCATGATCAAGTAGGATTTATACCAGGAATGCAGGGCTGCTTCAATATTGGGAAAACTATCAGGATAATTGGCCATATTAATAATCAAATTAACAAAAACCATATGATCATCTCAATAGATGCAGAAAAAGCATTTGATAAAATCCAACATCCATTCCTATTAAAAACTCTTGAGAGTATAGGAATAAATGAACTTTTCCTTAAAATAATCAGGAGCATCTATTTAAAGCCAGCAGTAAGCATCATATGTAATGGGGACAAACTGCAACCATTCCCAATAATATCAGGAGTGAAACAAGGTTGCCCGCTATCACCGTTACTATTTAATATTGTATTAGAAATGCTAGCTTTGAAAAAAAAATAATAAAAAAAAAGAAATGCTAGCTTTGGCAATAAGAGTTGAGAAAGAGATTAAAGGAATAAGAATAGGCAATGAGGAAACCAAATTATCACTCTTTGCTGATGATATGATGGTATACTTAGAGAACCCCAGAGACTCTACTAAAAAATTATAAGAAACAATCCACACCTTTAGCAAAGTTGCAGGATACAAAATAAACCCCCATAAGTCATCAGCATTCTTATATATCACTAACAAAACCCAACAGTTAGAGTTACAAAGAGAAATTCCATTTAAAGTAACTACTGATTGTATAAAATATTTAGGAATTTATCTGTCAAGGGAAAATCATAAACTTTATGAGCAAAACTAAAAAACACTTTCCACACAAATTAAGTCTGATTTAACCAACTGGAAAAATATTAAATGCTCTTGGATTGGGCAAGCAAATATAATAAAAATGACCATACTATCTAAACTAATCTATTTATTTAGTGCTATACCAATCAGACTCCCAAAAAACTATTTTGATGACCTAGAAAAAATAACAACAAAGTACATATGGAAAAACAAAAGGTCAAGAATTTCAAGGGAATTAATGAAAAAAAAATCAAATGAAGGGGGCCTAGCTATACCAGATCTAAAATTATATTATAAAGCAGCAGTCACTAAAACCATCTGGTATTGGCTAAGAAATAGATTAGTTGATCAGTGGAATAGGTTAGGTTCAAAGGACAAAACAGCCAATAACTTTAATAATATAGTGTTTGACAAACCCAAAGACCCCAGTTTTGGGATAAGAAAACAGTATTTGACAAAAATTGCTGGGAAAATTGGAAATTAGTATGGCAGAAACTAGGCATTGACCCACACTTAACACCATACACCAAGATAAGGTCAAAATGGGTTCATGACCTAGGCATAAAGAATGAGATTATAAATAAATTGGAAAAGCATAGAGTAGTTTACCTCTCAGACCTGTGAAAGAGGGAGGAATTTATGACCAAAGAAGAACTAGAGATCACTATTGACCACAAAATAGAAAATTTTGATTATATCAAATGGAAAAGTTTTTGTACAAACAAAACAAATGCAGATAAGAGTAGAAGGGAAACAATAAACTGGGAAAACATTTTTACAGTCAAAGGTTCTGATAAAGGCCTCATTTCCAAAATATATAGAGAACTGACTCTAATTTACATGAAATCAAGCAATTCTCCAGTTGATAAATGGTCAAAGGATATGAACAGACAATTCTCAGACGAAGAAATTAAAACTATTTATAGCCATATGAAAATATGTTCCAAATCATTATTAATCAGAGAAATGCAAATTAAGACAACTCTGAGATACCACTACATACCTGTCAGATTGGCTAGAATGACAGGGAAAGACAATGCGGAATGTTGGAGGGGATGTGGGAAAACAGGGACACTGATACATTGTTGGTGGAATTGTGAACACATCCAGCCATTCTGGAGAGCAATTTGGAACTATGCTCAAAAAGTTATCAGATTGTGCATACACTTTGATCCAGCAGTGTTTCTACTGGACTTATACCCCAAAGAGATACAAAAGAAGGGAAAGGGACCTGTATGTGTCAAAATGTTTGTGGCAGCCCTGTTTGTAGTGGCTAGAAGCTGGAAAATGAATGGATGCCCATCAATTGGAGAATGGAGTAAATTGTGGTATATAAATGTTATGGAATATTATTGTTCTATAAGAAATGACCAGCAGGATGAATACAGAAAGGACTGGCAAGACTTACATGAACTGATGCTAAGTGAAATGAGCAGAACCAGGAGATCATTATATACCTCAACAACGATACTGTTTGAGGATATATTCTGATGGAAGTGGATCTCTTCGATAAAGAGAGTTAATTCAGTTTCAATTGATCAAGGATGGACAGAAGCAGCTACACTGAAAGAAAGAACACTGGAAAATGAATATAACCTGCTTGCATTTCTGTTTTTCTTCTCGGGTTATTTATACCCTTCTGAATCCAATTCTTCCTGTGCAACAAGAGGACTGTTCGGTTCTGCACACATATATTGTATCTAGGATATACTTTAACCTATTTAACATATAAAGGACTGCTTGCCATCTGGGGGAGGGATTAGAGGGAGGGAGGGGGAAAATTGGAATAGAAGTGAGTGCAAGGGATAATGCTGTAAAAATTTACCCTGGCATGGGTTCTGTCAATAAAAAGTTTTTAAAAAATTAATTAATTAAAATTGGAAAAAAAAAAAAAGAACAAGAAAAAAGAAGAGATCAGAAAAACCAACAAAGTAACAAATGAAAAAGGTGAAATTACAACAAAATTGTAATAAAGAGAATTATCAGAAACTTCTGTGCAGTTATATGCTAACAAAACTGAGAATACAACGAAAATGGAAAAATGCCTTCAAAATAGGAAATACCCAAACAAATAGAAGACAAAATAAACATTAAATAATATTAATTATCTACTCTTTTTTCTTTTTTCTTTCCTTTTTTTTTTTTTTTTTTTTTTTTTTTTTTGCTGAAGTAATTGGGGTTAAGTGACTTACCCAGGGTCACACAATTAGGAAGTGTTAAGTTCCTGAGACCAGATTTGAACTTAGATTCTCCTGACTTCAGGGCTGGTGCTCTATCTACTGCACCACTTAGCTGCCCCTATATCTATGTCTATCTCTATATTTATCTATATGTAATCTAGTCTCTTAAAGGAAATAGATATGGTACATGTTTTCATGGGAAAAAAACATTAAAAAAAAAAAAAGGAAAATAGAGTTGGCAGGAAAGGAACTATGAAAAGGAAAAATAAATCTCCTAATCCTAATGGTTTTGAGAAGCTATCAAACATTTTAGTAGTTTTGCCAAGAAAACCCTGTGATGTAGTCTAATACAACTGAGCAGCTCAATAACAACAATAGACACTATGTACGAGATATTGTGTAAAAAGCTAAGTATTAAAAAAAAAGATAAAAGCTGTCACTTCTCTTGAATAGAAAATATCAAATATATATATATTTTTAAATTATGTTACCCACTTACAAAATTTGGGGGGTTATACATGTACATTCTATTTTTTTAAACATATTTTCTTATGAATCATGTTAGGAAAGGAAATTTAGACCAAAAGGGAAATACCATGAAAGAAAAATAAAAATAGAAGAAAAAAAAAGTGAACATCACATGTGTTGATTTACACTCAATCTCTGTAGTTTTCTCTCTAGATGCAGTTAGTGTTTTCCATCCAACGTTTATGGGATTGTCTTGGATCACTGAAACACTGTAAAGAATCACGTCTATTATAGTTGATCATTGCACAATCATGCTGTTACTGGGTACAATGTTTTCCTGGTTCTGCTTGTTATGCTCAGCATTAGTTCATGTAAATCTTTCCAGGATTTTCTAAAATCAACCTATTTATCATTTTGATAGAATAATAATATTCCATTAAAATCATATATTATAACTTATTCAGGCATTCTACAATTGATGGATATTTACTCCAATTCTTTGTCATCACAAAAAGAGCTACTACAAACAATTTTGCACATGTGGGCCCTTTTACTGTTTTTATGATTTTTTATGATTTAGTAGTGGCACTACTGGATCAAAGGTTATGCAGTTTTATAGCCCTTTGGGCATAACTCCAAATTGCTCTCCAGAATAGTTGGATCACTTAAAAACTGCACGAACAATGCGTTAGTATCCAAATCTTCTCATTAGAGGATTTCTGTACCAGCCCAAACAAATCCTGATCATGGGTGAGGAATAAAGGAGCGGAACTCACAAGGAGAGTCATATAGGTCTGTTTATTCAAAATTTTCTCAGCCTTATATACCCCCAATACACTTATATAACTATAACTCACTGCATGTGCTAAGTATAGGATACTGAACATGTAGGACCACATAAATAACTTGCTATTATGTGCAGATGTTTCCTTGCCACTTTAGTATAACTCTGCTTTAATTATAACACAGATTGTTATACCCTCTGACTTCTCAAGAAGGCCAAGATGCTCTTAAAGGGAATGGGGAGCCAAACCAGACACTGTCAGTAAGGTTCCTTACTGGACTAAAGGGTCTTATACCTCACCCAGGGTTCCCCACTATCTGTGGTTCTCTACACATTAATATCCCATTTACTCACATCCTCTCCAACATTTATCATTATCTTTTCCTGTGTCATCTTAGTCAATCTGAGATGTGTGAGGAAGTATCTCAGAGCTCTTTTAATTTGAATTTCTCTAATCAATAGTGATTTAGAGAATGTTTTTGCATGACTATAGATGGCTTTAATTTCTTCATCTGAAAATTGTCTGTTTATGTCCTTTGACCATTTATCAATTGGGGAATGATTTGTATTCTAATTTGATTCAGTTCTTTATATATTTAAGAAATGAGGCCTTTATCAGAAAGACTAACTATAAAAAAATTTCCCCAGCTTTCTGCTTCCCTTCTAATCTTGGCTGTAGTTGGCTTTGTGCAAAAACTTTTTAATTTAATGTAATCAACATTTTGCATTTCATAATGTTCTCTAGTTCTTCTTTGGTCATAAAATTCCTCTTTTCTCCAAATATCTATTACGTAAATTATTCCATGCTCACCTAATTTCCTTATAGTATCACCTTTTATTGCCTAAATTGTATATCTATTTTGACCTTATTTTTGGCATGGGGTATGAGATGTAGATCCACACTGAATTTCTGGCATTATTTTCCAGTTTCCCCAGCAATTTTTTGTGAAATAGGGAGTTTTTATCTCAGAAGCTGGAGTTTTAGGGTTTATAAAACAATAGATTATTATAGTCATTGACTATTATGTCATGTGTATTTAACCTATTTCACTGATCCATCACTATTATTTAGTCAGTACTATATGTTTTTGATGACTGCTACTTTATAATAGAATTTTAGATCTGGTACTGCTAGGCCACCATCCTTTCTAATTTTTTTTTCATTAATTCTCCTGATAGGCTTGACCTTTTCTTCTTCCAGATGAATTTTATTAAGATTTTGCTAGCTCTATAAAATGATTTTTATTTTATTGAGTAGACATTTTATATTAGCTTGGCTTACCTTTGATATTTTTCCAATTGTTTAGATCTGACTTTATTTGTGTGAAAAGTGGTTTGTAATTGTATTCATATAATTCCTGGGTTTGTTCTGCAGATAAACACCCAAATATTTATTTTCTCAACAGTTATTTTAAAATGGAATTTCTCTATCTTTTGCTGTTGGTTATTATTAGAAACAGAAATATTGATGATTTATTTGGATTTATTTTATATCCTGCAATTTTACTAAAGCTGTTAATTGTTTCAAGTAGGTTTTTGGATGATTCTCTAGAATTGTCTAAGAAAACCATCATATCATCTGCAAAGAATGTTAGCTTTATCTTCTCATTGTCCACTTAATTCCTTCAATTTCTTTTTCTTTTCTTATTGCTAAAAACCAACATTTCTAGTACAATTTTGAATAATAATAATGATAATGTCATCTTTGTTTCACCCTCCCGATCATACTGGGAATACATATAGTTTCTTCCCATTACAAATAATCCTTATTGATGGTTTTAAATAAATGCTTATCATTTTAAAGAAAATACTATTTATTTCTATGCTTGCTAGTGTTTCTTTTTTTTTAAATTTTTATTTAATAATTACTTTATATTGACAGAATCCATGTCAGGGTAATTTTTTTACAACATTATCCCTTGCACTCATTTCTGTTCCGATTTTTCCCCTCCCTCCCTCCACCCCCTCCCCTAGATGGCAAGCAGTCCTTTATATGTTGGATATGTTGCAGTATATCCTAGATACAATATATGTTTGCAGAACTGAACAGTTCTCTTGTTGCACAGGGAGAATTGGATTCAGAAGGTATAAGTAACCCGGGAAGAAAAACAAAAATGCAGATAGTTCACATTCGTTTCCCAGTGTTCTTTCTTTGGGTGTAGCTGCTTCTGTCCGTCATTTATCAATTGAAACTCAGGTCTCTTTGTCAAAGAAATCCACTTCCATCAAAATATGTCCTCATACAATATCGTTGTCGAAGTGTATAATGATCTCCTGGTTCTGCTCATTTCACTCAGCATCAGTTCATGTAAGTCTCGCCAGTCCTCTCTGTATTCATCCTGCTGGTCATTTCTTACAGAACAATAATATTCCATAACATTCATATACCACAATTTACCCAGCCATTCTCCAATTGATGGGCATCCATTCATTTTCCAGTTTCTAGCCACTACAAACAGGGCTGCCACAAACATTTTGGCACATACAGGTCCCTTTCCCTTCTTTAGTATTTCTTTGGGATATAAGCCCAATAGAAACACTGCTGGGTCAAAGGGTATGCACAATTTGGTAACTTTTTGGGCTTGCTAGTGTTTCAATAGGAATGTGTGTTATATTTTTTCAAAAGCTTTTTTTTTGCATCTATTGAAATTATCATATGATTTCTGTTAGATTTGTTATTGATATGGTCAATCATGCTGATAGTTTTCCTGATATTGAACCAGCCCTGCATTCCTGGTATAAATCCCAGTTGGGCATATTGTATTATCTGACTGATAAATTGTTGTAATCTCTTAGCTAATATTTTAATTTAAATTTTGCATTCATTTCATTAGGGAGATTGCCCTATAATTTTCTTTCTCAGTTTTGGCTTTTCCTGGTTTAGGTATCAGCACCATATTTATGCCAAGAAGGAATTTGGCAAGATTCCTCCTTTACCTATTTTTCCAAATAGTTTACATAGTATTAGAATTAGTTGTTTTTTAAATGCTTGATTGAAGTCACTTGTAAATCCATTTTGCCCCGGCCTGCGGGACAGAGAGTGTGTGTTGGCCCTGAAAGAGAAGAAAAGGGGCAAAAGACAGGAGACGCGTAGAATGGAGACAAGACAGGCTTTCTGATCAAGTCTCATTTATTGTGAGCAAAAGTACAAGTATTTATGGTGGGTTGTAAGGGAGTGGGGGTCGTGCGAACTCAGTACAGAGGGAGCCCTAGACAAAGGATTTATTTTCTGCCAAAAGATGAATTGATCAGGGGCCTTTGATGATGTAGGAAGCTCCAGGAGGCATCTAGATGTCTATTTATTCAAGGTTAGAGTAGTCTTAGGAATGTGGCCTTATCACCTGTAGATTAGTGCTGGCTCCCCACAGGTCCCCATTTTAGTATTTATATAAAGAATCAAATATAGAATTTTTCATTTCCCAACCTGTGCCTGGCTTAGGTTGTCCCTATGGGGAGAAGTCTTACCTGTCATAGGAAGGATGTACAGAAACACCTCTTCCTGGCTTAGGTTGGCTCGTCCTTGAGGAATCTTACCCGTCATTGGCTAACCAGGTCTCGATGTTTTTTGGAAATTTTTGTTGCTCATATGAGCATCAAGGGGGTCATCATCAGTCTCAAGGCAGTGATAATGTATGTGGATGGGTTTTGCTAGTGCACTATCTATCTGGAATTTTACAAAGGACGTGATTTTCCGGAAAGCCCAGGGTCCAAAGGACAAAAGTACGAGAAAGCCAATTAAAGGCCCAAGGATATAAGGGAGGATCCCATGGAGCCCACTCCAAAGAGGGTTATCAAACAGTTCTTGGAGCCACTTAATCAAATCTTCCTGGAGTCTCCTAATTTTGTCTCTAACAATACCGGATTTGTTTGCAGAGAAGCAACAGCATTCTTGGAGGGCTAAACTTATCCCTCCTTGTTCTGCCACAAGAAAATCCAAACTGCGTCTATTTTGTAATACCACTTCTGTCAAGCTATCGATTTGATCTTGTAGGTCATTAATGGTACTAGAGAGTGCCAGAATATCATCAATAATCTGATTTGAAAGTTTGGTATTTGAATGCACAACAATCCCTAAACCCGCTGACCCAACTGTGCCAGCTATACCAAGGCCCACCAGGTAATGGTATGAAAAGGGCAGCTCTTTTTGTCCTGCCACTGATGGAATCGAGGCTAGGGAGGGGGACTGGTTCATCCCCCGGAATGATGTCAATATCAGGAAGAATAACAGCTCGAACACAAGTTCCTGTCCAATTTACCGGTAGGGCTGTGAAGGCTAAATTACCTCTGCACACAAACACTTGACCGGCCGCAGGGCAAAGGGGGGCGGGGGACTCAGGGAATACAACAGAAACAATTGAGGAGCAATTTGCAAAGGTTACAAACCCCACATCAACATCAAAAGAATTATTGTGAGGGGCTTGTTCTAAGCATTCTGATTCTATGAAGCCTACAGGTTGTACACGAAAAGGGAGCACAATAGTACTATTTTCTTCAGGCCGATAGCTATTTGTATTATTTACTGGGATAGCGATAGGCATGGGGGTACCAAGGGTTATGCATAACCAGCAGTCTTTGGCTAAAGTGGGATTGGTTGCGTTTAAGTGTTCCAAACCCGGCTTCTAAAATGGAGGAGGTCTGGGTGTCTAAGTCTATGGTCCGAGACTTTGGTAGTTGTAGAGGGTGGTAGTGTAAGGTGGGGTACATTTGCCTGATAAGTTCTTCTATTTGACGTTGGACTATGGCTTCCCTTACCATATCAGTTGGACCTCCCCCTTCAGAAATATATATAGGCATGGTAACAGGCCAACAGATATCTTTTCCAATAGTACCCAGACAGGAAGCCTGCTGATAGGGGCTGTGGCCAGTAGGGTTAGAAAAATCCCAATCCCCAATCCCCATGATCTTTGGAGTATAGCTGTGAGATAGACTTTACTGTCCGTATGAGTACATTGTTGAACATGGTCATAGCAGGAAGAATGCATTGCTAGTGCAAAATAGCAATGGGTGGGACACAGCTCAGGGCAATCATTGACGGAGGGATGATAGTGGGTTTCTTCATGTACTTGTAGCTGGTCCACGTGATAACACCTCTGGAGAGGGTTTCCATGGTCAGGTGGGCTACGTGAGAACCGCAATCGGTGCCTCCAAAATGATACCGAGGTTTGACTGTCGTGTATCCCCCTTTGCATTTGCAAGGAGCTCCATACAGCTGCCTGAGCAGCTTCTCTCGATCTGGTGGTGGAGTGAAACTGCCATAAAGGTAGGGGAGGGCAGAGATAATCATAACAAGCAGGATCAGGTAGTGAGACATTCTCAACACTGTAGGAGAAAGGAGAAAGAGGTATCTCAGGGAGAATCATCTTCCCTGGAGGGTATGAAGTTATTTCCTGAGTTGTCCTCAATCTGTTTAACCAGACACTCTGGTAACCACCTGGCAGATTTTAGTTCTTTGGAATAAATGCAGACAGAGCCTCGTCCCCAGATAAGGACCGGATCAGGGCCCTGCCATTTGTTGGTTAGGGGATCTTTCCATAGCACTTTGGCATAGCTATAAGCAGTATTAGAGTGCCAAAAGCGGTCTGCTGCAGTTTTACCCTTTGAATCCAGGTGTAAAAAGTTTAAAATGAATAGGGCATGATTAACAAGGTTCCGTGGGGACCCTTTTTATAGGATATAGGATAACCCTTTTAATCTTATAATAATGTTTTTAAGGGTTTGATGAGCCCTTTCCACCATGCCCTGGCCTTGGGGGTTATAGGGAATGCCAGTGACATGCTGAATGGAAAGGGTAGCACAAAAGGCTTTAAAGGCTTGACCAGAATATCCTGGACCATTATCAGTTTTAAGAGGTAGGCAGGCCCATGACCAAAAGGCAGGCCAATACATGGGCAATTACATGTTTACAAGCCTCACCAGTTTGAAGTGTAGCAAAAAGGAACCCACTGAAAGTATCAATAGTCACATGAAGGAATTTAAGTTTCCCAAGGTCTGGTAAATGAGTGACATCCACCTGCCATATCTCATTAGGGAATAATCCCCATGAGTTAACCCCAAGATGGGGTGTGGGTAGAAAAGTGACACAAGCAGGGCACTGCTTAACTATTTGTCAGGCCTGTTCCGGAATAATCTTGAATAGAAGACGTAATGTATGAGCATTTAGGTGATGGAGAGTGCGCATGCTGTGCCTCATGTAAGGCAGAGGAGAGGAGAATGTAGCATGAGCAGGTACCAATGTCAGCAAGAGCATTTCCTTCTGACAATGGACCAGGAAGGCCGGTATGAGCACGGAGGTGGCATAGATAAAAGGGGACAGAACAGGAGCGAATGGCGGCCTGTATTTGAAGGAATAAATCTATAGCAGTGGAGGCGGGTTTGATATATGCAACAATTTCAAGGAGGGGGACAGATTGGGCAATATAAGCACTATCGATATAGATATTAAGGGGTGTTTGGGGGTATGAACGGAGTACAGTGAGGACTGCAAAAAGTTCAACAAGTTGAGCAGAGGTGTAGGGTGTAGGGATGGAAGTGATGCGGCCATGGACAGCATAGGCAGCAATGCTAGTACAAGAGCTGTCCATGAATACAGCTAGAGCTGAAGGCAGGGGATGGGAGGAGGTTTTATTTGGGAAGACAAAAGGGTGAATTCTGCAAAACTGCAAAAGCTTATCAGCAGGATAATGATTATCAATGACACCAGGAAAGGAAGCACAGGCAATAGGCCAAAGATCAGTGGTCTGGAATAGTCAGTCCACCTCTGCTTTTGAATATGAATGTATGACCATATACCAAGATAAGATCAAAATGGGTCCAAGTCCTAGGTATAAAGAATGAGATTATAAATAAATTAGAGGAACATAGGATAGTTTATCTCTCAGACTTGTGGAGGAGAAAGAAATTTGTGACCAAAGATGAACTAGAGGTCATTACTGATCACAAAATAGAAAATTTTGATTATATCAAATTAAAAAGCCTTTGTACAAACAAAACTAATGCAAACAAGATTAGAAGGGAAGCAACAAACTGGGAAAACATCTTCACAGTTAAAGGTTCTGATAAAGGCCTCATTTCTAAAATATATAGAGAACTAACTCAAATTTATAAGAAATCAAGCCATTCTCCAATTGATAAATGGTCAAAGGATATGAACAGTCAATTTTCAGATGATGAAATTGAAACTATTACCACTCATGAAAGAGTGTTCCAAATCACTATTGATCAGAGAAATGCAAATTAAGACAACTCTGAGATACCACTACATACCTGTCAGATTGGCTAAGATGACAGGAAAAAATAATGATGAATGTTGGAGGGGATGTGGGAAAACTGGGACACTGATGCATTGTTGGTGGAGTTGTGAACGAATCCAACCATTCTGGAGAGCAATCTGGAATTATGCCCCAAAAGTTATCAAACTGTGCATACTCTTTGATCCAGCAGTGCTACTACTGGGCTTAAAAAGCCCAAAGAGATACTAAAGAAGGGAAAGGGACCTGTATGTGCCAAAATGTTTGTGGCAGCCCTGTTTGTAGTGGCTAGAAACTGGAAATTGAATGGATGCCCATCAATTGGAGAATGGCTGGATAAATTGTGGCATATGAATATTATGGAATATTATTGTTCTGTAAGAAATGACCAGCAGGATGAATACAGAGAGGCTTGGAGAGACTTACATAAACTGATGCTAAGTGAAATGAGCAGGACCAGGAGATCATTATACACTTCGACAACGGTATTGTATGAGGATGTATTCTGATGGAAGTGGATTTCTTTGACAAAGAGACCTGAGTTTCAATTGATAAATGATGGACAGAAGCAGCTATACCCAAAGAAAGAACACTGGGAAACGAATGTGAACTATTTGCATTTTTGTTTTTCTTTCCGGGTTATTTTTACCTACTGAATCCAATTCTCCCTGTGCAACAAAGAGAACTGTTCGGTTCTGCAAACATATATTGTATCTAGGTTATACTGCAACATATCTAACATATATAGGACTGCTTGCCATCTAGGGGAGGGGGTGAAGGGAGGGAGGGGAAAAATCAGAACAGAAGCGAGTGCAAGGGATAATGTTGTAAAAAAAAATTACCCTGGCATGGATTCTGTCAATATAAAGTTATTATTAAATAAAATAAAATATTTTTAAAAATGAATATGATTGTATGACCTTGTCAGGGTCTTTTACAAAATGCTTTATACTAGATTCTCTAGCCAAAATAATAAACTTAGCAACCAGAAGGTAGTAAGGTATAATGACTTTGTCAGGAGTAGCAGAGAGATGGATCCATAAAATAGGAGAGGACTGCCAAAAAACACCTATGGGAGTATGGGGGGTGGCACAAATGACGAATCGGAGGAGTTCAGAATAATTTATAAAGGTGACAAATTGTTTTTGAATAGCATGTTCTCCTCTAGACAGGGCTTGGTATACCTTCTTTAATCAGACTCCTAGGTGACTTAGGGTCTGGTTCTCCCTTGAGTATGTCAAATAGGGATTTCAAGTCTCCTGTGGTAAGTTTGAGGTAGGGGCGGATACAATTAATATCTCCAAGGAGCTTTTGAAAATCATTTAAAGAAATCAGGTGGTCAGTTCTGATCTTAAGGTTATGTGGCTTGATGGCTGTTTTATTGAGGTCAAAGCCTAAATATGTATAGAGGTCTTTGAGCTGAACCTACTCAGGTGCCACTTGAAGGCCTTTTAAGCGGAGATTTTGCATCAAAGCATCGCAGCAGGCTAGAAGTTCGGAGCCATCCCTTCTGGCTATAAGTATATCATCCATGTAATTAATGAAGGATATACAGGGAAGGCCAGTGGTCCCTTATGGGGTTGACAGCAAGCGCCACAAATTTTTGGCACAGAGTAGGGCTATTTGCCATTCCCTGAGGAAGGACTTTACATTGAAAACGGGACATGGGTTTTTGAAAATTAATGGCAGGGAGGCTGAAAGCAAAACACTGACGATCAACAGGGTGAAGGGGTATAGTGAAGAAGCAGTCTTTAATGTCGATTATAATCTTGAGAAAGTTATGGAGAATAGCAACTGGAGAGGGCAAACCTGGCTATAAGGTGCCCATTATGACCACTGTTTTATTCACTGCTTGAAGAAGACATCATTTCCCCGATTCTTTTTTATCACAAAAATAGGAGTATTCCAAGGAGAATAACTGGGCTCTATGTGACCAGCTGCGAGTTGTTCCTGCACTAACTGTTCAGCAGAGGTCAGTTTTTCTTTAGGAAGTGGCCACTGATCTACCCAAACAGGTTCGTTGGTTTTCCAAGAGATTCTATCTGCATGGGGAGAAGGCTCATCAGTGACCATTACAGAAAATTTCCCAATCCTAGGCGGTCGAGGTGGCATTGGATTGTTAAGGATTTCTTTATGCCTTGTGAGCACCTGCTGAAGCCTTGGCCAGGCAGGAACCCTTGCCTAAGCATCTGGGAGGTAACATTCTCATTGGGACTAAACATAACCAGGCTAATTTGGGAAAGGAAGTCCCTACTCCATAAATTATAGGGGAGGCCAGAGAGGACATAAGGTTGTATAGTGCCTGTATTTTTCTCAGAATCCTCCCATATAAGCATTTTAGAGCTTTGTTCAGGATTAGTATTTTGTCCAATGCCCTGAAGGTGAGTAAGGGCAACAATTAATGACCAGTATTTAGGCCATTCTTCCTTTCTTATGACCTTGCATCCTCACCAGTATCTATAAGGCTTTTAAAAGATCTGCCATCAAGTTTAAGCCTTAGCAGGGATTTCTGAGGGAGAATATTCTGAATCCAATAAGCTTCTGATGAGCCTAAACTGCCTGTGCCACAATGAGTGGTCATGATAATCCCACAATCATTATTGATAAGCAGGAGGAGGAGTTGAGCAATCCTGACTCCTGCAGGGACAGATACAGGGAAGGATAGGGCTCGAAGCAATGAGTTTAATTTCCCCCTGAAAGTCTTTATCTATGACTCCTGGGTAAACACTAAAGCCAAGCAAGAGAGGAACTGGCTCTTCCAAGGATTAATCCAAAAAACACTTTTGGGCGGGGCCTAACACCCCCGTGGGCAGGACCTGAGGGCCCATTTCTGGAGTTAGTACGGCTTGGGAGGTGGAACAGAGGTCCAATCCTGCGCTTCCGGGGGTGGCTCTGGTGAGCTCAAGTGATGCCACGAGGGTGGGCTGGACTGAGGTGGGGATTGTCGAAGTGTCCCAGCCGATGCACCCCAAGGTTGGGTCCCTGACTCACTGACGGGGCCTGGGGTGGGCCCCACAGGAAGTTTTCCTGCTCCTGCAACAGTTGGCCATTACTATCGGGTTTTGAGCCGCACTGAGAAGCCCTGTGCTTTCCTTTCCTGCACCTAGGACAAATGACGGGGTGCTCCACAGTTCCCTGTCTGGGGAAAGTACATTGTTTTGCGAAATGATCACCACCTCCACAATTAAAACATTTACTCTGCGTGGGGCAGAGATAACCCCCACAAGAAAATCCTGGATAGCAGCCCCAATGGCAGCACCTATTTGGCTACTAGGTCCAATGTCAGCACACTGTCGACTATAATCAGAAAGTGTGCCCTGCCTTTTGAAAAGACGAATAGCGGCCTGACAAGCGGAATTAGCATTTTCAAAAGCCAATCGGTGAATAAAGCCAGCCGCTTCAATAAGACAACTGATAGAATCTGCTTAAGATTCTTCTGCTCCCAGACTTGATACTAGCTAATGAGGTGATGGCAGACCCCTTAGGGGGGAATTTTCTCCAAGCCTTAGTGGCTGCATTCTGAATTTGAACAAATAGCCCACGGCATATTGGGCCTGTGCTTCCTTTGTATCATAGCGGGGGATTGCCAATAAGCATTTCAAAGGTCCACCCGGCACTTTCACCACCAGCTTCAACATTTCTGCTGCGGTTTCTTTAAAATTCTCTTTAAATTCAGATTTCCAGAGTACAAAATCTCCCCCATTTAATGTGGCTCGTGCAAGGTAATACCAATCGTTAGTAGGGAGCTACATGGAGTCGAAACCCTCTAGGAACAAGAGCGTAAAAGGTGCAGTAGGACCATACTTAGACTCTGCTGATTTTAGTTCCCTCAGTGTTTTGTAACCAAAACGTTTGTATTCCCGAATGGGTCAATCTCTTCGTTCCCATCCAAAAGATTAGGGGAGGTTGTTTCTATGACTGAGGAAAAAATGAAAGGTGTCTGCAAGATACGAGCAACGGCTAGTCTGTGGCCTTTTATCTAATTTTTTAATGGGATCGGCATCTGGTTCAGATTTTCCGGTAGTAAAGGTAACGTCAGGAACCTCCGTTTTATGAGACAAATTAAGATTGCGTCATTTCACGGAGCGACTGTACTTCCGCTTTTAATTCTTGTGGATTGAAAAAAAGGGGCACAGGATATGACGGAAAAGGGGTGCATAGTGCAATACTGAGGCGGGGATTGCGAATTTATGGGGCAGGGACCTAGGGACTGCGACTGGGATTTTGACTGTGAAATTTGCTGATTATTAGAGACCAGGGGAAAAGCAAAAGCCGTGTCACTACAATGAGCAGCCTTTCTTTCCGATTCAGCAGCTCTAGCGAGATCTAAATGCTCATTGCCTGGGGCAGGGGAATCAAGGCAGCTGAGGGAAGGATAGTGCTTTCTGTAAGCAGGCTTGCGAGGGGAATGAGGGGGTGGGGCATTATTAATCGAAGTTAGGCTGATGTTTTATCTGAGTCCTCTAAAGGAATAGTAATTGAAACAGAATCCACATCTTTTTCATCCTTAGTGGACCCGAATTCAAATCTAGAGTTGGTGCGTCTTAAGGCACCTTTTAAAAAGGAGGAACTATCCTGAATAACTCTATTAACATCGTCATCAAGTTGGTGGGCAGAAAGTAAATCATTTCTACAATTCCAGTAATTGAAAGAAGTGATAGGAACCTTCTCAGGACCAAAAGTCCTATAAAAATCATTAAGGCAATCTCCAATTCTTTTCCAACTTTTCTCATCAATGGTTCCTTCCTGTGGGAACCATGGGCAGAGATCTTCTAAAAACTTAAAAATTTTTACAAGTTCTTTTTTCTTAACCCTTACTCTGTGCGTCCTTAGTGAGTCTTTGAGACCCTCAATAAATCTATCATGTACACTAATATCCTGTCCCATATCAAAACCTCACTCACCTGGTCTCTATTCCCCAGGGCAGGTGGACCCGTGGCGACCTTATTCTCTTTATTCTCCAGGACTGCGCAGTCTTTTTTGTTCAGAGGTTCGATCTAGCAGTGGCTACTCCTTACTCCAAAATCTTTTAGGCCCCACGTTTGGGCGCCAATTGTCCCGGCCTCCGGAACAGAGAGTGTGTGTTGGCCCTGAAAGAGAAGAGAAGGGGCAAAAGACAGGAGACGGGTAGAATGGAGACAAGACAGGCTTTCTGATCAAGTCTCGTTTATTGTGGGCAAAAGTACAAGTATTTATGGTGGATTGTAAGGGAGTGGGGGTCTTGCGAACTCAGTACAGAGGGAGCCCTAGACAAAGGATTTGTTTCCCGCCAAAAGACGAATTGATGATGTAGGAAGCTCCAGGAGGCTTCTAAATGTCTGTTTATTCAAGGTTAGAGTAGTCTTAGGAATGTGGCTTTATCACCTGTAGATTAGTGCCGGCTCCCCACACCATTTGGTCCTGGAGATTTTTTTCTTAGGGAGTTCATTGATGGCTTGTTAAATTTCTTTTTCTAAAATGGGATTATTTAAATAATTTATCTCCTTTCCTGTTTATCTGGACAGTTTATATTTTTGTAAATATTCACCCACTTCAATTAGACTATTGAATTTGTTGGCATGCAGTTGAGCAAAATAGCTCCTAATCATTGTTTTAATTTCTTCTTCATTGGTGGTAAATTTTCATTTTTGATGCTGGAAATTTGTTTTTTTTCCCTCTTTTAAATCAAATTAACCAAAGGTATATTATCTATTTTATTTATTTTTCATAAAACCAACACTTAGTTTTATTTATCAGTAAAGTAGTTTTCTTAGTTGCAATCTCTCATTTGAGTTTAAGAATTTCTAATTTAGTACTCAATTAGGATTTTAAAATATGTTATATACACATACAGATACACACGCACATAAACACATACACATCCATAACACCACACACATGTACATTCACACACATAGACCACTCACATATACACGTACATATCTATAAACACACATATATATACACACACATATATATATATAACCTGCATACATATCTATATATACTCAAATATATATATACACACACGCATTTGTGTATGTAAACATGCATCTAAAACAATATTAATATGGCTGACATACAATGTAAATTTCTCTTTTGATTGAATTTTTAAGTTTGACTTTGCCTAAGACCAATGATTAATAGCCATATTTTTTCCTAATAAATTCTATTCCTGATCCTTGTTATAATGTTTGTGTATACCTCTTCTTTCCTATCCCTGATAACTCTTTTACTTTAATTCTGTTCCTTAATTTGCCTTACTATTACTTAACCTCCCTCGAATCATGGACCCCTCCCTTATCTTCTTCCCCTCTTTACTTCCCCCTTCAGTTCATTCCTTGCCCCCTAATTTCTTTATAAATTTTGGAGATGCTATACTCTTCCTGGTTTATAGGTAGTATTGTCTATTTAACCCATTCCCAACATGAGTAGGTTTTCAGAACTACAAGCGCTCTTCCTCCCTCTAATACCTATACATCTATTTTTCCTCTGCACCTCATTTTTATAACCTGATTACTATTTTTTTTACCTTTTTTTCTAGGTAGTTTCATTTCAGAATCAAATCATAACTCTGCTCCAGTTTTTCTTTTGAGCTGTTCAATTGCTGATATCAACTTTAAAGATATATACATTTCCATGTAAAACAAAGGAAAAAACCAAACAATTTGTCTATATTAAGGTTTTTTTTTAATATTGATCTTTGATATTAGCTCTTATATGTTAAAAATTTCTACTAAGTTTGGGTTTGATTGAAAGAAAATCCTAAAAATCTACAATTTCATTGAATGTACATTTTTTATTGAATATTATCAATAATTTTGATATTTTGATATGATATTTTTGGTCACAGACCTACTTCCTTTGATTGCCATTATGATAGAAGGACCTGCAGTCTTTTATCATGGTTGCTGTTAACTACTATACAAATCCAATTTCAGCTTCAGTGTATTTGAATTTTTTTTTTCCCCTTGGGTTTTTTTTGCAGAATTTTCTCTTTGATCTGGGAGTTTCAAAATCTGGCAATAATATTCCCATGTTTTTTCCACAAAGGATCTCTTTGAGGTGGTGATTGGCAGATTAAAGAATCTTTCTACTTGGCCCTCCTGTTCTTCTACTCCAGGATAATTTTCTCAAATTTTCCTAAGACCCCTTTTCACTTCCAAGCCTTCTTTTTCTTTTTCACCAATCTATGTTTGCCCTAAAGTGCAAATTTGTTCTGTTTGTGGGACAAATCAAGAGAGTTTTACATTTGTTGATCTATTCCACTATCTTCCTAGAATACTTCCACCAATTATATTTTTAACAGAATTTTTGTCAATTCCGTTTTTGTCCTTCCTTTTCCAAGCTGTTGAATCTCTCTTGCATACCTCTAGTTTCTTTTCCCTATTTTTCTTATACCTCTCTTATTTGCCTTTAAAAATCCTATATGAGTGCTTCCAAGAAATCTTTTTGGACTTGAGACTAATTCAAATCACCCTGTGATATTTCCCATGTAAATTTTTGTTCTCTTCTGAGTTGGTGTTTTGGTCTTCCTTGTCATCATAGTGGCTTTCTGTTTCTTGCTCATTTTCTTTCTTTCTTTTTCTTATTTTGTGACTCTTAAGGTTAAGGTCTGCTTCTGAGGTACAGGGGCACTGTCCCAAACTTACTGTGTGGTTCTAAACGTTGGCTTTGAGCATAGGATCCCCTTGTGTTTGATGTCTTGCTCACAGTAGAAGGTAGCCCTACCCGCTCTCTCTAGGCAACAGACTAGTTTCCTTGGCTGGCAATTTGCCTTCTGAGCTGGAATTAGAGGCTGCCCCATTGGTCTGCTAGTAGTAGTCTCATTGGTCTCAGTAGTAGTACTGAGCCAGGACAGAGAATATCAGTTGCTTATATGTGTTTAAGATCTTGTCAGTGGCTTTCCCAGACACTGTCTGATCTATGCTGAACACACTTTTGCCCCATTGAGACTAACTTTTCTTGATGTTCTTCTAATCTATCATGAGTTTGAGAGTAGTTTCATTCCATCAGACTCTGTTCAGAGTTTCATATTGTTTCATATGATTTTCGAGGGAAGCTGAGAAAGCTCAAGTAGCTTCCTGGCTTCACTCCACTATCTTGATTGTATGATTTTTTTTCCTGAATATGATATTCTTGAAGGAAAAGTAGCTAGGATTCCAATCAAGAATAACCTACTCACCAAAATTAATCCTCCTCAGGGGAAAAAGTAGATATTTAATGAAATAGAAGACTTTCAAGCATTCCTGATGAAAAGACCAGAGCTAAACAGAAAAACTGACATTCAAACAGAAGACACAAGAGAAGCATAAAAAGGTAAACATGAAAGAATAATCATAAGGGACTCAAAAATAAATGAATTCCCTATATGGGAAGGCGGTACATGTAATGCCTAAGAACTTTATCATTATTAGAGCAATTAGAGACAGTTTATATAGACAAATTAACATGAGTTAATTTGGTTTGGATTATTTTTTTAATGGAGTCAGAAGAAGAGATGCACTGGGAAAAGGGGGAAAAGAGAAGTGGAATGGAGAAAATTATTTCATATAAAAGAGGTATAGAAGGAAGAGCTTTTACAGTAGAGGGGAAATGGTAAAGATGGCATACATTGATTAAATCTCACTCATAAATTTGGCTCAAGACAGAATACATACACATATGCATGTGTACATGCATACACACACACACACACACACACACACACACACACACACACACTCAGCTGGTTATAAAAAGCTATCTTATCCAACATAGGAACAAGAGGAAAATGGGGATAAAAGAAAAAGGAGTGTGGATAAAAGTGAGGGCAAATTAAGGGAGGCAGTGATCAGAAGCAAAATAGACTTTTGAGGAATGACAGGATCAAAAGAGAGAAAGAAAAAGAAAAACAGAAGCAAATAGGATAGAGGGAAATATACAGTTAATAATGATGATTCTAAATGTGAATGGTATGAGCTCACTCATAAAATGGAAGCAGATTACAGAATGGATTAGAAACCAGAATCCGACAATATGTCATTTACAAGAGACATACCTGAACCAGAAACACTATATGAGCTTGATGCAAAGGGAAATGTGTAGAATAAGAGATCATTGTACACAGTGATAACAATATTGCAATGATGACACTGTAAAAGACTTGGCTATTCTTAGCAACACAATGATCCAAGATAATTCCAAAGGACTCATGAGGAAAAATGCTATTGATTTCCAGAGGAAAAAACTGATGAACTCTTAGTGCACGTTGAAATATAGCTTTCTCACCTTATTTTTCTTGCTTTTTCTGATATGGCTAATAGAAAAATGTTAACTTATCTTATTAGTGGATAGGCCAGAAGCAGGGACAGGAGAGAGAGAGAATTTGAAACTCCAAATACTTTAAAAAATAATGGTAAAAGTTAACTGGGGAAAAATATTAAAGAAAACAATATAAAAAAAAAAGAATGTTAAAAGTAAATTTAAAATGAAAAACGCAGGAAACAAAATTTTGTATCAGGCAAATCCAAAAATGATGTGATTCAATCTTTAACCTATGCTATCAAGATGTGCATACTTTACTTTTTCACCAGTCATCTAGACATGATTACAATTTCAAAGTTATATCCATTTTCTCTTGATTTTGATATCTTTATTGTGCATGATATAATACAAGTATTTACAGGTTTTACTAAAACTGTTCTTTTCATAATTTCTTACAATACAATAGTATTTCATTACATTCCTATATTATAACTTATACATTCTGCAACTGATGCCCATTCCATAGTTTCCAGTTCTTTCTTACTATAAGAAGAAAAAAAAAAGAATTCCTACAAGTATATTTAAACATTTAAGTCTTTTCCCTTTTTCTTTGATGTCTTTGAGATGAGGGTCTAGTAGTGATATCAGCCAGAATTCAGTTTAATAAAATACTGAGCATAATTCCCATGTGTACCCAAAGTGCCTATTTTCCCCAAATCCCTCAAACATTTTAAATTTCCCTTTTTTAATCACCTTTGCCAATGTGATGAGTGTGAAATAGAAATTGAACTGCTTTAATTTACATTTTTGCAATGAATAGTGATTTGAAGCACTTTTTTTTTTCCATTTACAGCTTACATTGCTTTCTTTGGAAATGGCCTAATTATATTGAATAGCTATTATTCTTATAAATTTGAACAAGTTACTTTGGAACTTAGAGATACCTTTATCAGAAAAATCTGCTGGAAAGATTTACATGTGTGAGAAATTATATATAATTTTTGTTCCATTGCTTTCCAATTTTCTTGGTTTTTGTCAAAAATATTTATCCTAGTAGCCAGAATCTTTAAATTTAATAAATGCTAAATTATTGCATTTTATTGACTTTTATACATTGTGTACCTAATGTGGTCCACCTGATAGATCTTTCTATTTCTTATTAAGTACTAAATAACTTTAATCATGATTATTGCTTTGCAACATAATTTGAAATGTGGTTTTATTAGGCCACCTTCCTTTCCATTAAAAATATTTCCATTGAAATAGGTTAGTTTTGACATTTTTTCTAGTTCTATAGACCTAAAAAATGATTTGGTTGGTTGATTAGTATGGCAGTAAGTTAATTTAGTTAATAGGTATTTTGTAATTATAGTCAGATATTTCCTATATGTGTCTTGATAGGTAGACTCAAGCATTTTATACTTTCTGTAGTTATTTTACTTTTAAAATAGTATTTTATTTAATAAAATATATGCAAACATAGTTTTCAACATTTATTTTTGTAAAACTTTGTGTTTTAAATTTTTCTCTCTCCTTCCCTTACCTTCTTTTTCCTCCCCAAGACAGCAAGCAATTTGATATAGACTAAATTTGTACAATCCTTTTAACCATATTTCCATATTTGTCATGTTGTGCAAGAAAAATCAGATGAAAGGGGCGGGGGGAGAAGAAAGAAAGAAAAGAAAGGATGAAAATATTATGTCTCAATCCTTATTCAGTCTCCATAGTTCTCTCTCTGGTAGAGATTGGCATTTTCCATCCAATTCTATTGAAATTGCTTTGAATCACTTCATTGTTGAAAAGAGTCAAGTCCATCACAGTTGATAATCACACAATTTTGCTGTTATTGTATATAATGTTCTTCTGATTTTTTTCACTTCACTCAGCATCAGTTCATGTAGGTCTTTCCAGGCTTTCCCGAAATCAGCCTGCTCATCATTTTTTATGGAACAATAATATTCCATTACTTTCACATACTGTAACTTATTCAGCCATTCCCCAAGTCAATATTTAGTTCCTTGCCATGTTGTTATTTTAAATGAAATATCAACTATCTATTCCTATTATGTTTCAGCATATTGGTAATATGCTGAAATGATGGTGATTTATGGGGATTTGTTTTATATCTTTCAATTTTGCTAAAACTATTAATTTTTTCAATTATTTTTAGCTGGCCTTCTAGGACATCATCATATCATTTCAGAAAAGTAGTAATTCTGTTTCTTGTTTATGCTTACTCTCTTAATAGAAAAATAGTAGTGCTGAGGAGGATTCTGGGAAGATGGCAAAGTAGGTTAGTAAATTTCAAACTCTCCACATTTTCCCCCTAAACAGAACAAATTTGTGCCTCAGCATGAGCATAGTCTGGTGAACCCAAGAAGACCCCAGGCCCAGAATCCTGAAGCTAGAAGTGTTTGACTGGAGATGCAGCAGGAATCCAGAAATTTCACCTCACAGACTGCATGATTAGTCAGAGGTCTGAGCCCAAGAAGACTGATGAACCTCACCAGACCCAGCTGTGATGCAGAGATGCAGCCCTGGGCAAGAAGGTGAGTGCAGAGGCAACGGGGCAAAGATGTGGCTGACTGTGGGCACTTGTAGGAGAGTGGAGCTTTTAGTTTGGTGTTCCAGGAGAAAGATGAGTGAAGCTAGAGTCACCATTGCCCTATCCCACAATTAGCTTACACACTAATACTTCACATTAAAAAAAAATTAACCAGTCCTAAAGCAGAAAGGATTCAACCATAAAATCTTTCTATGGGAATAGGGAAGACTGGGGTTTATCTTCAGAGGAGGACACTGAAGTAATATAAGCTTCTTCTACATCAAAGAGTAATATTAAATGGCTCTTCACCCATAGATAATTTAGAGAAATTTATAAAAAATAATTTAAAAATCAAATGAGAGATATTGAGGAAAAATAGATAAAATAAATAAAATTATTCAAGAAAATAAGATTCTTGAATATTCTTGAAATTTGGAATTAGGTAAGAGGAAGTTAGCAAAGCTATAAGAAACCAAGAAATAACAAAATAAAAACAAAGAATGAAAAAATAGAACAGAGTGTGAAACATGTAAGAAAAACAACAGAACTGAAGAGCAGATCAAGAAGAGAAAATATAAGAATAATTGGGCTACCTGAAAGCTGTGACCAAAAAAAGAACACAATAATGTATTTTTGACACAATCATGCAAGAAATTAATCAAAGAAAATTATCCTGGAGTGGATAAACTGATGGAAGAAGTAGAAATGAGAGAAAAATCTACCAGTCACTACCTCAAAGAGTGGAAAACATATGGAAATATTATTGCATAATTTTAAAACCTCCAGATCAAAGAGAAAATTTTTCAAGAAACAAGAAAACAAAACAATCTAAATAGGCAGGAGCAACAATTAGAATTCTATAGGACTTATCAGCAGTCACAATAAAAGACTGCAGGGCCTGGAATCCTATCTAGTGGCAATCAAAGGAAGTAGACTTGTGGCCAAAAATATCTTATCCAGAAAAATTATCTATAATATTCAAAGGACAATCAGTGAACTTGCAGATTTTCAGAACTTTAAACCAAATCCAAACTCAATAGAAAATTTAAAATATTAGAGCCAATATCAAAAATTAATGTTAAATAACAACACAGACAAGTTGATTGTTTTTTCATATGGAAATGTATATCATACATTTAAGATTGACATTAGAAATTTGGTAGCTCAAAAGAGTTGGGGCAAAGCTGAGTATCTGACTCCACAAAGCAAAACTCTCTAGGGCAGGGGTCCTCAACCTGCATGCTGAGGACGTTTAGGTGGCCTGCCGGTTATGGCAAAATCAGACTGGAAGTGACATTCAACCTAAACTTGCCTTAGCAATGCACACTTCCAGCACTGGGCTGAGGCAGTGGAGACAGAGTGAGAGGCAATATCGAGGTGAAGTGAGTTCCCAGGCCAAGGTGTGTGGTGTGGGGAAGGGAGAGAGATGCAGAAGATGGACAACTGATGGTCCGCAGCCTTGTACAGTAACAGCAGTCACCACAACAGACAGGGATGTACAATGCATGCTGTGCATGTCACGGCTGCTGCAGGGGGAATTCACTGCAGCAGTGAAGGTCAGAAGCAGGAGCGCGAAGAGCAGGAGAGAGAGTGCGGGAAACGGAGGTATCACAGTGGAGAGGCAGCTTGGAAGAAATTGGGCATTGCAGTCTGTATATCTCTATGCGGGCAAAGTTATTGCTGGTATATTGTTTTTGTAGCGTTGTATATAGATATTGGTATTTTACTAATAGCAATTTGGAATCCCTAGGAAATAATGATGTCAAGAAAAAAGAAAAATTGACTCGGTGTGCAAGATATTCAGAAAACAGTGGACTTATGATTACTTTTTCATGCAGTACAAGGAAAGAGCTGTGTGTCTGATATGCCAGAATATAGTATCTGTGTTCAAAGAATATAATTTGCATCAACACTATGAAACTCAGCATAAAGATAAATATGATTGTTGGGTTGGAGAAGTGAGAAAAGATAAAATATTAAAACTGAAAAATACATTGACAACTCAGCCAAATACTTTTGTGAAGCAGAAGCAGCTAAATATTTCACCACTGTAAGCAAGTTTTCAAGTTGCCATAATAGCACACACTGGCAGACTATTTGTGGAGGGAGAATTTGTTAAAAAATGCCTTCTTTCTGTTGCCAAAGAGATGTGTCCAGAAAAGGCCGATTTATTTAGTACAGTGAATCTTTCAGGATCTACAATTACACGGAGGATTGAAGAAATGGGTGACAATCTGCATCAGCATTTGCAAAACTCCATTAAAAAAATTTCATAATTTTCCTTGGTACTCGACAAAAGCAATGATGTTTGTGATTCTGCACAACTTCTAATTTTTATTTGTGGGACGAATGATTATTTTGAAGTCATAGAAGAGCTTGCTGCACTGCAAGGCATCAACGGAACAACTAGAAGAGAGGATATCTATGAAAAGATTTGCTAAACTCGTAATGATTTGGAGCTGGACTGGTATAAACTAGCCAGCGTGACAACTGATGGTGCTCCTAGCATGGTGGGGTCTAAGAAAGGAGTAATTGCTCGCATTAACCAAGAGATGGACAAACATAACCATTCTCATCCAATAGCCATACACTGCCTCATCTACCCCAAGCGCTATATAGTAAATCACTGAAGTGGGACTCTGTTATGAAAATTGTGGTATCTTGTGTTAACTTCATTAGAGCTAATGCACTAAATCACAGACAATTTCAGGAATTTCTGTCTGAGCTAAATGTTGAGTATGAAGATGTTCTATATCACACAGAAGTCCATTGGATGAGTTGAGGGAGAGTTTTGAAACATTTCTATGACTTACTTCCACAGATTACAACTTTTCTGCTTTCAAAAAACAAAGAAGTACCAGAGCTCAATGATGCAGAATGGAAATGGCACCTTGCCTTTCTGACAGATGTAACAGAGCTACTCAACAATTTCAATATGCAACTTCAAGGAAAGAGGAAATTTATCTGTGATATGCAATCACATGTCAAAGCATTTGAAGTAAAATTAGGCTTCCTCATCAAACAAGTGAAGGAGGAAAACTTCTGTTATCTCCTCACAACTCAAAATCTATTAGCGGAAAAACTGCTGATTGCATTCCCAAACAAAACATGTGTGGATTCACTGGAAAAATTGCAAAAGGAGTTCCAATTTAGATTTAAAGAGCTTCATCTCCATGAACAGGACATACAGCTTTTCCGTAACTCATTTTCTATTGACATTGAAAATGTGGATACAATTTACCAAATGGAACTGGCTGAACTGCAGAATTGTGACTCTCTGAAAGATGCATTCAAGTCAAGCAGCCTTCATAATTTCTATGCATCTCTTCCCTCTGAGACATATCCTCATCTCAGGAACCATGCACTCAAAATGGCAACCATCTTTGACAGCACTTATGTCTGTGAACAGACTTTTTCTAGAATGAAACATTTGAAATCTCCAATCAGATCAAGAATAACAGATGCACACTTGCATCACCTGTTATGACCAGCAGTGAAAAATATGGAACCAGACATTGACCATCTCATTAGCCAAAAGCAGGCCCATCGTTCCCATTGAAGTTTGTTGATTTAACTTTACTTCATTTTAAATATTGTATTTGTTCCCATTTTGTTTCTTCACTTCAAAATAAGATACATGCAGCGTGCATAGGAATTTGTTCATAGTTTTTGTTTTTATTATAGTCCAGCCCTCCAACAGTCTGAGGGACAATGAACTGGCCCCCTATTTAAAAAGTTTGAGGACCCCTGCTCTAGGGAAAGGTAAAAATAGCAATTGTTATACAAATGAAATACACAGGAAGAACAGACAGAATCATTAGAAGGGGAAGAAGGGCTAATAGTTCTCAAACACATTGGGAATGGGTTAAATAGGCAAAACTACATATATATCATGAAAGGTATAGCACCCTCCAAAATCTATAAAGAAATAAAGAGAAGAGGGGAGGGAACAGGATAAACTGGAGTATGGAGGGATGTTTGTATTTATGGCAGTGAGACAAGGTAGGTAGATTAATGAGGAGAGATAAAAGAAAAGTGGGATACAGAAGGGTGTGTAGATTAATGGGAAAGGAATAAAAAAATGTAAAGGGTAATATAAGATAAAGTGGGGGTATGGAAGGATGTTTAGATTAATCTGAGTGGGATAAGGTGTGTAGATTAATGGGAATGGGATAAAGAAGGAAGGAAAAGATGGGAGAAAAGATAAGAGAGGGAGTGGGTGGGGGGAGATTAAGTAATTACAAGGCAAGCTAAGGAACAGAATTAAAGTAGAAGAATTAGCAAGGATAAGAAATAAGAGATATACAGAAATACTATAATAAAAATCAGGAGTAGAATTTACTAAAAAAAAATTGGGGCTAATATAATAATAATATTATATATAATATAATAATATAATAATAATAATCTTAGATTGTCAAACTTAAAGATGCAATCAGAAAAATCTGTGTGATGTGTTAGTCTCAATTTTTTCATTCGTAAATTGATGAGACTAGATGAATGTTAAGATCCAATTCAGTTTTAAGACTAGGATCCTACGATAACAAGAGGAAAAAAGAGATTAAAAACTGACAAGATAAAGGAAATAAGATTGTTGGAGCCAGGTGGTAGAATACAGTAGGATACAAGTTTAGGCATTAGCCTTTATGAGGTATATTTGGAAAATGATGATAAGAAGTTTTGAGACATAGAGGGGAAAAATAAGGACACTCATGCCAGATGGTGTCAGTCTTTTCTATATAGAATAAGTATATATATATATATGCCTGAGTATATGTGGGCATGTATGTATGCAAGCCTATGCATGTGTGTTTACAGACATATATATGTGTGTGTGTGTCTTTGAGCGGGCGTGAATGTGTATGTGTATGTATATATAAATATATCTGTGTTTAACTGTTGCCTGCTTGAGAGAGATGGAGGAGGGGAATGAAAGGAGGAAAAAGAATAAAAATTTTCTTAGCAGAGAACAAAAGAATAGTCCTACAAGGAAGCAAAGTAAAGATGGATACCCATGAATATAATTTCTTCTATTGTTATATATGCTTTCTTAAAATGGAAATTTATTGTTATATGTGTTGAATCCTCTTTCATGTTCTGCTGGGCACATGACAATGTTTTGTTTTGGTTTTTATTTTTCTGTTCTGTCTTTCTTTTTTCTAATCTGTTTTTTTCTTATTTTGTATTTAGTTCAATAAAAAGAAAAAATTAAAAAGAAAGAAAAATAGTAGTGGTGATAATGGACATCCTTGATTTACCCTGACCTTAATGGAAAAGAGTATAATTTATCCTTATTAGATATAATACTGGCTCTTGGTGTTAGATAAATACCACTTAGGTCCATTCAGTCTTTCATTTTCTAGTGTTTTAAAAAAGATGGATGGAGACAGTTATGGGACACAGTGGATAAAGTGCTGGCCCTCTAATCAGGAAGATCTACGTTCAAATACACTCTCAAACATTTGACCCTTACTTTCCTGAGGATCATATGATCCTCAGGAAATCACTTAATCCTCATTATCTTGTTGTTGTTGATTAGTCCTATGGTCAATATCAATATTTCAAAATCTTCAAGTGCAGTGCAAGGTTGAGGTCAATTTTATTTTTTGTAACAAATACTGGAATGAGAGCAGAGGCAAGGCAAACCAGCAAAGACTGTAATATCAGCAGGGAAATTGCCAAGTTTGTCCAATGTACATGCTTCTGGGATGGATAATATACCCTCTTAGAACTTGAAAGTTAGGGTAGTGTTAGGGAGAGATTTACTGAGTGAGCATGTTAGGGATTAGATTTCTTCACTATTAATTAATTCATAATGTTAATTCAAAACTTTGTTAAGTTTCTTGGTTTGTTTGCATAGCATAATTATTCTACCTCTGGTGAATAATTATTTTTATTTTTTTCAGAGTTAAAGAAGACTGGAGAAAATATCCAGTCCTTCTATATTGTTGTCTACAAACCTGAAAATCCTGCTGCTTATGCTTGAGGGAGATGGAGGGGAGAATGAAAAGGGAAAAAAAAATAAACATTTTCTTAGCAGAATAAAAGAATAACCCTACACGGAAGCAAAGTAAAGATGGACACTCATGAATATAATTTGTTTGTCTCCTGCATTAAAATGTAAACTTATGAATAGAATTGTTTTGTTTTCTGTATTTGTATCTCTTAATGCTCAATTATAAACAACTACTAGTTGATCATTGCTTTATACTATGTCTTGATTGGTTGATTAACCTGATTCAAATCCTAACTTTGTCATTACCAGTGTAAAATTAGGAAAATCATTTAATAATTCTGGGCCTCAGCTTTTCCATTTGTAAAATAAAAAGATTAGATTAAAGTTAAAATCTCATGCAGTTTTAGGGCTAGAATTGTATGATACCAAGAGGAATGGAAGAGATTAAAAACTGACAAGAGATAGGAAATATGATTGTTGGAGTCAGGTGAGAGAATACAGTAGAATACAAGTTAAGGAATTAGCCTTTATGAGATATATTTGGAAAATAATGACAAAAAGTTTTGAGAAATAGAGGGGAAAAGTAAGGACATTCATACCAGATGGCCTAGTCTTTTTACATGTGGAATAAGGCTAGGTTCTGTTTCAAAATGTAGAACATGCATTTAAGTAGCTTATAGCTATCATTTTTATAGTGCTTTAAGATTAGAAAAGTATTATAAAATATTATCTCTCATGAAAGCTTAGCTGGATACTATTGTGCCCATTTTACAGAGAAGGAAACGAGGCAGGTAATGGTTATGACTCACTCAGAGCCCCACAGGTACTAAGTAATCTGAATTCAGGTTATTCATATTCCAAACTAGCACTCTTTAATTCTGAATATTCTGAATAGTCATTACATAGAATAAGATAGTGAAAGTAGAACAGAAAAAAAGTAGTAAAGAACTAACAGAAGTAATATACCACTTTGTGCTAATACCTAAAATGATATATGTAAGTATATGTGTATCTATCTTCTGTGATGTAACTAACGATTCCCAGACCATCAGCTTATATTTTCAACTTTTTCAGTTATTTCCCAATTTCTCACAATTATTTCTCTACTCTGTAAGTACATCAAAGGGACCTCAGTCTGTTTATACCAGAAAGAGGAAAAGAGGTCCCTTATAGAAGTGCCTTATATTTTTGGACACCAAAGGAAAAAAAGGATTCAGTGTTCAATTTGTTGTTCCATCTTCTAGTCTGATCTTAAATTTTACTGCCCAGAATAAGGCCCTGTGAATTAAAAGAAAAAAAAAAAAGATTTTAGCACTTAAAGAATTTTTTCTTTCTTTTTTTTTTTTTTTAAAGGATTTTCTGAAAGAGTTTTCTGAAAGGGTCAATTAATGCATTTGCTCCCTTGCACCAAAATTGATTTCTTAGAAATTAGCAGAGCTACTTCCCAGCCCCATTATGTTGTTTTTATTCTATGCAGGTTGTTACTCTTCAGAGATCACAAGAAGCTTCCCTGGGCTTTTGTCCAAATTCCTCTTCCCTGTAGCTAATTAGTACAGCTTAGTTTCCATCAATTTCCACTGAGAATAGAATCTTTAAAATGAGTACAGCTAGTAGTTGGCTTATGAAAAATTAAAAAGAAAAATCTATCTGTAGATGCATTGTCCATATACCAAGATGTTATCTGAATTGTTTCTTCTGATAATGAAAATTGGGTGAGTGAAGTCATATACACTTACTTGTTCTGCTTTCCATTGTTAACTATGCTAGAACAATTCTAGAATTAGTTAGATAAATTGTCTAATCAAACCTTCCTATTCTCCCAAGCAATCTTAATATATAGAAACTGAAACCCAATGAGAAAGTAATTTGCCCAAGATATTATAGATGGAAGATCTGGGGCTCTAATCTAGATCTCTATACTCCTTTTCCAAGTGTTTTGACAAAATACTCTTTTCATTTCAATATGCTACTAAATGGCAAATACTGTACCTTCATGAATTAAGTCACCTCTTTAAAAATTTTAAAGGCAACAAAATGTAACAACTCACTGAGGTATGTATTTTGCAGAAAAATACAAGTAAGAGGGAAAATATCTCCATAATGAAAGTGTGGGCAATAGCAGCCATTGTCACAGCCTATGCTAAACAGAAGACTTTTTATACAGTCACCGAATTTCGGTGTTTATAACTCCTGTGAGTTGCCAGTATGACATATATTCTTTGAGGTAGCTGAATGTGGGTGACAGTGACAAGCCTCCAGGGAAGAATGCTCCAGACAGAACCAATGTCCTGAGTAGGGGATGGAGGTCTCCCCAGTGCTTGATATATACAAAGAGGCATGTGTCTGGCAGGTAATCAAATATGAGCTTTCCAGAACTCTTGAAGCTGGGTGATTACATGAACTTTTCAACAGACTCCTTTCTATTTTATTCCACCAAAAACAGTTCTAGAAAGCCTGCTGATTTTTTCATCATTCCCACTCCCTAGATTTCCAGGGAAATGGGCTGGAACTGTATATTGTATAAACTTTAGAAATTGAAGAGACATTAAAAGTAATTTATTCCAGTCCTTTCATTTTGTAAATGAGAATACTAAGAGTTAAATGAGGAAAATGACTTACTTAAAGCCATGAAAGTAATGAACAAAAGATTTGGGATTTGAATCCATTTCTCCTGGATCCAAATATATAGGCCTTTTTCTATATGGCTTCCCTCAATTATATTTTGTGACTGTGAATTGTTTGACAACAGCTTCCTAGTTATTTCTTGATTTTTGAAGTCACTTTTATAATTATTAAATCTACTCTTCACATAGGAAAGGCCAGCCAAGTGGTACAATGGCTAAAGCACTGGGTTCCAACTTGAGTTCAATTCTGGCCTCTGACCCTTCAAGTCCTGTTTGCCTCAATTTCCCCATTTATAAAATGAGCTAGAGAAGGAAATGGCAAACCAATTCCAGCATCTTTGCCAAGAAAACCCCAAATGAAGTCACAATGACTCTTACACAACTGGAAAAATGACTAAACAACATATAGGAAAGCCAAATCTTCTAGTAAAGATTTTTTTAAGATCATTCAAAACCTAAGTTCATGACCCATGGATTATTTTGTTGCCAATTACTATCAAAGCAGACAGAAAGTTCAGAGAGGTGAATAAGTAAAATCCATATATTCACATGAGTTGTCTCACGGGTGACTCATAGGAAGGCAATAATACCTGGACTCTTTCCTACCCTTTTCCAAGGCAAATTTAGATTCTTTCCTAGAGGAGAGGAGGAGAATCTTGTTTTTCTCTGATGGATTGGAATTATATTTATTTGCCCCCCATCCCCATATTGCTGATCCAGGAAAATGATTTTTTATTAAAGTTCATGCTATTGAACTGATGCTCATGAAGTAAGTAGAACCAAGAGAACATTGTACATAGTAACAACAAGATTATGTGATGAATAAATGTGATGGAATTGGCACTTTTTTTCCTTTTGTTTAAATTGTTACCACTTTCCCTCTTTATTCTTTGATTGAGTCTTTTTTTAAAATTTTTTAATAATTTTTTATTGATAGAACGCATGCCAGGGTAATTTTTTACAGCATTATCCCTTGCATTCACTTCTGTTCCGATTTTTCCCCTCCCTCCCTCCACCCCTTCCCCCAGATGGCAAGAGTCCTTTACATGTTGAATGGGTTGCAGTATATCCTAGATACAATATATCTGTGCAGAACCAAACAGTTTTCTTGTTGCACAAGGAGAATTGAATTCAGAAGGTATAAATAACCCGGGAAGAAAAACATAAATGCAAGCAGTTTATATTCATTTCCAGTGTTCTTTCTCTGGGTGTAGCTGCTTCTGTCCATCTTTGATCAATTAAGGCTCTCTTTATCAAAGAGGTCCACTTCCATCAGAATACATCCTCAAACAGTATCGTTGTTGAGGTATATAATGATCTCCTGGTTCTGCTCATTTCACTCAGCATCAGTTCATGTAAGTCTCGCCAGTCCTCTCTGTATTCATCCTGCTGGTCGTTTCTTACAGAACAATAATATTCCATAACGTTCATATACCACAATTTACTCAACCATTCTCCAATTGATGGACATCCTTTCATTTTCCAGCTTCTAGCCACTACAAACAGGGCTGCCACAAACATTTTGGCACATACAGGTCCCTTTCCTTTCTTTAATATCTCTTTGGGGTATAAGCCCAGTAGAAACACTGCTGGATCAAAGGGTATGCACAGCTTGATAACTTTTTGAGCATTATTCCAAATTGTTCTCCAGAATGGCTGGATGTGTTCACAGGAATTGGCACTTTTCAACAATAAGATGATTCAAGACTTCAATAGACCTGTGATGAAAAGTGCTATGTGCATCCAAAGAGAGAACTATGGACACTGAATGTCAATCCAAGCATAGTATTTTCACCTTTTTGTCATCATTGTTGGTTTGTTTGCTTTTTTCTTTCTTATGTTTTTTCACTTTTGATTTGATTTTTCTTGCACAGCATAATGAATATGAAAGTACATTTGCACATGTTTATATCAGATTGCTTGCTGTTTTGGGAAGGGAGAAGGTGAGGGGGAGAGGGAGAAAAATTTGGCATCTGCAGACATACAAAATTTCCCTTAAGAACTACTTTGGCTGCATCCCATAAATTTTGGTATGTTGTTTCATCATTGTCATTCTCTTGGATGAAATTATCAATTATTTGTATGATTTGTTCTTTCATTTACTCATTCTTTAGGATTAGATTACTTAATTTCCAATTGGTTTTTAGTCTATCTTTCCCTGGCCCTTTATTGAATGTAATTTTTATTGCATCATGATCTGAAAAGGATGCATTCACTATTTCTGTCTTTCTGCATTCGATTGTGAGATTTTAAAGCCCTAATAAGTGGTCAAAAATATCTCTCTACAACTCTCACAAACTTCACTCCCCCATGTTTAAGATCATTCTCTCTACCAATATGTAATCATGCTTAGGTAGCAACACATTATGACCTATTTAAAACCAGTTATATATTCATCTGTGAAATCCCATTACAGTGAATTTCAAGATATTATTAATATCATTTGTTGTACTAAAATTGTATCTTTTATAATCTTGTTTAGAATAAACAGGGCATTACCTAGTATTAAAATATATGTTATGGGATGGGGGAAGGCCAGGGTTAAGAAGACTCACAATTCCTTATATTGGCATAAGTTTGTTTATTGGTATCCATGAGTTACTATCCATTCATAATTTGGGGACATTAGTATTTAAACAGCAATTTTAAGAAACAACTCTTTATTTTCAAAATAAATTTGCCCACTCTCACTATATTAACTCCTCAGTAGCTCAAATACAATAGAACATTTAACTCAGTGCCAAATCTTTTCCACAGAACTACCAGTAGATACTGATAGTTTAGATATTTATATGATTTCTTTTAATGGTATGTCCCTCTAAAATATTCCTCTGAATATGCTGATTGTGAAAAAATATTTTCTTCCTGCTTAAGTAAGTCATAGAGAATTTTTATGTAGTGATGTAGAAATCCCCCCAAATTCGGTTAAGAATAGTTCTCTGAAGTTTTAATTTACTAAAGCATATTCAAGTTAATAGACCAAAGAGACACAAAATAAAACTGAATGTTCACAATTTATCTTGATATTCCAAACATGTCTACTTAGTTCCTTGGTTAGGAATATTGGATTTGGATCTGCATGATACTTCAATATTGACAATAATGTTTTAGCATTTCAGAAAAAATCAGTCTGCAAACGTGAGTTTCCCAAGGATGCTGGCATATGTACATCTGAGAGTATAGTGAAAAGCTGAGAAAAAGAAGTTAAAGAGAAAATTTTTGGAGGAGGTAACAAAATGGAAATGTCTAGCCAAAATCTCCTTTTATAGCTGAGAAAGCTGAAGTTCAGAGAGATGAAATTATTTGCCCAAGATCATACATGTTGTATAGCCAGAATGAAAATCCAGCTCTTTTAGTTCCAAATCCAGAACTCTTTCCACTATCTCATCTGCACAGTATGCTTGTTTCACATCACCTACTATTCATAAAAATATTTTGAACTTCTTTGACAACAAACTGAAGGAATCACTACTATCCCAAGCTTTATACTTCTAAACATAGCTTCAGCATTAGGAGGTTATATAAGTACAGATTTATTTTCACCTAAAATGTGCAATATGTATAGGGTACCTGGTTTTGGAATTGTGAGCTTAAGTATTATTCTCCTTGATTAACTGAGAAGACATCACTATGCTCACATTTCAGCCAACAACTCATTCAGGAGCTAAATAAAGCTTCCCAGTAGAATGACATAACCTTCCCACAGAGAGTCTTAATCATTCTAAGAATTCAGAAGGCTAACAATATTGAGAGCTTGTTTTCTAACCCATAAGACCCATTGTAACTGAAACGTTGACATTTGGGTTGTTCTGTACTTTTCTGGAAAAGTCTAGTGGAAGCTTTTAGGATGGATCCTCTCTTTATTTGTATGTGTCATGGCTAAGAAGAATTATGTTCTCACAGCTGCTGGGATAGTGTGTGTGTGTGTGTGTGTGTGTGTGTGTGTGTGTGTGTGTGTGTGTTTGTAGACACTTTTTTTTAACCAGGAGTCTTGTCATTCCAGGCCTGCAACCCCACTAATCCCTTCCTTTTCACTCTTGCAAATGGATTAATAGTTAGCTATTAACTATTAACTACACAGAAAAGAAAAGACAAACAGCAAGGGTTTTATTTACCATAACAATGAAAAACCACATCCTCTCCATTCACCCCCACAAAGAGAAATACTATAGCTATAGCACCTCCAAGAGCTAATTGAAAAAACGAGGGTAATGCTTCTTCAGTTTCTTCATCTGAAAAAAAAAATCTGAATAATTCTTGCACAGAGTAGCTATGAGGGAAGCACTTTGTAAACCTTAAAGTGGATGTAAATATGAGTTATTTTTGGAGTTGTGAAAAATGAAATTCAAAGCAAGGCATTCTGACTTATCTAAATACTCACACATTCAGAAACTTTTAGAGACCTTTAATTTCAAGTCTTTTGATTTTAATCTTAACGTGAAGATATTCCTTCTTCCCATCCTCTGTTAATGGGAAAACACTTCTTCCTCAGGGTTGTGTTTCTTCCTCTTGACAGTCCTCTAAATTATATAGAGAGTAAAAAGTGTAGTATCATACACAAAGGCTTGACAAAATACAGAAGGGACGTCTCAAAATACCAGATGGCAACTCACTTAAAGAAAATATTCCTCACTCAAACATCTTGTTCTCAGAATCTCTATTGCAGGCACAAATTTACTTTCTCTTTCTTTGTATGTTTCAGGAAAAGTATCAGGAAAATTAACAGTTGTCTTGTTATCATACAATAAAATATCTGGTTTAGTAAGAGGTAAAATGATAAAATCTGATACAGACTTTTAAAATTCCTCAACCTCTTTTGCCTCCCTGTATTATTTCTCTTCCAACTAGAAATAATCCCTCTGTTCTTGAATCACTCAAGCAACTTAGTTGTTTTCTAACTTGTATTATAGTCATTTGTGCAAATGTACTATTTTACTATTAGATAATAAACTTCTTAATTTCAATTTTGTGTAATTTGTGAATTTAAACTTTTTATTCATATGACTTTAAATCTATATTACAAGATCTGAAATTTATTGTTTATATTATATATATTGTTTACTGTCCCATCTTCCAATTGCCTGATAGATATCTCTACCTGGATGTCTCTTTAATACCTCAAATGCAGCAAAGATAAAATTGAATTCATTATCTTTTCCCCAAAACTGAATTTTATTTCCAGCTTCCTTTTTTTCTATCAGTGGCACCTACCCGCCCAGTCATCTGAGCTCAAAAGTCTTCCTTATCCCCTCATTTTTTATAGGTAATTAATTGCAAAATCTGTTTTTTCTCTTGGCAATATATTTCATATACATTTTTTAAGTGCTCATCTTAGATAGATTATTATAAAACTTTCTTCGTTAGTCGATGTTAGGGTTCTTACAAGATGCCAAGTCAGTGGAATTGATGAGATAATGATCTCTAATTCACATGTACTTAGTACTTACTATAATTCCACAAAGTTCACACATTTGAGAGAGCATATATAAGAAGGAGCTCTCAGGGCCAAAGAAGAGAAGCCCACCAGAAGCTCTGAACCTCAGCCAGGATTCAGTCAAGGAAATTCACAGGCCAGAGAAGGCAGCTTAAGCTCTCGGAACTAAGGAGAGAGATAGGCCTCTATTAAAGCTAACTGGGCCCCAGGAAAAGAGACCTGCTTGCCACGTTGGGTGCCAAAATGTAATTTTCTTCTCTAAAATATAATTTCTCTGGGAGCAGGTTTCTTGGGGGGCTTCTGGAGGCAGCCTTAGTTTCAGTTCTGAGTAATCACCCCAAATGCAGCCAGATAGTAAAGTCCAAATCCTTTATTATCTCTTTCCAAGTCTTATCTCCTTCACTTGGGACTTGGCTAGTTTTTCTTAGAGGCCTTCTGTAGTCTTGGTTCTGAGAGCTTAAGCTGCCTTCTCTGGCTTGTGAATTTCCTTGACTGAATCCTGGCTGAGGCTCAGAGCTTCTGGTGGGCTTCTCTTCTCTGGTCCTGAGACCTTCTCCTTATATACCCCCACACTGAGTATATACCAATCATTATATCATTAGGAAACTATTATTTGTTGTAGGATTAAATCAATGCTAAACTAGATTTAACCACTGTCTCCTCAATTCCACTTAGTACCTTTTTTCAAGTTCTGGCCCATAACATCTCCTTGTAGGATCAGATCAACCATGCTAAATTAGATAATTATTGTCTCTATCAATTCCAGTGACTTGGCACCTTCTAAGAATCCTAACAAGTCTCCATGCTTTTAGCCTTTCTCATCTCTAATCTTCCATTCATAGAATAACCAAAATAATCTTTCTAATGTATGCATTGATGAATGCACACTTCACTTTGGTGAAGATGCTGACAAATCATAAAAAATAATCATAAGCCTAGTTTCCCTAAGAAATCTCAGAATAATACTTAAAAGGGAGCTAGATAAAGCAGTGATCAATAAAACCAAAGGAAACATCCTCTAGCTCAGGACCACACAAGAATATAGTGAAAAGGTTGCTGTTGTGTTACAGGGCCCTAAGGTCAGTGAGATCTCCAGTAAATAGGGCCTGAATTGATAAAGAACTTTACTTTTCATAGCTACAAGAAAAGACAAATACAGTTGTTATAAGATCAAGGACACAGGGTTATTCCCCTGTCATTGATTGTAAGACTTGAGGCTTTCCAAGAGATTTGAAACCACTGTTATATTGGATAACATATTGGAGTCACATCAGGGGAAAGAGTCAGTTTCTGGTAGGAGGACTCTCCCAAAATATAAAACTAGGTCAGCACCTTGAAAGCATATGGGAGAGGTGAGAGAGAAAGGTATTCCAGTTGGTCTGAAGTTTGAATGGTCTACAATATTCACTGGCAACCCTAAAGTGCCAGGGAAATATATAGGTGAATCAGAAGTTCTCAAGGACTATCCCAAAGGCAGGAAAACAGCAGAATCAATGGTATTGGGGTGAATCGGAAGGGATTAGAGAATGATTATGCAAGGAAATGGAAATTGAGGCTGAGGCCAGCGTTTTACACTGAGTTTTGAAGAGAAGGAGAAAACAGCCCAGGGATTGAGGCAAAGGCCAGGACCTGGTTCCAGTTGTAGATCTAAGTCACTAAGGATAATGTTTTAGAAGAAGGAGGGAGGGAATGACCAAAAGGAAACTACCCCATGAAGAACTACAACAGACAAGCAGGAAAGGCATCCAGACTACAGAGAAGATAGAACCAAAGATGGAAAATACTCCAAACAACTTGCCCAAGAATGAAAGTGAAGCTAGAGATATGAGTAAAAATATGAAAACTCTGAATACAAAGAAGAAATACTGTGGGTAAAAAGCCAAAAAGTAAACACAAAGGAAAGTAATTCTACTTGTGGAATAAAGCATCAGGAAAAAAAATTAATTGGCCACAAAAATTCCAAAAATTTATAAAAAGAAATAAAGAACAAAAAAGAAAAGTAAAATTAAAATTATTGAGAAAAAAATTAGAAACAGAATAAATAGGTTATAAGGGCAGTTAGGTGAAACATTAGATAGAGTGCTGGGCCTGGAGTCAGGGAAACATTTTTTCCTTTAGTTCAAATGTGGCCTCCAACACTTACTAGTTGTGTGATCCTGGGCAAGGCACTTAATGCTGTTGCCTCTATTTCCTCATCTGTAAAATGAGGTTGAGAAGAAAATGGCAAATCAATCAAATGCCAAGAACACTCTAAATGAGGTCACAAAAAGTTAGACACATACAACTGAAATGATAAAGAACAATAAAAGATAGCTAATAATAGGAAGTGGAGTGCATGACCCAAGTAGTAGATTCTCTGAAAAATGGAATGGAAAAACAGAACTCAGTGATTCCAAAAGATAATAAGAAATGATAGAACAAAGCCAAAAGACTGAAAAATTAGAAGAATGTGTGTGGTTTCTACTACAAAAATAAATCATCTGAGAACAGGTCAAGGAAAGACTATTTTAAAATCATTAAGATGCCAAAAATTCTTTTTTTTTTAAACCAATTTATTTATTTATTTTTGTTGTTGTTGTATAAAATTTAAATAGAAGAAGGATTCTGGAATGATGGTGGAGTAGGATGATAAATTTTAAGCTCTCCAGATTTCCTCCATAAATAGAACAAATTTGCATCTCAGGGCAAACACAGACTAGTGAAAAATCAAGAAGACTTGGTACAGAACTGGGGTTCTCTTTTTTTTTAAATTTAAAATTTTTTATTTTATTTAATACTAACTTTATATTGACAGAATCCATGCCAGGGTAATTTTTTACAACATTATCCCTTGCACTCGCTTCTGTTTCGATTTTTCCCCTCTTTCCCTCCACCCCCTCCCCTAGATGGCAAGCAGTCCTATATATGTTAGATATGTTGCATTATATCCTAGATACAATATATGTTTGCAGAACCGAACAGATCTCTTGTTGCACAGGGAGAATTGGATTCAGAAGGTAAAAATAACTCAGGAAGAAAATCAAAAATGCAAATAGTTCACATTCATTTCCCAGTGTTCTTTCTTTGGGTGTAGCTGCTTCTGTCCATCATTTATCCATTGAAATTCAGTTAGGTCTCTTTGTCAAAGAAATCCACTTCCATCAGAATACATCCTCATACAATACCGTTGTCGAAGTGTATAATGATCTCCCGGTCCTGCTCATTTCACTTAGCATTAGTTCATGTAGGTCTCTCCAAGCCTCTCTGTATTCATCCTGTTGGTCATTCCTTACAGAACAATAATATTCCATAACGTTCATATACCACAATTTACCCAGCCATTCTCCAATTGATGGGCATCCATTCAATTTCCAGTTTCTAGCCACTACAAACAGGGCTGCCACAAACATTTTGGCACATACAGGTCCCTTTCCCTTCTTTAGTATCTCTTTGGGCTTTTTAAGCCCAGTAGTAGCACTGCTGGATCAAAGGGTATGCACAGTTTGATAACTTTTTGGGCATAATTCCAGATTGCTCTCCAGAATGGTTGGATTCGTTCACAACTCCACCAACAATGCATCAGTGTCCCAGTTTTCCTGCATCCCTTCCAACATTCATCATTATTTTTTCCTGTCATCTTAGCCAATCTGACAGGTGTGTAGTGGTATCTCAGAGTTGTCTTAATTTGCAGTTCTCTGATCAATAGTGATTTGGAACACTCTTTCATATAAGTGGTAATAGTTTCAATTTCATCATCTGAAAATTGACTGTTCATATCCTTTGACCATTTATCAATTGGAGAATGGCTTGATTTCTTATAAATTTGAGTCAGTTCTCTATATATTTTGGAAATGAGGCCTTTATCAGAACCTTTAACTGTAAAGATGTTTTCCCAGTTTGTTGCTTCTCTTCTAGTCTTGTTTGCATTAGTTCTGTTTGTACAAAGGCTTTTTAATTTGATATAATAAAAATTTTCTATTTTGTGATCAGTAATGGTCTCTAGTTCATCTTTGGTCACAAATTTCTTTCTCCTCCACAAGTCTGAGAGATAAACTATGCTATGTTCCTCTAATTTATTTATAATCTCATTCTTTATACCTAGGTCATGGACCCATTTTGATCTTATCTTGGTATATGGTGTTAAGTGTGGGTCCTTGCCTAATTTCTGCCATATGAATTTCCAGTTATCCCAGCAGTTTTTATCAAATAATGAATTCTTATCCCAAAAGTTAGGATCTTTGGGTTTGTCAAACACTAGATTGCTATAGTTGACTATTCTGTCTTGTGAACCTAACCTTTTCCACTGATCAACTAATCTATTTCTTAGCCAAATACCAAATGGTTTTGGTGACTGCTGCTTTATAATATAATTTTAGATCAGGTACAGCTAGGCCACCTTCATTTGATTTTTTTTTCATTAATTCCCTTGAGATTCTCAACTTTGTATTGTTCCATATGAATTTTGTTGTTATTTTTTCTAGATCATTAAAATATTTTCTTGGAAGTCTGATTGGTATAGTACTAAATAAATAGATTAGTTTAGGGAGTATTGTCATCTTTATTATATTCGCTTGGCTTATCTAAGAGCACTTACTATTTTTCCAATTATTTAAGTCTGACTTTATTTGTGTGGAAACTTTTTTGTAATTTTGCTCAAATAATTCCTGACTTTCCTTTGGTAGGTAGATTCCCAAATATTTTATGCTATCAACAGTCATTTTGAATGGAATTTCTCTTTGTATCTCTTGCTCTTGGATTTTGTTGGTGGTGTATAAAAATGCTGAGGATTTATGGGGATTTATTTTGTATCCAGCTACTTTGCTAAAATTATGAATGATTTCTAATAGCTTTTTAGTAGAATCTCTGGGGTTCTCTAGGTATACCACCATATCATCTGCAAAGAGTGATAGTTTGGTTTCCTCATTGCCTACTCTAATTCCTTTAATCTCTTTCTCAACTCTTATTGCAGAGGCTACTGTTTCTAATACAATATTGAATAATAATGGAGATAGTGGGCAACCTTGCTTCACTCCAGATCTTACTGGGAAAGGTTCCAGTTTTTCCCCATTGCATATGATGCTTACTGAAGGTTTTAAATATATGCTCCTGACTATTTTAAGGAAAAGTCCTTTTATTCCTATGCTCTCAAGTGTTTTTATTAGGAATGGATGTTGGATTTTATCAAATGCTTTTTCTGCATCTATTGAGATGATCATATAGTTTTTGTTTGTTTGATTATTGATATAGTCAATTATGCTAATAGTTTTCCTAATATTGAACCAGCCCTGCATTCCTGGTATAAATCCTACTTGGTCATAGTGTATTATTGTGGGGATGATTTTCTGTAATCTTTTTGCTAATATTTTATTTAAAATTTTAGCATCAATATTCATTAGGGAGATTGGTCTATAATTTTCTTTCTCTGTTTTCAGCCTACCTGGTTTAGGTATCAGTACCATGTCTATGTCATAAAAGGAGTTTGGTAGGACTCCTTCAATCCCTATTTTTTCAAATAGATTATTTAGCATTGGAGTTAATTGTTCTTTAAATGTTTGGTAGAATTCACATGTAAATCCATCTGGTCCTGGGGATTTTTTCTTAGGGAGTTGATTGATAGTTTGTTCTATTTCTTTTTCTGAGATGGGAGTGTTTAGGATATTTACTTCTTCCTCTGTTAGTTTAGGCAAGCTATATTTTTGGAGGTATTCTATTTCATTTAAGTTGTCGAATTTATTGGCGTAAAGTTGGGCAAAGTAACTTCTAATTATTGCTCTAATTTCCTCTTTGTTAGTGGTGAGTACTCCCTTTTCATTTTTAAGACTAACAATTTGATTTTCCTCTTTCCTTTTTTTAATAAGATTTTCTAAGGGTTTGTCTATTGTGTTGGTTTTTTCATAGAACCAACTCTTAGTTTTATTAATTAATTCAATGGTTTTTTTACTTTCAATTTTATTGATCTCTCCTTTCATTTTTAGAATTTCAAGTTTAGTGTTTGACTGGGGGTTTTTAATTTGTTCCTTTTCTAGCATTTTTAGTTGCAAGCCCAATTCATTGACCTTCTCTTTCTCTATTTTATACAAATAGGCCTCTAGAGATATGAAATTTCCCCTTATTACCACTTTGGCTGCATCCCATACATTTTGGTATGATGTCTCATTATTATCGTTTTCTTGGGTGAAGTTATTAATTATGTCTATGATTTGTTGTTTCACCCAATCATTCTTTAGTATGAGATTATTTAGTTTCCAATTAATTTTTGGTCTACTTTCCCCTGGCTTTTTGTTGAATGTAATTTTCATTGCATCGTGGTCTGAAAAGGATGCATTTACTATTTCTGCCTTACTGCATTTGAGTTTGAGGTTTTTATGTCCTAATATATGGTCAATTTTTGTATAAGTTCCATGAACTGCTGAAAAGAAGGTATACTCCTTTCTGTCTCCATTACATTTTCTCCAGAGATCTGTCATATCTAATTTTTCTAGTATTCTATTTACCTCTTTGACTTCTTTCTTATTTATTTTGTGGTTTGATTTATCTAATTCTGAGAGTGCAAGGTTGTGATCTCCCACTATTATAGTTTTGCTGTCTATTTCTTCTTGCAGCTCTCTTAATTTCTCTTTTAAGAATTTAGATGCTACACCACTTGGTGCATATATGTTTAATATATCTACTATTATCTAGTATCTACTGCTTCATTATCCATTCTATCCTTTAGCAAGATATAGTGCCCTTCCTTATCTCTTTTAATTAGATCAATTTTTGCTTTAGCTTGATCTGAGATCAGGATGCTACCCCTGCTTTTTTGACTTCACCTGAAGCATAGTAGATTATGCTCCAACCTTTTACCTTTATCCTGCATGTATCTCCCCACTTCAGGTGTGTTTCCTGTAAACAACATATTGTAGGATTCTGGCTTTTAATCCATTCTGCTAACCGCTTCCTCTTTATGGAGGAGTTTACCTCGTTCACATTTATGGTTAAAATGACCAATTCTGTATTACTTGCCATCTTGCTAACCACTGGAGTTCTCTTGATATAATTCAAAGAGATCTGAAGAAAAATCTTGGATTGGGGATTAAAATAGCTGAAGGGCAAATCCCTCTGGACTAGCTCTGCAGAAATATCAAGTGGGGACCCCTCCAGCTAGCTACCTGAGCTAGACTTTCACCTCCCGGACTGTTTGTGAAGTTGGAATATGAGTACTGGAGGACTGAGTGAACCTCTAATGATAAGGATCATCAGGCCCAGCTGTGCTACTGAGACCAAGAAGGAACCAGCATCTGGTGAGTGCAGAAACAGTGGGGCAGGTATGCTGCTAGCTATGGGCACTTGCAGGAGGGTAGAGTTCTTGGTTTGGGATTCTTAATCAGAGGAGAGAGCTGAAAGGAAATTTGAAGCACCATCCCTCCACTCCATGATTAGAGATGCTTACACTAACACCTCTTATTTTAAAAAAATGAATTGACAAAGAAGAACCTCAACATAGAAATATATTATGAGAAGGGAATACCTAGGAGAACACTTTAGTAAAAAAAAAAAAAAAAAAAAAAGCTTCTAGCAATGTGAGTAATGTGAAATGGCTCTCCCCTCCCCCCAAAAAGAGAATTTATAGAACTCAAAAAATCATTTAAAAATCAAATGTGAAAAATTGAGGAAAAATTAAAAAAAATAAAAATCATCCAAGAAAAACAAGATTATGAAAGAAAAGTTAACCAATTAGAAAAGCAGGTATAGAGTCTCAAAGATAAAAATAATTCTTTGAAAACTCTTGAAAAGAATTAGGTAAGGGGAAGCCAGTGAAACTATAACAGACCAAGAAATAACAAAACAAATTATAAAGAATGAGAAAACAGAACATAATGTGAAACATAAGAAAAAAAAACAGATTTGGAGAACAGATCGAGAAGAAAAAATATAAGAATAATTGGACTGCCAGAAAGTTGTGATCAAAAAGAAAACCTTGACACAATAATGCAGGAAATAATCCAAGAAAATTGTTCTAGAGGAATAGAACATGAGGGCAAAAGAGAAATAGAAAAAAATCCACCTCAAAGAAATCCTTTGTGGAAAACACACAAGAATATTATTGCCCAATTTCAAAACCCCCAGATCAAAGAGAAAATTTTGCAAGTAACAAGAAAAAAAGCCAATTCAAATATGCTGGGGCTACAATTAGAATTGTACAAAACTTATCAGCAGCCACAGTAAAAGACCACAGGTCCTAAAATCATATCTAGTGACAATCAAAGGAATTAGACCTGTGGCCAAAAATATCATATCCAGCAAAATTATCTATGATATTGAAGAAGAAAAAAATGGATATTCAATGAACTTGCAGATTTTCAGGACTTTATATGAATCAAACCTGAGCTTAACAGAAAATTTAACACACAAGAGCTAATATCAAAGATCATTTTTAAGGAACTCAACAGGGACAAATTGTTTATGTTCCTTTTACATGGGAAATGTAGACTATATATATGAAATAGAAAAAGAAAAAAAGAAAAAAGTTATCAACTGCACAGCTGAACATAGAATTCAAAATATGTAACAATGAATTTCCATTTCCATAAAGTATATATAATAATAAAACACATTGTATTCAGAACTATCCATTTTTTCTTTACTTTCTTGTAGGCTTTCTTTTTTTCTCTTCTTTTTTTATTTTTTACTTTAATCTTTTCCCCACCTTTTTCCCCCTGAAGCAGGTTACAGTTAAGTATGAATATATTTATGTTTATATATATGTGTGTGTGTGTGTGTGTGTAATATGCATGTATGTACAAAAAAATATGTGTAAGTATACACATACATATATATACACTCACACATATATTTGCATGTTTGTTTCCTAGCTTGCTTCTCTATTATTAAACTTCCCCCTTCCTCCACTTTTACCCTCTCTTTGTATCTCTTTCCCGTTAATCTTCATATTCTATATTTCACTCCCTTTAATTTACACATCCTTCTGTACCCCCACTTTATCCTTTTCCCTACATCTCTTATTTCCTTATAGATTTTGGAGGGCGCTATACCTGTCTTAATGTGTGTGTGTGTGTGTAAATAGTATATAGACTCAACAACCACACACCTAAAATTTAGTAAATGAGCTGTGACTATCTGATCAGGAGACATTCTTAGGACAGTGGCCTAAATTTTAAGACTTGAACAAAAGTAACTCTTACTATAGCAGAAGAGTTATCAGAAAGAAGGAAGTTCTGAAACTTGTTTTTACCTGAACTTTAAATTTATGGGAGAAGCAGCATTTGGGGAATCTAGAAAGACTAGTAGGAATTGTCTTAAACATGCATGAAAATAACAATAAAATACAATCTCTTTGAGGACAAGGAATACCTTTTTATCCCAACACCTGGCACATTTATTATTTTAAATCCTATTCCTGCTTCTATCAGTTCAAGAAAATTTCAATTGAAAAAAATTTGGTTATTTCAATTGTGCCTGATTCTTTGTGATCTCATTCCAGAATTTCTTGGCAAAATGCCAAGTGGAGTGCCATTTCATTTTTCAGATGAAAAAACTGAGGCTAAAAGGGTTAAATAGCTTGCAGAGTCACATAGCTAGGCAGTATCCGAGGTCACATTTGAACTCAGGAAGATATTCATCTTCTGACACCTAATTGCATATTACACACAGACAAACATATATACATGCAAATATACACATACATATATTCACAAATATGTACATATACATATATACACACACACATATACACACTTTTTATACATTGAGTCATCTGCAAAAATCCCACTCAAGTCAGATGTATAACCTGCAGCAAATTATTTTGTTATACATTTTTCATTAATATTATTCTTAGTTTTGTTGGATATAATATTATCAGCCACAACCCTAATTCTTTTGATTGTCAATATATATATATATATTCTAGGACCTGCACTCTTTTATTGTAGTACTAATAGGCCTCCAGCATATTTGAATTGTTTTGGCAGCAATGGGGGGGGGAGGGGGGTGGCTTATAAATTTTTTTCTTTGATCTAAGAATTTCAAAATTTAGCAATGATATTCCTGTATGTTTTGCTTGTAAGATCTCTTTTAGGGAATGATCGATAGATTTTTTCCTATTTCTACTTTCTCTCCTTATTCCATTACTTCAGAACCATTTTCTTTGCCTAGTTCTTGTATTATTATATCAAAGTTCTTTTCTTAGTCATAATTTTCAGGTAGTCCAATTATTCATGTTTCCCCTTCTTGATCTGTTCTCTAGATCTGTTGTTTTTCTTATGAGATTTTTTTTCATTCTTTATATGTTGTTTTGTTATTTCTTGATCTCTTACAACTTCCTCATTTTCCCTTGACCAATTCTAATTTTCAAAGCATAATTTTCTTCCTTAAGACTCTGGATCTCCTTTTCTAGTTGGCTGACTTTCTTTTCATAATCTTGTTTTTCTTTACTTGTTCTTTTTTTTTAAAGTTTTTCCTCAATCTTTCTCAATTGATTTTTAAAGTCTTTTTTGAGTTCTCCTATAAATTCTTTTGGGGCAGATAACCATTTAACATTACTCTTTGGCATAGTAGAGAAGGAAGGATTTATGGCCAAAGATAGTGTTACAGCATATAAAATGTATAGTTGTGATTATATTAAATTCAATTAACTTAAGAAGGTTTTTTTGTACAAACAAAACCAATATAGGTAAGATCAGAAGGGCTGCAGAAAACTGGAAAATAATTTGTATAGCAAGTCTCACTGATAAAGGTCTCATTTCTCAACTATATAGAGAAATGAGTCAAATGATAAAAATAGATAATAGATAATATTATAGACAAATTTTGGTCAATAGGTAAATCATCAAAAGATATGAACAGGCAGTTTGCAGAAAACCAAAGTTATCTATAATCATATGAAAAAATGCTCTAAATTGCTATAGATTAGAGAGATGAATTTAACACAATTTTGAGTACTACCTTACAACTATCAACTTGGTAATATGACAAAAAAGGAAAATAAGAAATATTGAAGAATATGTGAGGGGGAATTTACTGTTTGGTGAAGTTGTAAACTGATCCAACCATTCTGGAGAGCAATTTGGAACTTTGTCCAAAGAACTTACAGAACAATAATATTCCATAACATTCATATACCACAATTTACCCAGCCATTCTCCAATTGATGGGCATCCATTCATTTTCCAGTTTCTAGCCACTACAAACAGGGCTGCTACAAACATTTTGGCACGTACAGGTCCCTTTCCGTTCTTTAGTATTTCTTTGGGATATAAGCCCAATAGAAACACTGCTGGATCAAAGGGTATGCACAATTTGATACCTTTTTGGGCATAATTCCAGATTGCTCTCCAGAATGGTTGGATTCGTTCACAACTCCACCAACAATGCATCAGTGTCCCAGTTTTCCCGCATCCCTTCCAACATTCATCATTATTTTTTCCTGTCATCTTAGCCAATCTGACAGGTATGTAGTGGTATCTCAGAGTTGTCTTAATTTGCATTTCTCTGATCAATAATGATTTGGAACACTCTTTCATATGAGTGGTAATAGTTTCAATTTCATCCTCTGAAAATTGTCTGTTCATATCCTTTGACCATTTATCAATTGGAGAATGGCTTGATTTCTTATAAATTTGAGTCAGTTCTCTATATATTTTGGAAATGAGGCCTTTATCAAAACCTTTAACTGTGAAGATGTTTTCCCAGTTTGTTGCTTCCCTTCTAATCTTGTTTGCATTAGTTTTATTTGTACAAAGGCTTTTTAATTTGATGTAATCAAAATTTTCTATTTTGTGATCAGTAATGATCTCTAGTTCATCTTTGGTCACAAATTTCTTTCTCCTCCACAAGTCTGAGAGATAAACTATCCTATGTTCCTCTAATTTATTTATATTTGTCCAAAGAATTAAAAAACTGAGCATACCCTTACTACTATCATCCATACTACTATATGAAGAAGAAAGAGGAAGGGAAAGTGGAGAACGTTCTCATTTTACATAGTTTCACACAAAGATATGAGTTCAAAGACATCACCAATTGGTCTCAGTATTTAATATACAGCACTGAAATGGTCCTATATCAGAAAGGGATATAGTTTTTTTTTTTTTTTTACTAAATGTGTGGATATTTTTGTCTACCACATAGCTGCATAGGACCTTTCCATGTTACCTGCGGCTGAATATTCTCATATAGATCATCTTCCTTTTTTAGAAAGCTTTTTAAAAATAGAGATAACCTTATTTTTCTATTTTTATCCCCAGGGCTTAACACAGAGCTTTCCACATAATGACTGCTAAATAAATGTTTTTTTTTTCATTCATTATTCATTATTACTTGTCTATGTATGAAGTTTCCTCCTCTGATTGTAAGAAGTTAGTAGATACTCAGAATATAATTCATGAATGTTTCATGAATTACTGAAACTATATTGAAATCATATTACCTATAAGGATACCCAACTCATACTTTCCTAGGCTGACTTTTTATTCTGTGTGATTCTTGCCTATGCCTTTCCAGATCTCATTAATTAGAATGGGAACTCTTTCAGGATCCATTTCATTTCTGAGGGAACAATGACATATTGTTGCCAGAAAATAAGCAAATACTCTGAATGATAGTTCATGGATCTTATTGACTCATAACGTATTTTTGGTTATAAAATACTAAATTTTTGTTATTCCTACTTTAATTCCTTGGAATTAGATTGCCTATCAATTTGGGAAACTGATACTACAACAGAAGGTTATGATTCTGAACTAGATAGAGCAAATTGATCCTATTCTCTAGCTCCATCCCCTCCTCCCACACACAACTCGAGTACCATACCCAGGCCATATTGATATTGATTTGGGGTTAAAGTCAATTTTGTGATTATAAAAGTACAGGAATAGTCTTGAAAGAGGAGTCCAAGATGATATTTTTGAGGAATCAGATCTTGCTGATTGGGATGTCAAAGTAAACTGAAGCTGTCTAGTTTGAGAAATATAATCAACCATAGACAAAACCCATGGCAAAGGACAGAATGACAATTGCACAAAGGCAGCCTGTTCACCCTCAAAAACTATGAATATTCTGTTTAGAAATAAGCAGAGGTAGAAAAATGTCTAAATATCTATTTCTGCTTCCTACACTTCACCCACTACAAACATTGACATCATACCAGGCTCCTACTAAGCCAATGCGCTTTCTAAGACTTAAAAGGACTCTGTGATTCTCCAGCCACCTACAAGGAAAAGTTTAAAATAGCAGCTTTTGGTCCAGAGTGAGTTATGCTCCTTATTCTACTCACATAGAGAAAAAAAGTCAATATTAACTCATACTCGTATAAGTTTTGAAGGTTTACAAAGCATTTTCACTAGCAACCCTGAAAGGAAAATAGTGAAAGTATTTTGGGGGTAGAATTCTGAATGTGTGGTTTCATCATTGTAGAGAAATCTGGTAAAGAAACTCTTTCTACCAACATAGATGTACAATTATTCTGCAACTATTTATCTTTGAGTAGAGCATGATCCACAGAAAGATTAAGGACTTGCCTAGAGTCAGCATCAGTATGTATCAGGGGACTTTAAACTAAGTCATCCTGAATGTGAGGCTTATCTATCTACATTATATTGTACCATTTTACAGACTTTTCCTCAAGTTATGATGTCAAACTTCTGAAGTTAAATTTCCCCAATAAATCTGCCTATGACTCTTGACATCTTTGCAGAATAGCTTTTGGGTTAGCCTGTCACAGCACTCTGCCTTGTGGTGTCTTTCTCCTTATCTCTCACCCATATCTCATGGTGTCTTTCTCCTTTTTAGAGCTAACTCTTTTAGGGTACTAAACTCCTCTATGGATTTACTCTGCCAGTCAATAGTGTACTCATGGAGTATATTTCAGTTCTCCTGGGCTAATTGTGAGTTCCACTAGGGAACTTGTCGTTTTCCATTGTTAATTGTTAAAATCCCTTTCCTTGTTAATTATATGTCTCTTAAATCTATTTTTATTTGCCAATTCCTGGTGTCTATTTTACCTCTTCATTTCGTCTGTAATCCCTTCTCATAAATCCTACCCTTTACCCAAAAGAAAAACCATTGTGAATTCATCATATGAAGGAACCCCAATATTTAGTGCCAATTGCTTTCCTCAATCTCATCAATAATTATACAAAAATCAATAGACTATGCAAACCCTTTGATCTAGCAGTGCCACTACTGGGTCTGTATCCCAAAGAGATTATAAAAAGGAAAAAGGACCCACATATGCAAAAATGTTTGAAGCAACTCTTTTTGTGTTGAAAATTGAGTGGATGCCCATCAGTTAGGGAATGACTATTAATTATGGTATAAGAATGTTATGGAATATTATTGTTGTATCAGAAATGATGAACAGGTTAATTTAGAAAAGCCTGGAAAGACTTACATGAACTGATGCAGAGTAAAGTGAGCAGAACCAATAGAACATTGTACACAGCAACAACACAATTTTCAACAATTCAAGAAAATTCTAATAGGATGGAAAATGCCAATCACATCCAGAGAAAACCATGGAGATTAAATGTAGACAGAAACATAGTATTTTCACCTTTTTTTCTTAAATCTTAAATTTTCCATTTCTTCTGTCTATAAGATCTTCCTGAAACCTGACATTTTACTGATGATACAGCCTTTGTGATTACTCTTTCCAGTATTGGCTGTACCTTCATTCATTCTCCTTCCCATTCTATTCCTGGGGAATAGATCCCCAGCTGAGGAAGGGGAGATAGAATATTCCTGGCTCCTATTTCCACTTTTCTATCTTCACAATATCTCCTCTTTGTATTTGCTCCTCCTTTGGGATCTACGCAAGCCATCTCTACTATTCAATCAAATCTCCATGTAATAAACATCTACAAATCTCCAAATTACTTCTGTTCCTTTCTCAATGAGTTCAATACATGGCTCACAATTTTCAGCTCCTCCTTAACTCTTACCCTCATATTAGGGGACTTCAAAATATGTATTGAGTCTCTCTTAAAAACTCTAATCTTTCAGTTTCTCAGCCTACTTACTTCCCATGATCTACTCCTCCAATCCATCTCAGATATACACAAAGATGATCATACCTCTAATCTTACCATCACTCACAAATGTATTACCTATAATAATTTAATTCCAGAATCTCCTTACTTCACTATAATGTATAGGATTTCCAACTCTCCCTCTCTCTCTTTTTTTTTTACCAAATCCTACACAGCCTGACCTCTAGTTGTCTTACAGGTCATCTTCTCTGCACTAACCATGACTTCCTCTTTGCCCCATCTTTTTTGAAAAATTTTATCTATTTTTAACATTTTTAAACAACATTTTCAGTTCCAAATACTCTCCCACTCTTCATTTCCTTGCCCACATGCTAAGAAAACAAGCAATATGATATCAGTTATGCATGTGATGTCATGCAAAACGTATTTCCATATAAGCCATTGTAGAGGGCCAGAACTCTGGAAAAGTATACTTGAAACAAGGATACTTACAACAAGGTGTTAACTCAGTGGAATAGATGAGACTATGGTTCTCTAGTTTATTTAAATACTTAGTACTTAGTATGGTGATGTAATGGTTCTCTAGTTCACACATACATAGTGTACTGTAATAATGTAATCATACCAAGGTATTTAAGGGCTGAGAGGACTGGAAATGAGAAATTCCATTTTTGACCATCCTCCTAGTGGTTCTCCTGCCTCTTGCACTACTCCACTAAGATCAAGGCTGGTCCTGAGATGCTTCAAAAGGCTAGTCTAGACATTATAAGCCATACTATAAAATAAATAAATAAATAAACAAATAAATAAAAGCAAGAAAAATAAAGTAAAGTAAAGTAAAGAAGAAGTCCTAGTTGACTTCTTCTAATTGTCCTAATAGACATATAGAAATATAAACAATTGAACTTTATTGAGTCTCTTAATGATTTCTCTTTCATGTTTACTTTTTTATGCTTTTCAGATCTTATATTTCAATATGAGATTTTCTGTTCAGCTCTAGTTTTTTCATTAGGGATACTTGGAAGTCCTCTCTTTCATTAATTATTTATTTTCCCTCTGAAGGATTATACTAATTTTTGCCAGATAAATTGTTATTTGTTATAATTCTAGCTCCTTTGTCTTTCAAAATTTCATATCCTAAGCCACAAATTTAAAGATATATCTGCTTCAAATGTTCACATGGAGTATTTGAGGCCTCCATTCTTGTATTGATCATATCAGCCAGTCAGACACACTGCACTTTGACCCCAACAATGTAATGCCATTTTGTTGCTCTTTGAATGTGAAAGACAACTATTACAAGCCTCCAAGCCATATTCTGTTTCATTAATATGGAAATAGTCAAATTTTGTGTGTTTCTGACTCTAGTTTCACAATATTTGAATGATTTCTTTCTTGTTGCTCGTAGTTCTTGATCTGGGAGTTTTCATTTGGGGATCATTTCTGAAAGATGGATTCTTCTAATTTCTTTTTACCCTCTTATTGCAAGATATCAGGGTGTTTTTCCTTTGGAATTTCTTAAGATATGGTTTCTAGGTCTTCTATTATGGCTTAAAGATAGTCCAATAATTTCTAAATTATATGTTTGATCTATTTTCCAGGTCAGTAATTTTTCTAATGAGATATCTACATTTTCTTTTTTTTTTTTTATTCTTTCAATTTTTTTAAATTGGGGTGATAGGGATGTTTGGGACAAATAGACCTACCCAAATTGACTACTACAGAGATCACTCATAGAAAGCAGAATTATTTATTAGACTCTCGAGAAGCAACCCCATCCTGCTCTGCGTGCAAAATTTCACAGCAGGATAGGGCCAGAGCCTTGAAAATGCTTACAGCTGACTTCCGGCCAAGATGGCGGAGAGGAAATACACTTCTGTGTAATCTCCGTGTTTTTCTCTCACTATTCATTTCATTTCATGCCTCTGAATTAATGCTCGACTGAAAAAAAACCATACAATTACTTACCAAGAGAAACCATCCTTGAGACTCGTCAAGAAAGGTCTGTTTTTGCGCGAGGGCGGGGACGGTATTTGGAAGCAGTCTGCGGGCAGCAGCGGCAACCAGAGCACAGATAGCAGCTCAGAACCGGGTGGAGCGGAGTGGGGGCAGGGCGCGATCGCAGCCGTCTCTGCGGTGAGAGCTTTGCTATAGGAGCAAGTCAGCAGCCCAGCAGAGAAGCTAAAAACACCGGGGTGAAGAATAAAACCCCAAACAGCTGGAGTTTCTCGGGACCTGGCCACCCCTCCCCCACAGTGTCTTAGCCCGCTCGGATCTCAGAGCGCTCGGATCTCAGTGCGCAGGCGCCATAGCACAGTAGGACCCGTGCCTCACGAATACCCTGCCCCTCCCCCAAAGAAAGCAGCCTCCATTCAAGGGGTTTTTTTTCCTTCTGTTTCTTTGATAGTTTGTCTCTGATAAATAGACAGAATGAGCAAGAAACTGAAAAAGAATTTAACCCTGGACAGCTTTTATACAGATAAAGAGCAGACTCCAAACCCTGAGGAGACTAAAAACAAACAGTCCCCAGGTGAATCCCCGAAGGAAGAGACCTTATGTCCCTCAGCACAGATGAATCTCATGGAGGAAATTAAAAAGGCTCTCACAAGGGAGCTAGAAGAAAAATGGGAAAAGGAGAGGGAGGCTCTGAAAAAGGAGAGGGAGGCTTGGCAAAAGAGCCTGGAGAAGTCAGTTAAAGAGAGAGTGGATAAAGAAACCAAATCCTTGAAAAATAGGATTAGTGAACTGGAAACAGAAAACAGCTCTCTAAAAAACAAAATTGGCGAAATGGAAAAAAATTCCACAGAACAAAAGAACTCAATTGGACAATTAGAAAAAGATCTTAAAAAAGTGAGTGAAGAAAATACCTCACTGAAAATCAGGGTCGAACAATTGGAATTGAATGACTCGAGGAGACAAGAAGAATCAGTCAAGCAAATCCAAAAAAATCAAACAATGGAAAAGGATGTGAAATACCTTCTGGGGAAGACAACAGACCTGGAAAACAGATCCAGGAGAGACAACCTGAGAATCATCGGACTTCCAGAAAAGTATGATGAAAAAAAAAGCCTGAACACTATCTTCCAGGAAATTATCAAAGAGAACTGCCCAGAAGTCATAGAAACAGAAGGTAAAATAGACATTGAAAGAATTCATCGATCCCCTACTGAAAGGGATCCTAAAATCAAAACACCAAGGAATATAGTGGCCAAATGCCAGAACCCTCAGGCAAAGGAAAAAATACTGCAAGCGGCTAGAAAAACCCAATTCAAGTATCAAGGAGCCACAATAAGGATCACCCAGGATCTGGCAGCATCCACATTAAAGGATCGAAGGGCCTGGAATATGATATTCCGAAAGGCTAAGGAACTTGGTATGCAACCAAAAATAACTTACCCAGCGAGATTGAGCATCTTTTTCCAGGGAAGAAGATGGACATTCAACGAAATAAGCGAATTTCATCTATTTCTGATGAAAAAGCCAGAACTTAACAAAAAATTTGATCTACAAGCACAGAACTCAAGAGAAATCTAAAAAGGTAAAGATTAATCTTGGGAACTATATTTCGGCTGTAAAGATGTATAAAGAATACATGTATACCTTGTTCTAGAAACTAGTTGTGGAAAGGACATTGTACTAGAAAAAAGGAAAGTGGGGGTACTACATTTCATGAAGAGGCAAAGAAAACCTAGTAAATCTGAGAGAAAGAATGGAGAGGAATGAAAATAGTGAGTATTTTACTGCTTTCAGAATTGGCAGTAAGAGAAGAATTTTAGACATATTCAATCTATGGTGAAACTTCTCCCACCTCATTGAAAAGTGAGAAGGGAAAAGTGAAAAAGGAAGGAATAAGCTAAGTGGAAGGGAATACGGTAACTGGGAGGGAAAGGGGTAAGTTGGGGGGGGGAACTCTAAGGGGGGGGAGGGATACTGAAAAAGGGAGGGCTGTGAGAAGCAAGGGGAGCTCACAAGCTTAATACTGGGAAGGGGGGTAAGGGAGGGGGTAAGGGAGTAAGAAGGGAGAAAAGCATAAACCGGGGTTAACAAGATGGCAAGTAATACAGAATTGGTCATTTTAACCATAATTGTGAACGGGGTAAACTCCTCTATAAAGAGGAAGCGGTTAGCAGAATGGATTAAAAGCCAGAATCCTACAATATGTTGTATACAGGAAACACACCTGAAGCGGGGTGATACATGCAGGTTAAAGGTAAAAGGTTGGAGCAAAATCTACTATGCTTCAGGTGAAGCCAAAAAAGCAGGGGTAGCCATCCTGATCTCAGATCAAGCTAAAGCAAAAATTGATCTAATCAAAAGAGATAAGGAAGGGCACTATATCTTGCTAAAGGGTAGAATGAATAATGAAGAAGTATCTATATTAAATATATATGCACCAAGTAGTGTAGCATCTAAATTCCTAAAAGAGAAATTAAGAGAGCTGCAAGAAGAAATAGACAGTAAAACTATAATAGTGGGAGATCTCAACCTTGCACTCTCAGAATTAGATAAATCAAACCACAAAATAAATAAGAAAGAAGTCAAAGAGATAAATAGAATACTAGAAAAATTAGATATGATAGATCTCTGGAGAAAATGTAATGGGGACAGAAAGGAGTACACCTTCTTTTCAGCAGTTCATGGAACTTATACAAAAATTGATCATATATTAGGACATAAAAACCTCAAACTCAAATGCAGTAAGGCAGAAATAGTGAATGCATCCTTTTCAGACCATGATGCATTGAAAATTACATTCAATAAAAAGCCACAGGAAAGTAGACCAAAAAATAATTGGAAAACTAAATAATCTCATACTAAAGAATGATTGGGTGAAACAGCAAATTATAGACATAATTAATAACTTCATCCAAGAAAATGATAATAATGAGACATCATACCAAAATGTATGGGATGCAGCCAAAGCGGTAATAAGGGGAAATCTCATATCTCTAGAGGCCTATTTGTATAAAATAGAGAAAGAGAAGGTCAATGAATTGGGCTTGCAACTAAAAATGCTAGAAAAGGAACAAATTAAAAACCCCCAATCAAACACTAAACTTGAAATTCAAAAAATAAAAGGAGAGATCAATAAAATTGAAAGTAAAAAAACTATTGAATTGATTAATAAAACTAAGAGTTGGTTCTATGAAAAAACCAACAAAATAGACAAACCCTTAGTAAATCTGATTAAAAAAAGGAAAGAGGAAAATCAAATTGTTAGTCTTAAAAATGAAAAGGGAGAACTCACCACTAACGAAGAGGAAATTAGAGCAATAATTAGGAGTTACTTTGCCCAACTTTACGCCAATAAATTCGACAACTTAAATGAAATAGAAGAATACCTCCAAAAATATAGCTTACCTAAACTAACAGAGGAAGAAGTAAATATCCTAAACACTCCTATCTCAGAAAAAGAAATAGAACAAACTATCAATCAACTCCCTAAGAAAAAAACCCCAGGACCAGATGGATTTACATCTGAATTCTATCAAACATTTAAAGATCAATTAACTCCAATGCTAAATAAACTATTTGAAGAAGTAGGGATTGAAGGAGTCCTACCAAACTCCTTTTATGACACAGATATGGTACTGATACCTAAACCAGGTAGGCTGAAAACAGAGAAAGAAAATTATAGACCAATCTCCCTAATGAATATTGATGCTAAAATCTTAAATAAAATAGTAGCAAAAAGATTACAGAAAATCATCCCCAGGATAATACACTATGACCAAGTAGGATTTATACCAGGAATGCAGGGCTGGTTCAATATTAGGAAAACTATTAACATAATTGACTATATCAACAACCAACCAAACAAAAACCATATGATCATTTCAATAGATGCAGAAAAAGCATTTGATAAAATCCAACAGCCATTCCTAATAAAAACACTTGAGAGCATAGGAATAAAAGGACTTTTCCTTAAAATAGTTAGGAGCATATATTTTAAACCTTCAGTAAGCATCATATGCAATGGGGAAAAACTGGAACCTTTCCCGGTAAGATCTGGAGTGAAGCAAGGTTGCCCACTATCGCCATTATTATTCAATATTGTATTAGAAACACTGGCCTCTGCAATAAGAGTCGAGAAAGAGATTAAAGGAATTAGAGTAGGCAATGAGGAAACCAAACTATCACTCTTTGCAGATGATATGATGGTATACCTAGAAAACCCCAGAGATTCTACTAAAAAGCTATTAGAAATAATTCATAATTTTAGCAAAGTAGCAGGATACAAAATAAATCCCCATAAATCCTCAGCATTCTTATACACCACCAACAAAATCCAAGAGCAAGAGATACAAAGAGAAATTCCATTCAAAATAACTGTTGATAGCATAAAATATTTGGGAATCTACCTACCAAAGGAAAGTCAGGAATTATATGAGCAAAATTACAAAAAAGTTTTCACACAAATAAAGTCAGACTTAAATAATTGGAAAAATATTAAGTGCTCTTGGATAGGCCGAGCAAATATAATAAAGATGACAATACTCCCTAAACTAATCTATTTATTTAGTGCTATACCAATCAGACTTCCAAGAAAATATTTTAATGATTTAGAAAAAATAACAACAAAATTCATATGGAACAATAAAAAGTCGAGAATCTCAAGGGAATTAATGAAAAAAAAATCAAATGAAGGTGGTCTAGCTGTACCTGATCTAAAATTATATTATAAAGCAGCAGTCACCAAAACCATCTGGTATTGGCTTAGAAATAGATTAGTTGATCAGTGGAAAAGGTTAGGTTCACAAGACAGAATAGTCAACTATAGCAATCTAGTGTTTGACAAACCCAAAGATTCTAAATTTTGGGATAAGATTTCATTATTTGATAAAAACTGCTGGGATAACTGGAAATTAGTATGGCAGAAATTAGGCAAGGACCCACACTTAACACCACATACCAAGATAAGATCAAAATGGGTCCATGACCTAGGCATAAAGAACGAGATTATAAATAAATTAGAGGAACATAGGATAGTTTATCTCTCAGACTTGTGGAGGAGAAAGAAATTTGTGACCAAAGATGAACTAGAGACCATTACCAATCACAAAATAGAAAATTTTGATTATATCAAATTAAAAAGCCTTTGTACAAACAGAACGAATGCAAACAAGATTAGTAGGGAAGTAACTAACTGGGAAAACATCTTTACAATTAAAGGTTCTGATAAAGGCCTCATTTCCAAAATATATAGAGAACTGACTCAAATTTATAAAAAATCAAGCCATTCTCCAATTGATAAATGGTCAAAGGATATGAACAGACAATTTTCAGATGAAGAAATTGAAACTATTACCACTCACATGAAAGAGTGTTCCAAATCACTATTGATCAGAGAAATGCAAATTAAGACAACTCTGAGATATCACTACACTCCTGTCAGATTGGCTAAGATGACAGGAAAAAACAATGATGAATGTTGGAGGGGATGCGGGAAAACGGGGACATTGATGCATTGTTGGTGGAGTTGTGAACGAATCCAGCCATTCTGGAGAGCGATCTGGAATTATGCCCAAAAAGTTATCAAACTGTGCATACCCTTTGATCCAACAGTGTTTCTATTGGGCTTATACCCCAAAGAGATACTAAAAAAGGGAAGGGGACCTGTATGTGCCAAAATGTTTGTAGCAGCCCTGTTTGTAGTGGCTAGAAACTGGAAAATGAATGGATGCCCATCAATTGGAGAATGGCTGGGTAAATTGTGGTATATGAATGTTATGGAATATTATTGCTCTGTAAGGAATGACCAGCAGGATGAATACAGAGAGGCTTGGAGAGACCTACATGGACTGATGCTAAGTGAGATGAGCAGAACCAGGAGATCATTATACACTTCGACAACGATATTGTATGAGGATGTATTCTGATGGAAGTGGATTTCCCTGACAAAGAGACTTAACTGAGTTTCATTGGAGAAATGATGGACAGAAACAGCTACACCCAAAGAAGGAATACTGGGAAATGAATGTGAACTATTTGCATTTTTGATTTTCTTCCCGAGTTATTTTTACCTTCTGAATCCAATTCTCCCTGTATTAGTGACTAGGATATTATCTACACATTCCCCAGTTTCCCACATCAGTGTATGGATGGACACCGTTTTGTACATATAAAAAGGAGGTGAAATGGTCAAGCCTACTGTACCTGGAAGTAAGGGATCCATAGGCTGGAGAGGAACAGATTTCACCTCTCCAGGGGGTATCTCAGTTGTCCCAGCTGCATACAGCTCTATTCTCCCCAATTGTAATTCCTTTCTCCCATCAGGTTGCTTCCTGTCTGGTTCACTGTGTAATCCCCTTCTCCCATCATATGGCTTTCTGGCTGATTGGTCATGTCTGGGTACTGGACTTCTAGGCACTATCTGGGTGCACCATTGGCTGCCATCATGCCCCAAGTGTTTCTTTCCTTGAGCCTTGGGGCTGGGCCCCTCATCCCGTTTTCCTGAATCTGTCTACATTCTGAGGCCCAATGGAAGCCTTTGTTGCATTTTGGACATGGGGTATTAGGTCTTGTTCTCCCACCTTGTTTTCCCATTCTATCTCTATGCCAACATTGAGCTTTCAGATGCCCTACTTTTCCACACTGAAAGCATCTATGAGTCTCTCTGGAAGTCCCTTGTCAAGAGGGACTCTGTCTTCCCATGTTTGGATTTTGGGAAGTCTGCATCATAGCCTGGCTATAAAAGGCATCTGTGCCCACTGTGGCACAGGTCTTATGAGCTCCTCTAAAGGAGCATCCTTGCGCAGTCCTAGTATAATTCTTCTGCAAACCTCATTAGTATTTTCCTTAGCAAGTTGCCTTATCAAAATGTCTGTTATTGCATTTTCTCCATTTGTTCTTGTGATAGCTGTCTGCAAATGTCCCACAAAGTCAGCAAAGGGTTCATTTGGCCCTTGTGTTATTTTTGTGAAGGCCCCACCTTTGTTGTCTTTATTGAGGAGAGAAGCCCACGCTTTGATAGCATTAGCAGCAATTTGCTCATATGCTGCTAAAGAATAATTAATCTGTACTGCGACACCTGCATAAGGACCTACACCTGTTAGTAGGTCACAGGTGATTGCAGCATGAACTCCACTTTGACTATTTTGTTGGGCTTGTATCCTACAAAGCTCACTATATTCAGAAAGCCACAAGTAGTTTTGTCCAGGTTCTAGGCATATCCTTGCTATAGATTTCCAGTCATTATGGATCAAGATTTCAAAAGCCAAATTCTGTAATAACATTTTAACATAAGCTGATGTAGCCCCATAAAGAGTGCAAGATTTTTTCAGGTCTTTGAGGATATCTATATCAAAAGGAGAGTATCTTCTACTTTCTTGACCTGAAGAATTAAACTGTTGAATAATGGGAAAAATGTGGTCTTGACATTCTGATACATTTTTCCCTTCTTCTTTGGCCTTAATTAGTCCCTTTTGTAATCTACGCAAAGGAGAGGCTGGATGCAGGGGGGGAGGTGCTGGTGCTGTCATTGCCCCTCCCTCCCCCCCACTACCCCTCCTCGCTCCATCCCGGAGGGTGGAGTTGATGGAGGAGAGTCAATTACCTGCTCCTTAGGTGGGGCTGAAGCTGCCTCAGATTCACCCCACCCTTGAGTCTCACTTAAGTCTCCATGCCTTGTGGGGATATGGTCATTAATCTGTTCTTTGTCTTCCTCCTTTATCTCAGGCTTCCCCATTTGGCTATTCCTAGAGTTTTTTCCTTTTCTTCTAGAACTTATACAGTATCTTAAGGCCAACTGTATTATATTGTATAAATAGAATGCCTCGATGGAAATTGAATGAGGACCATTTTCTTTGTAATATGCAGAGAGCTGTTGACCAATCAATGCCCAGTTATCTAGAGAGATTTGCTCTTCCTCTAAGAACCAAGAGGAGGTGTGTTTTAATGTACCCAGAAGTCTAGCTGCCTGCTCCCAAGTTATAAGTAGTCCTTGATCTTCTATCAGCTTAAGCAGGCTTTCTATAGCACCACTCCTGGGTGGGGCTGGGGGTAGGGAAGTTGGGGTGGGGGATGGAGAATCTTTAGCTAGGATCTGTCCCATTTCAGCCAAAAAAGGTTACTAATTTAGTCTTTTTTTTTTTTTTTTTTTTTTTTTTATAAATTTTTTTATTTAATAATTACATTATATTTACACTCATTTCTGTTCCGATTTTTTTTTCCCCTCCCTCCCTCCACCCCCTCCCCTAGATGGCAAGCAGTCCTTAATATGTTGGATATGTTGCAGTATATCCTAGATACAATATATGTTTGCAGAACCGAACAGTTCTCTTGTTGCGTAGGGAGAATTGGATTCAGAAGGTATAAATAATCCGGGAAGAGAAACAAAAATGCAGATAGTTCACATTCGTTTCCCAGTGTTCTTTCTTTGGGTGTAGCTGCTTTTGTCCGTCATTTATCAATTGAAACTCAGGTCTCTTTGTCAAAGAAATCCACTTCCATCAAAATATGTCCTCATACAATATCGTTGTCGAAGTGTATAATGATCTCCTGGTTCTGCTCATTTCACTTAGCATCAGTTCATGTAGGTCTCTCCAAGCCTCTCTGTATTCATCCTGCTGGTCATTTCTTACAGAACAATAATATTCCATAACATTCATATACCACAATTTACCCAGCCATTCTCCAATTGATGGGCATCCATTCATTTTCCAGTTTCTAGCCACTACAAACAGGGCTGCTACAAACATTTTGGCACATACAGGTCCCTTTCCCTTCTTTAGTATTTCTTTGGGATATAAGCCCAATAGAAACACTGCTGGATCAAAGGATATGCACATTTTGATAATTTTTTGGGCATAATTCCAGATTGCTCTCCAGAATGGTTGGATTCGTTCACAACTCCACCAACAATGCATTAGTGTCCCAGTTTTCCCGCATCCCCTCCAACATTCATCATTATTTTTTCCTGTCATCTTAGCCAATCTGACAGGTGTGTAGTGGTATCTCAGAGTTGTCTTAATTTGCATTTCTCTGATCAATAATGATTTGGAACACTCTTTCATATGAGTGGTAATAGTTTCAATCTCATCCTCTGAAAATTGTCTGTTCATATCCTTTGACCATTTATCAATTGGAGAATGGCTTGATTTCTTATAAATTTGAGTCAGTTCTCTATATATTTTGGAAATGAGGCCTTTATCAGAACCTTTAACTGTGAAAATGTTTTCCCAGTTTGTTGCTTCCCTTCTAATCTTGTTTGCATTAGTTTTATTTGTACAAAGGCTTTTTAATTTGATGTAATCGAAATTTTCTATTCTGTGATCAGTAATGGTCTCTAGTTCATCTTTGGTCACAAATTTCTTTCTCCTCCACAAGTCTGAGAGATAAACTATTCTATGTTCCTCTAATTTATTTATAGTCTCGTTCTTTATGCCTAGGTCATAGACCCATTTTGATCTTATCTTGGTATATGGTGTTAAGTGTGGGTCCATGCCTAATTTCTGCCATACTAATTTCCAATTATCCCAGCAGTTTTTATCAAATATTGAATTCTTTTCCCAGAAGTTAGGGGCTTTGGGTTTGTCAAACACTAGATTGCTATAGTTGACTATTCTGTCTTGTGAACCTAGCCTTTTCCACTGATCCACTAATCTATTTCTTAGCCAATACCAAATGGTTTTGGTGACTGCTGCTTTATAATATAATTTTAGATCAGGTACAGCTAGGCCACCTTCATTTGATTTTTTTTTCATTAATTCCCTTGAGATTCTCGACTTTTTATTGTTCCATATGAATTTTGTTGTTATTTTTTCTAGATCAATAAAATATTTTCTTGGAAGTCTGATTGGTATAGCACTAAATAAATAGATTAGTTTAGGGAGTATTGTCATCTTTATTATGTTCGCTCGGCCGATCCAAGAGCACTTAATATTTTTCCAATTATTTAAGTCTGACTTTATTTGTGTGGAGACTTTTTTATAATTTTGCTCATATAATTCCTGACTTTCCTTTGGTAGATAGATTCCCAAATATTTTATGGTATCAACAGTTATTCTGAATGGAATTTCTCTTTGTATCTCTTGCTGTTGGGTTTTGTTGGTGATGTATAAAAATGCTGAGGATTTATGGGGATTTATTTTGTAGCCAGCTACTTTGCTAAAATTATGAATTATTTCCAATAGCTTTTTGGTAGAATCTCTGGGGTTCTCTAGGTATACCATCATATCATCTGCAAAGAGTGATAGTTTGGTTTCCTCATTGCCTACTCTAATTCCTTTTATATCTTTCTCGACTCTTATTGCCGAGGCTAGTGTTTCTAATACGATATTAAATAATAATGGTGATAGTGGGCAACCTTGCTTCACTCCAGATCTTACTGGGAAAGGTTCCAGTTTTTCCCCATTGCATATGATGCTTACTGATGGTTTTAAATATATGCTCCTGACTATTTTAAGGAAAAGTCCATTTATTCCTATGCTCTCAAGTGTTTTTATTAGGAATGGATGTTGGATTTTATCAAATGCTTTTTCTGCATCTATTGAGATGATCATGTGGTTTTTGTTTGTTTGGTTATTGATATAGTCAATTATGTTAATAGTTTTCCTAATATTGAACCAGCCCTGCATTCCTGGTATAAATCCTACTTGGTCATAGTGTATTATCCTGGTGACAATTTTCTGTAATCTTTTTGCTAATATTTTATTTAAGATTTTAGCATCAATATTCATTAGGGAGATTGGTCTATAATTTTCTTTCTCTGTTTTCAGCCTACCTGGTTTAGGTATCAGTACCATATCTGTGTCATAAAAGGAGTTTGGTAGGACTCCTTCAATCCCTATTTTTTCAAATAGTTTATATAACATTGGAGTTAATTGTTCTTTAAATGTTTGGTAGAATTCACATGTAAATCCATCTGGTCCTGGGGATTTTTTTAGTTTGTTCTATTTCTTTTTCTGAGATGGGACTGTTTAGGATATTTACTTCTTCCTCTGTTAGTTTGGGCAAGCTGTATTTTTGGAGGTATTTTTCTATTTCATTTAAGTTGTCGAATTTATTGGCATAAAGTTGGGCAAAGTAACTCCTAATTATTGCTCTAATTTCCTCTTCGTTAGTGGTGAGTTCTCCCTTTTCATTTTTAAGACTAACAATTTGATTTTCCTCTTTCCTTTTTTTAATCAGATTTACTAAGGGTTTGTCTATTTTGTTGGTTTTTTCATAGAACCAACTCTTAGTTTTATTAATCAATTCAATAGTTTTTTTACTTTCAATTTTATTGATCTCACCTTTTACTTTTAGAATTTCAAGTTTAGTGTTTGACTGGGGGTTTTTAATTTGTTCCTTTTCTAGCATTTTTAATTGCAAACCCAATTCATTGACCTTCTCTTTCTCTATTTTATACAAATAGGCCTCTAGAGATATGAAATTTCCCCTTATTACCGCTTTGGCTGCATCCCATACATTTTGGTATGATGTCTCATTATTATCGTTTTCTTGGGTGAAGTTATTAATTATGTCTATGATTTGCTGTTTTACCCAATCATTCTTTAGTATGAGATTATTTAGTTTCCAATTATTTTTTGGTCTACTTCCCCCTGCTTTTTTGTTGAATGTAATTTTCATTGCATCGTGGTCTGAAAAGGATGCATTTACTATTTCTGCCTTACTACATTTGAGTTTGAGGTTTTTATGTCCTAATATATGGTCAATTTTTGTATAGGTTCCATGAACTGCTGAAAAGAAAGTGTATTCCCTTCTGTCTCCATTACATTTTCTCCAGAGATCTATCATATCTAGCTTTTCTAGTATTCTGTTTACCTCTTTGACTTCTTTCTTATTTATTTTCTGGTTTGATTTATCTAATTCTGAGAGTGCAAGGTTAAGATCTCCCACTATTATAGTTTTACTGTCTATTTCTTCTTGCAGCTCTCTTAGTTTCTCTTTTAAGAATTTAGATGCTACCCCACTTGGTGCATATATGTTTAATATAGATAGTGCTTCATTATCCATGCTACCCTTTAGCAAGATATAGTGTCCTTCCTTATCTCTTTTAATTAGGTCAATTTTTGCTTTAGCTTGATCTGAGATCAGGATGGCTACCCCTGCTTTTTTGACTTCACCTGAAGCATAGTAGATTTTGCTCCAACCTTTTACCTTTAACCTGCATGTATCTCCCCGCTTCAGGTGTGTTTCCTGTAAACAACATATTGTAGGATTCTGGCTTTTAATCCATTCTGCTAACCGCTTCCTCTTTATGGGGGAGTTTACCCCGTTCACGTTTATGGTTAGAATGACCAATTCTGTATTACTTGCCATCTTGTTAACCCCGGTTTATGCTTTCCTCCCTTCTTTCCCCTTTCCCCCCCTTCCAAGTATTAAGCTTGTGAGCACCCCTTGCTTCTCACAGCCCTCCCTTTTTAGTGTCCCTCCCCCCGCCTTAGAGTTCCTCCCCCTATCTTACCCCTTTCCCTCCCAGTTCCCGTATTCCCTTCCGCTTAGCTTATTCCTTCCCTTTCCACTTTTCCCTTCTCACTTTTCAATGAGATGGGAGAAGTTTCACCATAGATTGAATATGTCTTAAGATTTTTCACTTAAAGCCAATTCTGAAGGCAGTAAGATACCCACTATATTCATCCCCCTCCATTCTTTCTCTCAGATATAATAGGTTTCCTATGCCTCTTCATGAGATGTACTACCCCCACTTTACCCTTTTTCTGGTACAATGTCCTTTCCACATCAATTTCTAGAACAAGGTATACATGTATTCTTTATACATCTATATAGTCAAAATATAGTTCCCAAGATTAATCTTTACCTTTTTAGATTTCTCTTGAGTTCTATATTTGTAGATCAAACTTTTTGTTAAGTTCTGGTTTTTTCATCAGAAATAGATGAAATTCGCTTACTTCGTTGAATGTCCATCTTCTTCCTGGAAAAAGATGCTCATTCTCGCTGGGTAAGTTATTTTTGGTTGCATACCAAGTTCCTTAGCCTTTCGGAATATCATATTCCAGGCCCTTCGATCTTTTAATGTGGATGCTGCCAGATCCTGGGTGATCCTTATTGTGGCTCCTTGATACTTGAATTGGGTTTTTCTAGCCGCTTGCAATATTTTTTCTTTCACCTGAGGGTTCTGGCATTTGGCCACTATATTCCTTGGTGTTTTGATTTTAGGATCCCTTTCAGTGGGTGATCGATGAATCCTTTCAATGTTTATTTTTTCCTCTGTTCCTATGACTTCTGGGCAGTTCTCTTTGATAATTTCCTGGAAGACAGTGTCCAGGCTCTTTTTTTCATCATGTTTTTCTGGAGTCCAATGATTCTCAGATTGTCTCTCCTGGATCTGTTTTCCAGGTCTGTTGTCTTCCCCAGAAGGTATTTCACATTTTTCTCCATTGTTTGATTTTTTTGGATTTGCTTGACTGATTCTTCTTGTCTCCTCGAGTCATTCAATTCCACTTGTTCAATTCTGATTTTCAGTGAAGTATTCTCTTCACTCACTTTTTTAAAATCTTTCTCTAATTGTCCAATTGAGTTCTTTTGTTCTGTGGAATTTTTTTCCATTTCGCCAATTTTGTTTTTTAGAGAGCTGTTTTCTGTTTCCAGTTCACTAATCCTATTTTTCAAGGATTTTACTTCTTTATCCACTCTCTCTTTAACTGACTTCTCCAGGCTCGTTTCCCATTTTTCTTCTAGCTCCCTTGTGAGAGCCTTTTTAATCACTTCTATGAGGTTCATCTGTGCTGAGGAACAGATGATCTCCTCCTTTGGGGAATCACCTGGGGACTGCCTGTTTTTAGTCTCCTCAGGATTTAGAGTCTGCTCTCTATCTGTGTAGAAGCTGTCAAGGGTTAAAGTCCTCTTCAGCTTCTTGCTCATTCTGTCTATTAATCAGAGACAAACTACCAAAGAAAAACAGAAAAAACTGGAGTCTTTCTTTGGGGGGGGCTGGGTGTGTTATCGAGCTTCCTCTACAGACTGCAGGTGGCAGCAGTGAGGCACTAGCAGGACTGTGCTGCGCCTGCGCTCTGAGATCCCAAAGCGTGCTGAGTCACTGAGGGGGGGGAAGGGGGGGGGCCAGGTCCTGAGAGAGTCCAGCTGTTTGCGGTTGTATTCTTCAGCCCCGGTGTTTTTAGCTTCTCTGCTGGGCTGCTGACTTGCTGCAGGTTCCAAACCTGTAGCGAAGCTCTCCCCGCAGAGACGGCTACGATCACTCCCCACCCCCTCTCAGCTCTGCTCCCGTGCTCTCACTGCCGCTGCCCTCAGCCTGCGCCCGATCTAAAACCGCCCCAGCCCTCCAGTAAAGACAGACCTTTCTTGGCGGATCTCAAGGATGGCTTCTCTTGGTAACTATTTGTGGGTTTTTTTCAGTCAAGCATTGATTCAGAGGCTTGTAATGAAGTGGATAGTGAGAGAAAGCGCGGAGCTTATGCAACTGTGAGCCTCCTCTCCGCCATCTTAACCGGAAGTTCTCTAATTTAGTCTTTAAGATAATAAGTTCCCTGTTTATCTTATACTCACCTAAGTTCCTGGTCACTGGAGACTTCTTCAGTGAAAGTAGGGTCCTTGGTTCCCATGCTTGGGCGCCAAATGTGATGACCACATATTTAAAATCAGCCGGAGTCAGGAATTCAGGTTAAGGGAAAAATCTTCAATCTTTATTGAAGTAAAGAGGTAAATAAGGATTGCGATAGCAATATGGGCAAGAAAGATTGCAATAGCAATATGGGCAGCTGTGACAGGAAGCCAGCTAACAGAGGGGGATCTGAGCTGAAAGGGCGTCGCAATGGCAATGCGAGCAGTCTCTCCTTCCCCTTCCTTTTCCACTCCCCTGCCTCCACCCACCAACATTGTCATTTCCTATGCAACACATCAGGACTTGCACAAAGAGTGGGTGGGGGCCATTCTTTCTCCAAGCTTATATATTAATAGAGTATGGTCCAATTACTATTTAGCCTCATGTGCTTGGGACCTCAGTGCATCAACTTGAGCCTCAGCCCCTACACCCTTCTTACTTTATTCATGTGAAAGTCATACCTCCTAGAAGTTTCAGTGATATTCCTGGGTTGTGGAAAACTCTTAACATCTGAAACGAAGGCTTATGAAGTGATGGTTACCTGGTTCTCTCTCTCTGATAGCTGGTAATAAAACTCTGAGATCTTCCAACCAAAGAGTCAAAAAATGTGCATCAAGAAGAGTGATTTTTTAAAAGTTTCTTATGAGAAATGTTTCTTCAGGAAAAAAAAAATTCTCCCTTGCCTCTACTATCTAATTCCCCTGCTCTAATGCTAATTCCTATCCAAAATTCACAAGCAGAATGGGGAAAAAAAATGAGGACTTCATTGTTCTCATTATCTCATCCCCAAATCCCATTTTTAAAATTTACTCTTTCTCATTAAAGATCCTCTGCAAGTCTAGAAGTATAGTCAAATCAATAATATACAAGTATAATAAAAACATTGTTGTTGAATAGAGTGTATCATTCTCTCCTCTGACTCCATTCACCATATTTATAAACAATAGTATGCCGGTAAATGTTTAATAACTGACTCAGAAAATGCATGGCAGATTTAAAAAATTAATATGGATTACTATTTTCTACAAATGTCACTTTTTAAAATCCATTCAAGCAACAAAACAAAAAATCAATTCCTGATTTGTAGTATTTGCCAATTTCAAAGATGTAAATGCTCATCCAAAGTATTTAACAATTTTCTCAGTCAGTAGGAGTTGGCTCCAATATATCACTGGACAAGTTTTTAGACCAAAACACATTTTTCTAATCATTATTTCCTTTATACATTGTCTACCTTATTAAAGAATGTAAATTCCTAAAACAACAGAGACTATCTTTGCTTTTAATTCTGTACATCAGCACTTAGCATAGCTTTTGTACCTACTATATATAATGAATGTTTTTCATTCATTCACCTGCCTTTAGTTCTCCCTAAACCTTCTACTCCCTAAAATTCAAAGACACTCATTATTAAAGAATCATTTAAACTATGAGTTTTTAGCCTGGGTTTTTTACCATTAAAACTATTTTTAAATAATTGGTTTCCTTTGTTACCTCATATACCGTATTATATGCATGGTCTGAAGAGGCCATAAGCTTTTGTAGATTACCAAAACTATTTATAACACAAAAAAAAGTCAAGAATTCTTTATTTAGACCAAATTATCTATTTCATTGTCTAAATGTCTGAATTCAGAGAAATAATTAATTTTCTCATTAGCCTTTGGAATAATCATTGATTTTGTTTGATTCTATGTTTACTTATAGTTGTTAGGCCCAACTTTCAATTTAATTAACTTGCAATTAACACAATTTAATACTAAACACAAGTATACTTCACATACACCACTGTTAGGATTCTTAAGAGGTGCTAAGTAAGTGGAATTGAGGAGTTTAGCATTGATTTAATATTATAACAAATAATGGTTTCCTAGTGATGTAATGATTGGTGTATACTCAATGTGGAACATATAAGGAAGAGCTCTCAGGACCAGAAAAGGACAAGCCCATTAGAAGCTTTCTGAGGCTGAGATAGATTCATTCCATTGTCCACCTTTGTTGTGGCTGGAGGCTCAAGCACAAACCTTTGGAAATTGAGGAAATTCAGAAGCTAGAGAAGGTAGTTGGGCAGAACTAAGGAAGACAGAGAAGTGGTGGCAGGCTGTTCTGTGGAGAACACTGAAACCAAAATCCAGAAGGCTTCTAGGAAAACTAGCTGAATCCCAAATGAAGGAGACAAGGCTTTGAAGGAGGATTTGGACTTTAATTCCTGGCTGCATTTGGGGTGATTACACTGAACTAAAACAAAGGCTGCTCCCAGAAGCCCCCTCAAGAAACCTGCTCACAGAGAACTTTACATTTTAGAGAAGAATACACACTACCTTTAAAAAACTTGACTTCTGAGTCATGTGGATATAAATTGTGTCCCCTTTGGGGATAATTCCTGACTCTCAAACCTTAGGAGGGACACCTCTTTCCCAGACAAATTCCATTCAATTGGAAATCTCTGCCTGGGACATAGTCAACATCCTCTATTGAGTGGCTCAATGTACTACCCAGCCCCCAGGCCAACACTCACCCAATTTAACCAAGGGTTTGTTAACCCACCCTCACAAAATCATTCTTATAGGATTCTTTGCAAGCTGTCTTCTTAGTGCAAATAAATCCCCTTTTGCCACAAATTTCGGGTTTGTGAATTCTTTCGCAAAAAATCTGCAACATCAACCAGATGGGATCTCTTACTCTCAATTCTTGCACCTCATCATTTGGTGGCCCTATATAGGAATCCCCAAGAGTCTGGTAAGCCTTTCTTGTTGGTTTTCTATTCTATATCTAGGACACTCCAGGAAAATTTGGATTATTAGAAGCTCAAAACTCAGCAGAATTCTCTGTCTCTGGACGCTCAGACTGAAATTCCTGCATTCTGACAAAAAGTCCCCTTAATCAGGTACCATTTTGTCATCTCTCTCTCCGTAGGGCACTATAGAATTGGGGAAATCTAAGGCTTGTGACAATCCACCTCTGTCCCTAAGGATTCTCCCTTAGGATGTCTCTTTAAAAAGAGAGACAAATTCAGTTTGAAAGATCTCAAGGCTAAGAAACTCATTTACTTTTGCAATGCTGCCTGGTCTCAATATATCTTGGAGAACCAGGAAAAATGGCGCATTAGTAGCTCAGTTAACTATAGCACTATCCAGCATTGATTTGTTTTGCCTAAGGCAAGACAAGAGGACTGAAGTTCCCTATGTCTAAGCCTTTAGGGCCTTGTCTCAACATACTAAATTAAGACAGCACTGCAGAATGCTTCTGATAAGATTTACTGCAGGGGAACTGAAGGTAGATAGTGACCTTCTAAATGATCCCCTCCTTTTCACTCCTTTAGGGGTATAAGACCCTTTCCCTACTCCCCAATGCAGTCCTTATCAGAAGGCCTGCAAATCCCTTCCAAAACCACTCCCTTATCAAAGACAGGACTTTGGTCTCCTCATACAAGGAGTGGGAATCCCCCCCCCCCCCCTCAGGAACTGATTCAATCACATCTTCTACTCAGGAATAGATACAGCCACCCCTTTTAACCTCTACCTCCTGAGAGAAATAACAGATTCTTAGGAAAGGACACTAGTACAAGTGCCTTTCTCAATGTCAAATCTTTCTCAAATTAAGGAAAGACTGGGTTGGTGCTCTGAGGACCCCACAAAATATATTGAGGGATTTAAAGCCATTGTCCTCCAATCTGATCCTTCATAGGGAGATGTTAATATCATCATCTCCTCCTATTGTACTATAGAGGAGAAAAAGAGAATTTGGGATCTGGCCTAAAAGTTTGGGGATGACATGGTTTGCATTCTCCTTTTCTGGTAGATACCCCCTAGGGGCTGTTGCTGTGTCTGTTTCAGACCCCAGGTGGAACTACCAGGAGGGAGGTAGTGAGAGAGAGAAAGAGGATCACCTCTTAACCTGCCTCACTGAAAGCATGAAGAGGGAAATTAAGAAGCAGGTTAATTATGACAGACTTAAATAAATCACCCAAGTAGCTGAGGAATATCTTGCCCTCTTTCAAGGCTACCTTATAGATGCTCTAAGAAAATACATTTAATGTAGGAAAGATTCCTTTCTTTGTGACTCCCAATCCCCCCAGTAAATGTAATTAACCTTTAACTCACAAATCCTGGTCCCTTTGTACTCCAATAGAAGATCGGGCCTGTCCCAGCACCACCCAGATCTGAGCCAATTTGGGGGTACACTCAAAAGTCCCTCAAGCTAAATCTCCCATTATAAAAGGGACATGAGGGGACTCCCTCTTGGCAGAGATCCCAAACATGCTAGCCACGTGAGGACCCTCTGTCCACTGGACCCTCTGTCCGGTGCCCTTCTTACCTCTACCTTCACCTATACTTTAACCTTGCTTCCAAACCCAATAATAAAACTCTTTTTATCAATCTAGCTTTCGGGCCAATAAATGCCTTTATTGAGGCCTCTCTCTGCTACTAGACCTCATTTACCTCCATATCCTTGTGCCGAATCCAGGGGGTTCAGGGGAGCTCTGTTTGACTCCCTGTACTCCAAACCTGCCACTAGACCTCAACTAAACCCTAATTTCATTTAGGTACCCCATATCTAGACCTCAACACATTAATCTGGACCCCACTTCTCCAGAGGAGACCACTTTCCTCAAAATGCATTTTATTAACCAATCTGCCCCAGATATACAGAGGAAGCTGCAGAAGTTAGTCTTGGGCCTCCAAATTCCCTAAGCCCAGCTGTTAGCAACAGCTTTTGGAGTCTTTAACAACAGGGACAGAGCTGCAGCAGAGGAGAAAGACTGCAGGGTCAAAGCAAGAAATAAAAAACAGGCCCATATCTTGGCTGCTGCTATTTTCAGGAGACACCAGCGTTCATGCTTCAGGTGTAATGGGCAGGGCCACTGGGCATGCAACTGCCCTTGGAAACCTCCCTCACTCCCGTCCCCACCCTCCCCACCCTTACCCTGAATGCAACAAGGAGGGGCACAGGAAGAGGGATTGCCTAGAGAGGGGTAGAGCCACCACCTCAAGCCTCACCCTTTGGTTTTCTCAGGACCAGGAGTGATGAGGTCTGGGGTTCAGACCGTCCCCTTTATTCCATTATGACCACTGAACCCAGGGTTATTTTGGATATGGCACGTAAGGTCACTGAATTTCTTTTTGATATAGTGCCTCTCTTTTAGTTTTGCTCTGGCACTCTGGTCCCACTCGACCCTACCCCCCATAGGATAATGGGAATTGAAAGGAAACTTAAGAACTGTTTCAAGATTTTTCCTCTGTCTTGCCAGTTTGGTGATCTCTTGTTTAAAGATTCCTTTTTTAGTATTCTTTCCAGTCCTGCTCTCTTATTAAAGCAGGATTTAATGGTGAATTTGGGGAACCAATTTTCTCAGATCTATAGATGTTTTTTTTGTGCTGCTATCAAAGCTCTCCCATATTCCCTCTGAAATCTGGGATAAAATAGATTCTTCTGTCTGGGATCAAGGGATTCCCAGGAGGGTGACACATGCTACTCCAGCCTTAGTTAAGCTGTGGGACCCCATAAACATAAATACCCAATAAAGCCAGAGACTAGGGAAGGGTTACAACCTTTGAATGAGAAATTTCTTAAGTATAAGCTTCTGGTTCCCTGCTAGTATCCCTGCAACACTCCAATTCTTTCTGTTAGAAAACTGAATGGGGAATTCCACATGGTGTAGAACCTCAGGGCAATTAATGAAGCAGCCATTGCTATTCATCCCATTGTGTCTAAAGATTCCTTTTTTTTTTTTAATATTTTATTTTATTTTATTGTATTTAATAATAACTTTATATTGACAGAATCCATGCCAGGGTAATTTTTTTTACAACATTATCCCTTGCATTCATTTCTGTTCTGATTTTTCCCCTCCCTCCCTCCACCCCTTCACTAGATGGCAAGCAGTCCTATATATGTTAGATATGTTACAGTATATCCTAGATACAATATATGTTTGCAGAACTGAACAGTTCTCTTGTTGCACAAGGAGAATTGGATTCAGAAGGTAAAAATAACCCGGGAAGAAAAACAAAAATGCAGAGAGTTCACATTCGTTTCCCAGTGTTCTTTCTTTGGGTGTAGCTACTTCTGTCCATCATTGATCAATTGAAACTGAGTTAGGTCTCTTTGTCAAAGAAATCCACTTCCATCAGAATACATCCTCATACAATATCGTTGTCAAAGTGTATAATGATCTCCTGGTTCTGCTCATTTCACTTAGCATCAGTTCATGTAAGTCTCGCCAGTACTCTCTGAAGAGCAGTCTTCATCCTGCTGGCCATTTCTTACAGAACAATAATATTCCATAACATTAATATACCACAATTTACCCAGTCATTCTCCAATTGATGGGCATCCATTCATTTTCCAGTTTCTAGCCACTACAAACAGGGCTGCCACAAACATTTTTGTGCCTAAAGATTCTTACTCAGATCCCAGGGAACACAGAATAGTTCTCTATCTTAGACTTAAAGATGCTTTCTTTTGTATACCTTTGCATAAAGACTCATAATATCTCTTTGCTTTTGAATGGGTAAAGCCAGGGGTACATCCCCACCAACAAACTTGGACAGTTCTGCCCCAAGGCTTCTGAGATAGCCCACACATATTTGGACAGGCACTAGCTAAAGATTTAAAGGAATTGGAACTGCTCAACAGCAGTCTCATCCAGTATGTGGATGCTATTTTAATCTGCAGTCCCAACAGAAAAGAGTCCCTAAATGCAGCCATGAAAACCCTAAATTTTCTAGTCTCGATGGGCTAGGGGGTTTCCTTAACCATAGCCCACATTGCCTGCCAGTCTGTCAACTATTTGGGTCACTTCTCACTCTCTAACAGAGGAAAGGAAACAGACCATTTTAGGTCTTCTAGACCTTGCCTCAAAGAAACAGTAATGCACTTTCCAGGGCATGACTGGTTTCTGTAAGAATTTGGATTCCTAATTTTGGGATTATTGCCAAGTCTCTCTATGATTCTATTCAAGGCTCTGATAATCTTCCCCTTGAATGGGGACCTGATCAAGTCAAGGGAAATGGGTTTGCAATTAAAGCTGCTGCTCATTCACCCCTGACTGTGAAATTGTCTGTCCTTTGTCTCACTATAATCTCCCTCCTAACTTTTTCTCACTCCAAGGATGAGAACTTTGCTCCTAGCATCCTCTCTCCAGCTTTTCTTGATGTCATTCTATGCCCCCTGCCAGTAGTTAACTCCTCCTTAGCTTTTCAGCTAGGAAGATCCATGGGCAGTGAGGGTGTTCAGGATTGTTTGGTGGGCCATCAGCATCCTTAAGGCAGCACACAGATGGGACCTGATGCATCATTTGCAAAGGCCCTATTCCCAAATGTCACCATCTCCATCCTGGATGCCACTCCACTTTCAATCTGCTCTGAGATTTGTTTCCTCCAGGCTCTAAGGGAACTTCTAACTATTCCTTCAGCCTGAAGATCATGGGACACTCTGCATCTCCTGGTCTGAGCTGCTGCTTTTTTCAGATCTCACACTTCCCCTCCTGGCCTGAACCTCCATTGAATATGGGGATAACTCTATGACCCTTGTCAGCTTGAAGCAGCTTCAGAAGATGAGACCTTCATCCCACCGGCCCAAATGAATTGGGGGGGGTGCTTGAGGGGAGAATAATGTAAACAATTGTTTTGGGGGGGAAGGGTGTTCCTGATCCTCAAATCCTAGAAGGGGTACACCTTTCCTAGACAACACCCTTCCCAAGATAAGTAATCTCATTCAATTGGACATCTTGGCCTGGGTCATAGTCAATGTCCTCTATTGAGTGACTCAAACTGTTCACCAGCTCCAGGCCAACATGGCCCAATGTAACTGAAGGTTTGTCAGCCTATCTTTGTGAAACTCCTAACAGGATTTTGCCCACTGATGAAGATATTTTCTTCTCAGTGTTAACCCACTAATTCCTAATCAGGAAGGCCTGCCCATCTGGACTTAAGCCACTGATGAAGATATCGATGTCAACCCATCTTTGCAAAAAATCATACTAACAGGATTCTTTGCTCACTAAGAAAGCTGTCTTCTTAGTGTAAATAAATTCCTTCTTTGCCACAAACCTCATGCCCGTATTTATTGGGGTTTGCAAATTTTTTTTGCAAAACCTATGCAACCGGCCAAGGGGATCCCATTGCTGTTAGGGGATCTCTTACCCTCAATTCTCGCACCTCATCAATGTGACCAACAAAATGAGGACAAAAACTGGACATTTTCTCCAATTCTCAGAACTGATCAAACTTCTTAAAAATAGTAATTCTATACTACAGGTAAAACAGTTTCATTTTTCAATGATCTAGGATACCAAGAAACCAAGGAGAATAAAAACATGACAAATTAATAGCAAAGAAGGCTAATATTCTCTGATCCTTAACAAGTACTTATTAGCAACCCCTTCCCACCTGTCTTACCATACACCCCTCAACAAGGCTGAACAGGCTAATTGGCTTTTTAGGAAACTCCTACATGGATTTATACTCTACATCCAATTCAGCACCTCCCTCCTACACACACATACACACACACATACACACACACACACACACACACACACACACACAGGTGTGGAATTAAGAGGGATTTAGGAATTTAGTTGGGATTTAAAGAAAACCATGGAAGTCCATAGACAAGAGGAAGGAGAGCATACTAGACATGGGATATAGCCAGAAACAATGCTTAGAGCCTAGAGATCAAGTATCTGTTCTTAAAAAAAAAAAAAAAAAGTCAACATGAAGTGAATAAAACCCTAGCAAAAGCTAGACAGGCAATAGGAAGGGGATTTAGAGGGAAAAGATTTTTGTTGAATTTAAGTGGAATTAAAGTGGGCCTTTGTTGAAGTGGGTCCTGGTCGAATTCCTACAATAACTCCCTCTGGCCTTTTGTTGTTCTTAAGTGGGCCCTTGTTGAATTCTTTGCATTGAGAAAATTATAATGACCCTACAATTACTGCATCAAAATGACGGGTGAACTCTGTGAAAATGGTGTCCCCTTTGAGCTATAAAAGAAGGGAAATTCAGGGTTTCCCAGACTCCAGAAAGCCTAACAGAAGACATATTTTCCAGACAAACCTTTTTCCTAAGATAAACAGCATCATTCAATTGGAAACCTCAGGTAAATCACCCCCTCATTGATCTTTTGGGAAGCTGGATCTCCATTCAGGAAACTCTAAATTCTGAAAAAAAAAAAAGCCTTCAAAGTGATTTTCATTCAGTTGGGAGATCCTGGTCTGATAATCAGCTCAAACTGCCTGCCAAGATCTGTTCATAATATAGGTTTCAGTTAACTCATTCTTTGCAAATTTCTTCATTAAGAGATTTGCCTGCTAAGAGAGAGCTTCTTAGTGAAAAATAAAAACTCCCTTTTGCCATTCAAACTTTTCAAGTTCATGAATTCTTTTCACATTGGACCTGCACCTCCCACCAAAGAGGGGATTTCCACAACTCTCTGCACTACCAGTAGAACAGCATCATAATCAGAAGGTCAAGTTATAGATGTTGACCCCTGACTTTATTTTTCTCTTATAAAAGAACCTACTAGTACTCTTCTTTGCTAAACTCCTTTTTGGAACTTAACCATCTGCCAACAGCATAATAAAATAACTGCTTCTTGATTTGGAGATGTTCAAAGTCTGCAAATTCTTTTTGAGATCTTGTAATACCAGCCCAAACCCTTAATATATTTTGAAGGGTTCAATACCCATACCCCATCAGAAAGGTAAAAAGGGGCTGCATTATGAAGGCTTTTGAATGCCAAACAGAATACATTATATTTGCTCTTAGAGGCACCTAGAATTTGAATGTAGGAAAGGAGTGACAGAATACTTTAGTGGTTTAATGAAGGATGGATTGAAGTGAGAAGAGAATTGAGGCAGGTAGACCCATCAGCAGACTATTGCAATAATCAAGCTATGAGATGATTAGGGTCTGCACCAGAATGGTGACAGTGTCAGAGAAGAGAAGGTGGTGGTATTAGAGAGACTTTGCAAAGGTGAAGTTGATAGACCTTGACATTAGATTGAATATAGATGGTGAAAGATAGTGAGGAGTTCAGAATCACTCCTCAGTTGTGAGCCTGAGTGACTGGGAAGATGACGTTGTTATCGGTAGTAATAGAGAAGATAGGAGGATGTAATAGTTTAGGGGGAAAGATAATGAGCTGTGTTTTTTGTTTTTGTTTTGCGGAGGCAATTGGGGTCAAGGGACTTGCCCTGGGTCACACAGCAAGGAAGAATATTAAGTTACTGAGGCCAGATTTGAATTCAGATCCTCCTAACTTCAGGTCTGGTCCTCTATCCACTGTGCCACTTAGTTGCCCTGAGTTTTGTTTTAGACATATTGAGTTTAAGATGGCTACAGGACATGCAGCTCAAGATGTCTAAAAAACTAGACATGTGAAATGGGAGATCAGAAAAGACATTGGGGCAGAAAATATAGACTTGAGAATCATCATCAACATAAGGTTGATTAAATCCATGGGAGTTGATTAAGTGAAATAGTATAGAGGGAGGAGATAAGTGAAGCCAGGATTAGATGCAGGAGGAAAAAAGACTTGTCAAAGTATAACATTCATTTTTCATAAAAACTCCACAAAACATAAGCATAGCATATTTCAATACAATAAAAGTATATCAAATGAAAAATAGACATCATATGCAATTGATATACATTAGAAGCTTTTCTAATATAGTACAGCAAAGATATCTCCTCTATTGTTGTCCGATAACATTCTAGAGTGCTAGCAACTGCAATAATACAAAAGAAAGAGATGCATAAAGATAAGTAACTAGTCTTATTTACAGATGGCATGATGGTATGCTTGGAAACCTCATGAGAATCAGCAAAGATAATCAAGACAATTAGAGTTGCAGGATTCAAAATAAATCTGCAAAAATCCAAGTGCATATCTATGTAATAGTAACAAAATTCAAGAAGCAATGATAGAATCCCATTCTAAAGAACTAAAAATTGCATAAAATATTAATTTACTAAAGCATTGTATAGATTCAATTACAATATGTTCCTTTAAAAAAATTAAGGAACTTAAATAATTAGGGGAATAGCGAGTACTTATGACCAGCCCATGTCAATTTAGTAAAACTGATAATACTACCAAAGGTAACTTGTGTACTTACTTTTAATATTATACTAATTAAATTATTAAAAGGATGTTTTTCAGAACTTTATAAAATAATAACAAAATTTATTTGGAAAAACAAAAGATATATAATATCAAGGAAAAATGTGATGTTCTTTTATTTTTCTAAAATATGATGGTTTTCTGTGGGAGTAGGTTTCTTGAGGAGGTTTTCTGGAAGCAGCCTTAGTTTTAATTCAGATCAATAATCACCTCAAATGCAGCCAGGTGTTAAAAGTTTAAATCCTTTATTGTTTCTTCCTTGGTTCTGACAGCTCTTGTTGCTAGTCCTTTGCCTCTACCTCTGCAAGCTTCAGCCTCTCCTCTTTTGAATCCCCAGTTTTGCCCGACTGCTGTCTCTAGCTTCTCAGTCTCTTCCACTGACTCCTCCATTGACTCAGCTCCTTTTATATTCTTTTAGAGGTGGAAACTCAAAGGCTGATTCCTCCTCCGAGAGTGGGATGTGGATCTTTGTGAATCTCCCAGACTTGTGAACTCTAATGTGTGAGCTATGTGTGAACTCTTAAAGGTGTAAACTTAAGCATTGTTTCTATCAATTCCAGTGAGTTAACACCTTGTTTCAAGTTCTGCCTCATAACAGAAAATGATGAAAAGAGATAAGAATGAACTTCTAGACCTTAAAGTATATTATAAAGCAGAAGGCATTACATAAAAATAGGAAAGTATATCAATGACTAGATAAGGGAGAATAACAATAAATGGAACTGAATAAACCTGCATCAATAAAATGAAAACAAATTATTTAGAAAAGAACTCTTGGGGAGGCTTGCTTGCAAGAGAGTCTGGAGAAGTCATCCCACTCATTTAAAGACAGAGTGGATAAAGAAATCAAATCGTTGAAAAATAGAATTAGTGAACTGGAAACAGAAAATAGCTCTCTAAAAAATAAAACTGGCCAAATGGAAAAAAATTCCATAGAACAAAACAACTCACTTAAAAACTCAATTTGATAATTAGAAAAAGATATTTAAAAAGTGAGTGAAGAAAATACTTCATTGAAAATCTGAATCGAACAAATGGAATTGAATGACTTGAGGAGACAAAAGAATCAGTCAAGCAAAACCAAAAAAATGAAACAATTGGAAAAAATATCAAATACCTTCTTGGGAAAACAACAGACTTGAAAAATAGATCTAGGAGAGACAATCTGAGAATTATTGGACTCCCAGAAAAATATGATGAAAAAAAAAGCCTGGACACTATTTTCCAGAAAATTATCAAAGAGAACTGCCCAGAAGCCATAGAAACAAAGAGTAAAATAGACATTGAAAGAATTCATTGATCACCTACTGAAAGGGATCCTAAAATCAAAACACCAAGAAATATAGTGGCCAAATGCCAGAACCCTCAAGACAAAGGAAAAAATACTAGAAGTGACTAGAAAAACCCAATTCAAATACAGAGGAGCCATAATAAGGATTACCCAGGATCTAGCAGCATCCACATTAAAAGATCGAAGGGCCTAGAATATGATATCTGAAAGGCTAAGGACCTAGATATGCAACCAAAAATAACTTACCCAGCCAAAATGAGCATCTTTTTCGAAGGAAGAAGATGGACATTCAACGAAGTAAGCAAATTTCACCTATTTTTGATGAAAAAGCCAGAACTTAACAAAAAGTTTGACCTACAAATATAGAACTCAAGAGAAATCTAAAAAGGTAAAGATTAATCTTGGGAACCATATTTCTGCTATAAAGATGTATAAAGAATACATGAACAAGGTAGTTCTAGAAACTAGAGGTGGAAAGGACATTGTACCTGGGAAAGGATACAGTGGGAGTACTACATCTCACAAAGAGTCAAAGGAAACTTCTTATATCTGAGAGAAAGAATGGAGGGGGATGAATATAGTGGGTATCTTACTGCTATCAGAATTGGCTTTAAGAGAAAAATTTTAGACAAAAATTTTAGAAAAGTGAAAAGTGAAGAAATAAGCTAAGTAGAAGGGAATACGGAAATGGAGGAAAAGGAGTAAGATAGGGGGAGGAACTCTAAAGTGGGGGGTGGGATACTAAAAAGGTAGGGCTGTAAGAAGCAAGTGGTATTCACAAGTTTAATACTGGGGAGAAGAGTAAGGGGGAAAGAAAGGAGAAAAGCATAAACAGGGGTGAACAATATGACAAGTAATACAGAATTGGTAATTTTAACCATAAATGTGAATGGGGTAAACTCCCCCATAAAGAGGAAGTGGTTAGCAGAATGGCTTAAAAACCAGAATCCTATAGTATGTTGTTTATAGGAAACACAACTGAAGCAAGGAGATACATACAGAGTAAAGGTAAAAGATTGGAGCAGAATCTACTATGCTTCAGGTGAAGTCAAAAAAGCAGGAGTAGCTATCCTGATCTCAGATCAAGCAAAAGCAAAAATTGATCTAATTAAAAGAGATGAGGAAGGGCATTATATCTTGCTAACGGGTAGCATAGATAATGAAGCAATATCAATAGTAAACATATATGCACCAAGTGGTGTAGGATCTAAATTCTTCAAAGAGAAATTAAGAGAGCTGCAAGAAGAAATAGACAGCAAAACTATAATAGTGGGAAATCTCAACCTTGCATTCTCAGAATTAGATAACTCAAACCACAAAATAAATAAGAAAGAAGTCAAAGAGGTATATAGAACACTGGAAAAGATCTCTGGAGAAAACGAAATGGAGACAGAAAGGAACACTTTCTTTTCAGCAGTTCATGGAACCTATACAAAAACTGATCACATATTAGGACATTAAAACCTCAAACTCAAATGCAGTAAGGCAGAAATAGTAAATGCATCCTTTTCAGACCACAATGCAATGAAAATTATATTCAACAAAAAGCCAGGGGAAAATAGACTAAAAAATAATTGGAAACTAAATAATCTCATACTAAAGAATGATTGGATGAAACAGCAAATCATAGACATAATTAATAACTTCACCCAAGAAAATGACAATAATGAGACGTCATACCAAAATGTGTGGGATGCAGCCAAAGTGGTAATAAGGGGAAATTTCATATCTCTAGAAGCCTACTTGCATAAAATAGGGAAAGAGAAGGTCAATGAATTGGGCTTGCAAGAAAAGAACTCTTGTGAGGAGTTCTGGGGAATGGATCCAATATGGTGGAGTGAAGCCAGGAAGCTACTCTAGCTTTCTCAGTTTCCCTCAAAAAATCACATGAAACCAAGCCTCTGAACATAGTCTGTTGCAATGAAACCTCCCTCCAGCTCAATGTTGTTTAGAAGGATTTCAAGAAAGGTCAGTCTCAAAGTAGGAAAGAGGTGTTCTACCTCACAGACAGTGTCTGGGAAAGTCAGTGAAGAGTGTCTTAAACAAGAAGATAAGCAACTAAGACCCTTGGTCCTAGCTTAGAGGAGCAAATCAATGGGGCAGCCTCCAGTCCCAGCTCAGAAGGCAAATTGCCAGCCTGGTAAACCAAACTGTTTCCTGGAAAGAGCAGATAAAGCTACCCTTTGCTGTGAGCAAGATACTAAACAAAAAGAAGCACCCTTGTACTCAAAGTCAATGTTCAGAGCTGCATGGGAAGCTTGTGAAAATGCCTTCTTTATGAAAGGATGTCCATCAATTGGAGAATGGTTGAGTAAATTGTGGTATATGAATGTTATGGAATATTATTGTTCTGTAAGGAATGACCAGCAGGATGAATACAGAGAGGACTGGCGAGACTTACATGAACTGATGCTGAGTGAAATGAGCAGAACCAGGAGATCATTATATACCTCAACAACGATACTGTTTGAGGATGTATTCTGATGGAAGTGGATCTCTTCGATAAAGAGAGCCTTAATTGATCAAAGATGGACAGAAGCAGCTACACCCAAAGAAAGAACACTGGGAAATGAATATAAACTGCTTGCATTTTTGTTTTTCTTCCCGGGTTATTTATACCTTCTGAATTCAATTCTCCCTGTGCAACAAGAAAACTCTTCAGTTCTGCACACATATATTGTATCTAGGATATACTGCAACCCATTCAACATGTAAAGGACTGCTTGCCATCTGAGGGAAGGGGTGGAGGGAGGGAGGGGAAAAATCAGAACAGAAGTGAATGCAAGGGATAATGCTGTAAAAAGTTACCCTGGCATGCGTTCTATCAATAAAAAGTTATTTAAAAAAAAAAAAAGAAAATGCCTTCTTTACCCCATGAGCAGATCTCAATCATAAAAAGCACAAAAGAGGAAATAAAAAGAAGAAGAAAAGAAAATGAACAAGAAACAGAAAAAAAAAAACCTTAACCATAGAAAGCTACTATGGTGACAGGGAAGACCAAAACACCAACTCAGACAAGGACAAAATATCCACAGAGGAAATCTCAAAGAATGATGATAACCCAGAAAGGCTTTTTGGAAGTGCTCGTAAAATATTTTATTTTTTTAAATAGCTTTTTATTTACAAGTTATATGTATGGGTAATTTTACAACATTGACAATTGCCAAACCTTTTGTTCCAATTTTTTCCCTCCTTCCCCCCATCCCCCACCCAGATGTAGGATGACCAGTAGATGTTAAATATATTAAAGTATAAATTAGATACACAATAAGTATATATGACCAAACTGTTATTTTGCTGTACAAAAAGAATCAGACTTTGAAATAGTATACAATTAGCCTGTGAAGGAAATCAAAAATGCAGGTGGGCAAAAATATAGGGATTGGGAATTCAACGTAATGGTTCTTAGTCATCTCCCAGAGTTCTTTCAGTGGGCGTAACTGGTTCAGTTCATTACTGCTCCATTGGAACTGATTTGGTTCATCTCATTGCTGAGGATGGCCAGGTCCATCAGAATTGATCATCATATAGTATTATTGTTGAAGTATATAATGATCTCCTAGCCCTGCTCATTTCGCTCAGCATCAGTTCATGTAAGTCTCTCCAGACCTTTCTGAAATCATCCTGTTGGTCATTTCTTATTGAACAATAATATTCCATAATATTCATATGCCACAATTTTGTAAAATATTTAAAAAAACAAATGAGAAATAGAAGAAAAAATGAGAAAAGAAATGAGATGTATACAAGAGAGAATCAACAGGTTAGAAAAGGAAGGAAAACATTGTCCAAAGAAAACAATTCCTTAAAAAATAGAATTGACCAATTGCCACCCCCCAAAAAAAAGTTCACTGAAGAAATCAATTACTTAAAAAACACAATAGGCCAATTTTTAAAAAAAGCCACTGAAGAAAAGACCTTGAAAAGTAGAATTAATCAAATAAAAAAGGTGATACAAAAGCTGACTGAAGAAAATCACACATTAAAAACTAGAATAGGGCAAATGGGAGCTAATGGCTCTATGAGATATCAAGAATCAGTCAAAAAAACTAAAAAGAATGAAAAAATGGAAGAAAATGGAAAATACCTCATTGGAAAAACAGATGACCTGGAAAATGTATCCAAAAGAGACAATTTTAAATTTATTGGAAATTTTTTGATTTTTTTTTAACAATGGGAAAACTAGAAAGTCATCTAGTAAAAATGGCTTTTTAATCTTATAACATGTTGCATAATTCACTCTTAATGACTGTAAGATTTAAATTGGAAGAGATAATTAAATGGTATTAGAGATTAAAATTAGAAGAGAAACAATCAATAAACATTTATTAATTACCTACTATATGCCAGGCACTATGCTAAGCACTATGGATACAAAAAGACTCAGAAGACAGTCATTGCCTATGGTGTTCTTTTTCTTTAATATAATGGTTCTCTGTGGGAGAAAGGAGGTTTCTTGGGGAGGTTTTCTGGAGGCAGCCTTAGTTGCAGCTGAAAGTAATAATCACCTCAAAACGCATCCAGGTGTTAAAAAGTGCCGATTTTTTATTGCTTCCTCCAAAATAGCCCGGTTAGTTTTTCTTAGAGGGCTATCTTTCTCCTTGGTTCTAAGAGCTCTTGCAGCTTTGTTCTTTGCTTCTGCCTCTGCTTTTTTCAGCCTTCAGTCAGCATCAAGGTGAAAGTTGAAAATGAATCTGTCTTGCCTCCAAGAGAGAGCTTCTGGCTCTCAATCTCCCAGAGTGCTCTGTGTCTGTCCCAGAGTGCTCTCTGGCCCTAAGAGCTTCTTGCTTATATGAACTCTCTAAAGGTGTGAACACAAGCATTGTTTCTATCAATTCTACTTAGTACCTTGTTTCTTCTGGCCCATAACATCTCCTTGTAAGATCAGATCAATCATACTGAACCATGCTAAATTAGAGAATTATTGTCCTATCAACTCATGACTTTATTGACTCTATCATTATATTATTGACTCTATCAACTAAGGACTTTACACTTTGTAAAGAGTCCAACAATTGCCTTCAAAGAAAATACAAGCTATTGGGGCATGCAAATAAACATAAACAAAGCAAATTATATACAACATGAATAGGAAATAATTAGCAGAGGGAAGGTACTGGATTAGGGAAAGTTTCCAGTAAAAGGAGAATATAACTGGAATTTAAAGGAAGCCAGGGAGTTCAATGAGTAGAAGAGAAAAGGGAGAGCATTTCAGGAATGGCGTCAGAGTGAATATGTGGAGCTGAGAGAGGGAGTGCCTTGTTCATGGAACAACCAGAAAGTCAGATTATATCATTCACAGTTATGGCAATGTGTCTTTTTATTTGTTTGTTTTTGGAAGGGTGATCAAGTGTTTACTTTTTCCCTGTTTTTTTTTTTTTTAGGAGTATTTTGATTTTTCCACCAATTATATATCAAGACAATTTTTAGCATTCATTTTTAAACAATTTGATATTGATTGTATATGTGCTATCATGTAAAACATATTTTCATATTAAAGTTGTAAAAGAAGAAACAGAAGAAAGGAAAAAATCATGAAAAATAATAAAATAATTGAAAGAAAGTATGTTTCAATCAGTAGTCAGAATCTATCAGTTCTTTATCAGGATGTGGAGAGCATTTTTTTTTTTATGAGTCCTTTGTACCATTGGATTGCTGATAAGAGCTGAGTCATTTATAGTTGATCATAAAGATATATTGCTAAAACTGCTAGCTCTGCTCATTTCTTTTTTTAATCAGTTCATGCAAAAAATCTTTCCAATTTTTTTCTGAAATCTGCCTATTCATCATTTCATAGAGTATAATAGCATTTCATTACATTCATATAGCACATTTTGTTCAGTCAGTCCCCAATTGATGAGTATCTCCTCAATTTCTAATTTTATCAAAATGAAAAGGGCTGTTATAGTTTTCAAGTATATCCTTTACCCTTTTTTTATTATCTTATTATCTGGGATACAAACCTAGTATTGGTATGTTGAGTCAAAAGGTATGCACAATTTGGTTGCCCTTTCGATATAGGTCCAAACGGGTTGATTATTTCACAACTCCTACAACAGTACTTTAGTGTCCCAATTTCCCCACATCCTCTCCAACACTTATTCTTTAGCCAAACTGATAAGTATGAGGTGTTATTTCAGAGATGTTTTAATTTGCATTTTTCTTATCAAAAATGATTAGAACACTTCTTCAAATGCCTATAGATAGCTTTGATGCCTTCATCTGAAAACTGCCTGTTCATATACTTTCATCATTTATCAAGTGGGAATAGCTTATATTCTTATAAATTTGATTTAGTTCTCTATATATTTGAGATATGAGGTCTATATCAGAGACACTTGCTGTAAAAATTATTTCTCTACTTTCCTTCTAATTTTGGTTACCTTGGTTTTATTTGAGCAAAAGTTTTTTATTTCATATAATAAAAATTATGTTTTACATTTTGTAATGTCCTCTATTTCATTTGGTCATAAACCTGAAACTAACTTAAATTCTCTTTTTTTTTTTTTTGCAATTTTTATGTTTTTATTAGTATATAGCTTTTTATTTACAAGATATGTGCATGGGTAATTTTTCAGCATTAACAACTGCAAAACTTTTTGTTCCAATTTTTCCCCTCCTTCCTCTTGTCACCTCCCCCAGATGGTAGGTAGACCAATATATGTTAAATATGTTAAAGCATATGTTAAATACAATATGTATAAACATATCCATACACAGTTATTTTGCTGCACAAAAAGAATCAGACTTTGAAATAATGTACAATTAACTTGTGAAGGAAATAAAAAATGCAAGCGGACAAAAATAGAGGGATTGGGAATGCTATGTAGTGCTTCACATTCATTTCCCAGAGTTCTACACTAGGTGTAGCTGGTTCTATTCATAAGAATGGAACTGATTTGGTTCATCTCATTGTTGAAGAGAGCCACATCCATCAGAATTGATCATCATATAGTATTGTTGTTGAAGTATATAATGCTCTCTGAGAGATCTCAGCATCAGTTCATATAAGTCTCTCCAGGTCTTTCTGAAATGATCCTACTGGTCATTTCTTACAGAACAATAATATTCCATAACATTCATATACCACAATCTATTCAGCCATTCTCCAAATGATGGGCATCCACTCAGTTTCCAATTTTTGGCCACTACAAAGAGGGCTGCCACAAACATTTTTGCACATACAGGTCCTTTTCCTTTCTTTAAGATCTCTTTGGGATATAAGTCCAGTAGTAACACTGCTGGATCAAAGGGTATGCACAGTTTGATAATTTTTTGAGCATAGTTCCAAATTGCTCTCCAGAATGCCTAGGTGTATTCACAATTCCACCAACAATGTATCAGTGTCCCAATTTTCCCACATCTTCTCCAACATTCAGCATTATCTTTTCCTGTCATCTTAGCCAATCTGACAGGTGTGTAGTGGTATCTCAGAGTTGTCTTAATTTGCATTTCTCCAATTAATAATGACTTGGAGCATCTTTTCATATGAGTAGAAACAGTTTCAATTTTTTCATCTAAAAATTGTTCATATCCTTTGACCACTTATCAATTGGAAAATGGCTTGATTTCTTATAAATTAGAGTCAATTCTCTATTTTGGAAATTAGACCTTTATCAGAACCCTTGACTGTAAAAATGTTTTCCCAGTTTATTGTTTCCCTTCTAATCTTGTCTGCGTTAGTTTTGTTTGTACAAAAGCTTTTCAATTTGATATAATCTATTTTGTGATCAATAATGATCTGCAGTTCTTCTTTGGTCACAAATTCCTTCCTTCCACCTCCACAGGTCTGAGAGGTAAACTATCCTATGTTCTTCCAATTTATTTATAATCTCATTCTTTATGCCTAGACCATGAATCCATTTTGATCTTATCTTGGTGTATGATGTTAAGTTTCTGCTATACTAATTTCCAGTTTTCCCAGCAGTTTTTGTCAAATAGTGAATTCTTATCCCAAAAGTTGGGATCTTTGGGTTTGTCACATACTAGATTGCTATAGTTATTGACTATTTTGTCCTGTGAACCTAATCTATTCCACTGATCAATTAGTCTATTTCTTGGCCAATACCAAATGTTTTTGGTGACTGCTGCTTTGTAAATAGTTTTAAATCAGGTACTAATAGGCCACCTTCATTTGATTTTTTTTTAAATTAGTTCCCTTGAAATTCTTGACCTTTTGTTCTTCGAGAAGAATTTTGTTGTTATTTTTTCTAGGTCAGTTGGAAGTCTGATTGGTATAGCACTAAATAAATAGATTAGTTTAAGTAGTATTGTCATCTTTATTTATATTTGCTTGGCCTATCCAGGAGCACTTAATATTTTTCCAGTTGTTTAGATCTGCCTTTATTTGTGTGGAAAGTGTTTTGTAGTTTTGCTCACGTAGTTCCTGACTTTCTCTTGGCTGATAGATTCCCAAATATTTTATACTAGTAACAGTTATTTTCAATGGAATTTCTCTTTGTATTGCTTGCTGTTGGATTTTGTTGGTGATACATGAAAATGCTCAGGATTTATGTGAATTTATTTTGTATCCTGCAACTTTGCTAAAGTTGTGGATTATTTCTAATAGTTTTTTAGTAGAATCTCTGGGGCTCTCTAAGTATACCATCATATCGTCTGCAAAGAATGATAATTTGGTTTCTTCATTACCAACTCTAATTCCTTTAATCTCTTTCTCAACTCTTATTGCCGAAGCTAGCATTTCTAATACAAAATCAAATAGTATTGGTGATAGTGGGCAACCTTGTTCCACTCCTGATCTTATTTGGGAGTAGTTCCAGTTTATCCCCATTACATATGATGCTTACTGATGGTTTTAAATAGATATTCCTGACTTTTTAAAGGAAAAGTCCATTTATTCCTATACTCTCTAGTGTTTTTAATAGAAATTGATGTTGGATTTTATCAAATGCTTTTTCTGCATCTATTGAGATGTTCATATGATTTTTGTTAATTTGATTTTTGATATAGTCAATTATGCTAATAGTTTTTCTAATATTGAACCAGCCTTGCATTCCTAATATAAATCCTACTTGGTCATGGTGTATTATTTTGGGGATAATTTTCTGTAATCTTATTGCTAATATTTTATTTAAGATTTTTGCATCAATATTCATTAGGGAGATTGGTTTATAATGTTCTTTCTCTGTTTTTGTCCTACCTGGTTTAGGTATCAGTCCACGTCTGTGTCATAAAAGGAATTTGGTAGGACTCCTTCAATCCCCATTTTTTCAAATAGTTTATATAGCATTGTAGTTAATTGTTCTTTAAATGTTTGATAGAATTCACATGTAAATCCATCTAGTCCTAGGGATTTTTTCTTAGGGAGTTGATTAATAGCTTGTTCTATTTCAATGAGACTGTTTAACCAATTTACTTCCTCCTCTGTTAATCTGGGCAAGCTATATTTTGAAGGTATTCCTCCATTTCATTTAAGTTATCGAATTTATTGGCATAAAGTTGGGCAAAGTAACTCCTAATTACTGTTTTAATTTCCTCTTCATTAATTTTAAAACTAACAATTTAATTTTCTTCTTTCCTTTTTCTAATCAAATTTACCAAGAGTTTATTTATTTTGTGTTTTTTCATAGAAGCAACACTTAGTTTTATTTATTAGTGCAATAGTTTTTTTACTTTTAATTTTATTAATCTCTCCTTTTATTTTTAGAATTTCAAGTTTAGTGTTTGTCTGGGGGTTTTTAATTTGCTCCTTTTCTAGCTTTTTCAGTTGCAAGCCCAATTCATTGACCTTCTCTTTATTTTATGTAAGTAGGCCTCTAGAGATATAAAATTTCCCCTTATTATCAGTTTGGCTGCATCCCTCACATTTTGGATTGACATCTCGTTATTGTCATTTTCTTGGGGTGAAATTATTAATTGTGTCTATGATTTGCTGTTTCACCCAATCATTCTTTAGGATGAGATTGTTTAGTTTCCAATTACTTTTTGGTCTATTTTTCCCTGGCCTTTTATTGAATATAATTTTTATTGCATTATGATCTGAAAAAAATATGTGTTTACTATTTCTGCCTTTCTGCATTTGTTTTTGAGGTCTTTTCATCCTAATATATGGTCAGTTTTTGTATAGGTTCCATGAACTGCCAAGAAGAAAGTGTATTCCTTTTTGTCTCCATTCAATTTTCTCTAAAGATCTATCATATCTAGCTTTTCTGGTGTTCTATTTACTTCTTTAAATAAACTTCTTACTTATTTTGGGGTACTATTTATCTAGACCTGAGAGAGGGAGGTTGAGATCTCCTACCATTATAGTTTTGCTGCCTATTTCTTCTTGCAACTCTCTTAACATCTCCTTTAGGAAGTTAGATGCTACACCACTTGGTGCATATATGTTTAATACTGATAATGCTTCATCATCTATCCTACCCTTTAGTAAGATATAGTGCCCTTCCTTATCTCTTTTAATTAGATAATTTTTTGCTTTTGTTTGATCTTAGATCAGTATGGCTACCCCTGCTTTTTTTGACTTCACCTGAAGCATAGTAGATTCTGCTCCAGCCTTTTATCTTTACTCAGTATGTGTCACCCTGCTTCAAGTGTGTTTACTGTAAACAATATATGGTAGAATTCTAGCTTTTAATTCAGTATGTTATCTGCCTCAGCTTTATGAGGTCACATTTATGGTTAAAATTATAAATTCTGGACTTCCGGTTAAGATGGTGGAGAGGAGGCACACAGTTGTGTAAGCTCCACGCTTTCTCTCACTATCCATTTCATTACAAGCCTCTGAATTAATGCTTGACTGAAAAAAAACCCACAAAGAGTTACAAAGAGAAGCCATCCTTGAGATTCGCCAAGAAAGGTCTGTCTTTACTGGAGGGCTGGGACGGTTTTAGATTGGGCACAGGCGGCGGGCAGCGGCAGTGAGAGCACGGGAGCAGACTGGAGAGGGGGTGGGGAGTGATCGCAGCCGTCTCTGTGGGGAGAGCTTCGCTACAGATTTGGATACTTTGCTCCGGCAGCAAGTCAGCAGCCCAGCAGAGAAGCTAAAAACACCGGGGTGAAGAATACAACCCCAAACAGCTGGAGTCTCCCGGGACCTGGCTGACCCCTTCCCCCCCACAGTGACTCAGCACGCTCTGGGATCTCAGAGCGCAGGCGCAGCACAGTCGGGGTAGTGCCTCACTGCTGCCCCCCGCAGTCTGGAGAGGAAGCTCGGCAACACACCCAGCCCCTCCCCCAAAGAAAGACTCCAGTTTTTTCTGTTTTTCTTTGCTAGTTTGTCTTTGATTATTAGACAGAATGAGCAAGAAACTGAAGAGGACTTTAACCCTTGACAGCTTCTATACAGATAGAGAGCAGACTCTAAATCCTGAGGAGACTAAAACCAGACAATCCCCAGGTGAATCCCCAAAGGAGGAGATCATCTGTTCCTCAGCACAGATGAACCTCATAGAAATAATTAAAAAGGTTCTCACAAGGGAGCTAGAAGAAAAATGGGAAAAGGAGAGGGAGGCTTGGCAAAAGAGCCTGGAGAAGTCAGTTAAAGAGAGAGTGGATAAAGAAGTAAAATCCTTGAAAAATAGGATTGGTGAACTGGAAACAGAAAATAGCTCTCTAAAAAACAAAATTGGCGAAATGGAAAAAAATTCCACAGAACAAAAGAACTCAATGGGACAATTAGAAAAAGACTTTTAAAAAGTGAGTGAAGAAAATACTTCACTGAAAATCAGAATTGAACAATTGGAATTGAATGACTCGAGGAGACAAGAAGAATCAGTCAAGCAAATCCAAAAAAATCAAACAATGAAAAAGAATGTGAAATACCTTCTGGGGAAGACAACAGACCTGGAAAACAGATCCAGAGAGACAATCTGAGAATCATTGGACTTCCAGAAAAATATGATGAAAAAAAGAGCCTGGACACTATTTTCCAGGAAATTATCAAAGAGAACTGCCCAGAAGTCATAGGAACAGAGGAAAAAATAAACATTGAAAGGATTCATCGATCACCCACTGAAAGGGATCCTAAAATCAAAACACCAAGGAATATAGCGGCCAAATGTCAGAACCCTCAGACGAAGGAAAAAATATTGCAAGTGGCTAGAAAAACCCAATTCAAGTATCAAGGAGACACAATAAGGATCACCCAGGATCTAGCAGCATCCACATTAAAAGATCGAAGGGACTGGAATATGATATTCCGAAAGGCTAAGGAACTTGGTATGCAACCAAAAATAACTTACCCAGCGAGAATGAGCATCTTTTTCCAGGGAAGAAGATGGACATTCAACGAAGTAAGCGAATTTCATCTATTTCTGATGAAAAAGCCAGAACTTAACAAAAAGTTTGATCTACAAATATAGAACCCAAGAGAAATCTAAAAAGGTAAAGATTAATCTTGGGAACTATATTTCGACTATATAGATGTATAAAGAATACATGTATACCTTGTTCTAGAAATTGATGTGGAAAGGACATTGTACCAGAAAAAGGGTAAAGTGGGGGTACTACATCTCATGAAGAGGCAAAGAAAACCTATTATATCTGAGAGAAAGAATGGAGAGGGATGAATATAGTGGGTATCTTACTGCCTTCAGAATTGGCTTTAAGTGAAAAATCTTAAGACATATTCAATCTATGGTGAAACTTCTCCCACCTCATTGAAAAGTGAGAAGGGAAAAGTGAAAAGGGAAGGAATAAGCTAAGCGGAAGGGAATATGGAAACTGGGAGGGAAAGGGGTAAGATAGGGGGAGGAACTCTAAGGTGGGGGGGAGGGATACTAAAAAGGGAGAGCTGTGAGAAGCAAGTGGTGCTCACAAGCTTAATACTGGGAAGGGGGGAAAGGGGAAAGAAGGGAGAAAAGCATAAACCGGGGTTAACAAGATGGCAAGTAATACAGAATTGGTCATTTTAACCATAAATGTGAACGGGGTAAACTCCCCCATAAAGAGGAAGCGGTTAGCAGAATGGATTAAAAGCCAGAATCCTACAATGTCTTGTTTACAGGAAACACACCTGAAGCGGGGAGATACATGCAGGTTAAAGGTAAAAGGTTGGAGCAAAATCTACTATGCTTCAGGTGAAGTCAAAAAAGCAGGGGTAGCCATCCTGATCTCAGATCAAGCTAAAGCAAAAATTGATCTAATTAAAAGAGATAAGGAAGGGCACTATATCTTGCTAAAGGGTAGCATGGATAATGAAGCACTATCTATATTAAACATATATGCACCAAGTGGTGTAGCATCTAAATTCTTAAAAGAGAAACTAAGAGAGCTGCAAGAAGAAATAAACAGTAAAACTATAATAGTGGGAGATCTTAACCTTGCACTCTCAGAATTAGATAAATCAAACCACAAAATAAATAAGAAAGAAGTCAAAGAGGTAAATAGAATACTAGAAAAGTTAGATATGATAGATCTCTGGAGAAAATGTAATGGAGACAGAAAGGAATACACTTTCTTTTCAGCAGTTCATGGAACCTATACAAAAATTGACCATATATTAGGACATAAAAACCTCAAACTCAAATGCAGTAAGGCAGAAATAGTAAATGCATCCTTTTCAGACCACGATGCAATGAAAATTACATTCAACAAAAAACCAGGGGGAAGTAGACCAAAAAATAATTGGAAACTAAATAATCTCATACTAAAGAATGATTGGGTGAAACAGCAAATCATAGACATAATTAATAACTTCACCCAAGAAAACGACAATAATGAGATCTCATACCAAAATGTATGGGATGCAGCCAAAGCGGTAATAAGGGGAAATTTCATATCTCTAGAGGCCTATTTGTATAAAACAGAGAAAGAGAAGGTCAATGAATTGGGTTTGCAACTAAAAATGCTAGAAAAGGAACAAATTAAAAACCCCCAGTCAAGCACTAAACTTGAAATTCTAAAAATAAAAGGAGAGATCAATAAAATTGAAAGTAAAAAAAACTATTGAATTAATTAATAAAACTAAGAGTTGGTTCTATGAAAAAACCAACAAAATAGACAAACCCTTAGTAAATCTGATTAAAAAAAAGGAAAGAGGAAAATCAAATTGTTAGTCTTAAAAATGAAAAGGGAGAACTCGCCACTAACGAAGAGGAAATTAGAGCAATAATTAGGAGTTACTTTGCCCAACTTTATGCCAATAAATTTGACAACTTAAATGAAATAGAAAAATACCTCCAAAAATATAGCTTGCCCAAACTAACAGAGGAAGAAGTAAATATCCTAAACAGTCCCATCTCAGTAAAAGAAATAGAACAAAATATCAATCAACTCCCTAAGAAAAAATCCCCAGGACCAGATGGATTTACATGTGAATTCTACCAAACATTTAAAGAACAATTAACTCCAATGCTAAATAAACTATTTGAAAAAATAGGGATTGAAGGAGTCCTACCAAACTCCTTTTATGACACAGACATGGTACTGATACCTAAACCAGGTAGGCTGAAAACAGAGAAAGAAAATTATAGACCAATCTCCCTAATGAATATTGATGCTAAAATCTTAAATAAAATATTAGCAAAAAGATTACAGAAAATCATCCCCACAATAATACACTATGACCAAGTAGGATTTATACCAGGAATGCAGGGCTGGTTCAATATTAGGAAAACTATTAGCATAATTGACTATATCAATAACCAGACAAACAAAAACCATATAATCATCTCAATAGATGCAGAAAAAGCATTTGATAAAATCCAACATCCATTCCTAATAAAAACACTCGAGAGCATAGGAATAAATGGACTTTTCCTTAAAATAGTCAGGAGCATATATTTAAAACCATCAGTAAGCATCATATGCAATGGGAAAAAACTGGAACCTTTCCCAGTAAGATCTGGAGTGAAGCAAGGTTGCCCACTATCACCATTATTATTTAATATCGTATTAGAAACACTAGCCTCGGCAATAAGAGTCGAGAAAGATATTAAAGGAATTAGAGTAGGCAATGAGGAAACCAAACTATCACTCTTTGCAGATGATATGATGGTATACCTAGAGAACCCCAGAGATTCTACTAAAAAGCTATTAGAAATAATTCATAATTTTAGCAAAGTAGCTGGCTACAAAATAAATCCCCATAAATCCTCAGCATTTTTATACATCACCAACAAAACCCAACAGCAAGAGATACAAAGAGAAATTCCATTCAGAATAACTGTTGATACCATAAAATATTTGAGAATCTATCTACCAAAGGAAAGTCAGGAATTATATGAGCAAAATTATAAAAAAGTCTCCACACAAATAAAGTCAGACTTAAATAATTGGAAAAATATTAAGTGCTCTAGGATTGGCCGAGCGAACATAATAAAGATGACAATACTCCCTAAACTAATCTATTTATTTAGTGCTATACCAATCAGACTTCCAAGAAAATATTTTAATGATCTAGAAAAAATAACAAAATTCACATGGAACAATAAAAAGTCGAGAATCTCAAGGGAATTAATGAAAAAAAAAATCAAATGAAGGTGGCCTAACTGTACCTGATCTAAAATTATATTATAAAGCAGCAGTCACCAAAACCATTTGATATTGGCTAAGAAATAGATTAGTGGATCAGTGGAAAAGGTTAGGTTCACAAGACAGAATAGTCAACTATAGCAATCTAGTGTCTGACAAACCTAAAGCCCCTAACTTCTGGGAAAAGAATTCATATTTGATAAAAACTGCTGGGATAATTGGAAATTAGTATGGCAGAAATTAGGCATGGACCCACACTTAACACCATATACCAAGATAAGATCAAAATGGGTCCATGACCTAGGCATAAAGAACGAGATTATAAATAAATTAGAGGAACATAGAATAGTTTATCTCTCAGACTTGTGGAGGAGAAAGAAATTTGTGACCAAAGATGAACTAGAGACTGTTACTGATCACAAAATAGAAAATCTTGATTACATCAAATTAAAAAGCCTTTGTGCAAACAAAACTAATGCAAACAAGATTAGAAGGGAAGCAACAAACTGGGAAAACATCTTCACAGTTAAAGGTTCTGATAAAGGCCTCATTTCCAAAATATATGGAGAACTGACTCAAATTTATAAGAAATCAAGCCATTCTCCAATTGATAAATGGTCAAAGGATATGAACAGACAATTTTCAGAGGATGAAATTGAAACTATTGCCACTCATATGAAAGAGTGTTCCAAATCATTATTGATCAGAGAAATGCAAATTAAGCCAACTCTGAGGTACCACTACATGCCTGTCAGATTGGCTAAGATGACAGGAAAAAATAATGATGAATGTTGGAGGGGATGCGGGAAAACTGGGACACTAATGCATTGCTGGTGGAGTTGTGAACAAATCCAACCATTCTGGAGAGCAATCTGGAATTATGCCCAAAAAATTATCAAATTGTGCATACCCTTTGATCCAGCAGTGTTTCTATTGGGCATATATCCCAAAGAAATACTAAAGAAGGGAAAGGGACCTGTATGTGCCAAAATGTTTGTAGCAGCCCTGTTTGTAGTGGCTAGAAACTGGAAAATGAATGGATGCCCATCAATTGAAGAATGGCTGGGTAAATTGTGGTATATGAATGTTATGAAATATTATTGTTCTGTAAGAAATGACCAGCAGGATGAATACAGAGAGGACTGGCGAGACTTACATGAACTGATGCTAAGTGAAATGAGCAGAACCAGGAGATCATTATACACTTCAACAACGATAATGTATGAGGACATATTTTGATGGAAGTGGATTTCTTTGACAAAGAGACCTAACTCAGTTTCAATTGATAAATGACAGACAAAAGCAGCTACACCCAAAGAAAAAACACTGGGAAACGAATGTGAACTATCTGCATTTTTGTTTTTCTTCCTGGGCTATTTATACCTTCTGAATCCAATTCTCCCTATGCAACAAGAGAACTGTTCGGTTCTGCAAACATATTGTATCTAGGATATACTGCAACATATCCAACATATAAAGGACTGCTTGCCATCTAGGGGAGGGGGTGGAGGGAAGGAGGGAAGGGAAAAAAATTGGAACAGAAACGAGTGCAAAGGATAATGTTGTAAAAAAAAAAATTACCCTGGCATGGATTCTGTCAATATAAAGTAATTATTAAATAAAAATTAAAAAAAAAGAATAAAAAAAATTACAAATTCTGTATTTCCTGCCATCTTGTTAACCCCAGCTTATGCTTTTCTCCTTTCCTTTCCCTTTACCCCCCTCCCCAGTATTAAACTTGTGAGCACCACTTGCCTCATGCAAACCTCTCTCTTTAGGATCCCTCCCCTCATCTTAGAGTCCCTCCCCTTTTCTTACCCCCTTTCCTCACAATTTCTGTATTTCCTTCTACTTAGCTTAGTCCTTCCCTTTTTTCTTTTCTCCTCCCACCTTTCAATGAGGTGGGAGAAGTTTCTCTGTAAATCAAATATGTCTAATATTTTTCTCTTTAAGCCAATTCTAATGAGAGTAAGATACACACTATATGTTCATTCCCCTCCCTTCTTTCCCTTAGATATAATAGTTTTCCTTTGCTTCTTTGTGAGATGTAGTATCTCCACTTTTCCCTTTTTCTGGTACAATTTCCTTTCCATCTCTAGCTTCTTTTTTATATTATAATAATAAAACCAAATTATACATGTATTATTTATCAGAAATATAGTTTCCAAGATTTCTTTTTACATTTTTGTGTTTCTCTTGAGTCCTATATTTGGAGGTCAAACTTTTTGTTTAGTTCCAGTTTTTTCATCAGAAACAGATGCTCATTTTGGCTGGGTAAATTATTCTTGGCGCCATACCAAGTTCCTTAGCCTTTCAAAATATCAGATTCCAGGCCCTTCAATCCTTTAATGTGGATGCTGCTAGATCCTGAGTAATCTTTATTGTGGCTTCTCTGTATTTGAATTTTTTTTTTTCTAGCTGTTTGTAGTATTTTTTTTCCTTGATCTGATAGTTCTGGAATTTAGCCACAATATGTCTTGGAGTTTTGATTTGGGGAGCTCTTTCAGTAGGTGATCAATAAATTCTTTCAATGTCTATTTTACCCTCTGTTTCTACAACATCTGTGCAGTTCTCTTTGATAATTTCCTGAAAAAAATCATGTCTAGGCTCTTTTTTTCATCATAATTTTAAGTAAGTCTAATAATCCTCAGATTATCTCTCCTAGATCTATTTTCCAAGTCTGTTGTTTTCCCAAGTAGGTATTTAACATTTTTTCAATTTTTTTCATTTTTTTTTGTTTTGCTTGACTGATTCTTGGTGTCTCCTCGAGTCATTCATTTGTTCAATTCTGATTTTTAATGAATTATTTGCTTCATTTGCTTTTTTAAAATTTATTTTTGTAATTGTCTAATTGAGTTTTTTAAATGAGTTGTTTTGTTCTATGGAATTTTTTTCCATTTTGCCAATTTTTATTTTTTAGAGAGCTATTTTCTTTTTCCAATTCACTAATTCTGTTTTTCAGGGGGTTGATTTCTTTATCCACTATATCTTTTAATGAGTAGGATAACTTATCCAGACCCACTTGCCAAGCTTCCCTTTCTTTTTCCCATTTTTCTCCTAGCTCTCTTGTAAGAGCCTTTTAAATTTCTTCTATGAGAGTCTTGTGTGGTGGGGACCAGATCATACCCCCACTTTGGGGTTTCATCTAGAGACAATCTGTTTTTAGTCTTTTCAGGGTTTGAAGTCTGCTCTCTGTCAGTGTAGAAGCTATCTATAGTTAGAGCCCACTTTAACTTTTTACTCATTTTGACAACAAAGAAAACAAAGAAAACAAACAAACAAACAAACAAAAACTGGTCTGCTTTTGGGGCAGTGTGGTTTTACCAAGCTTCCTCTATAGACAACAGAAAGTAGCAGTAAAACAGCAGTGGGACAACAATGGCTGCGCTGCATCTGCACAGCGGTTGTGCTCTGAGAGCGTTCTGAAACACTCCAGGTGTTGGATGGGTGTGGCCAGGTCCCGAGAGACTGTAGCATTTGGGGGTTATAGTCTTTACCCCCTGTGTTTATAGCCTCTCTGCTAATTTACTGGCTTCCCGCCAGAGAAAAGTAGCTCACACTGTGGTACAGTTCTCCCCACAAATTTTCAGCTGTTGTGACTACACCTCACCCTTCTTAGGTCTGCTCAGCCTGAGCTGCCTTCCATGCTCTCACTTACCTGATGCTGTGACTGGTCTAAATGTCCCCACCCACGAGCAAAAACAGACCTTTTTCTGGCAAATTTTGAGGATATTTTTTGTTGGTAATGGGCTGTACTCCCAATATTCGTGGTTTTTTTCAGTCAAGCACTAATTCCAAAGCCTTTCATAAAAGAAGTAGTCTGAGGACAAAGAAGAGCTTACATAGATGCATGTCTCTTCTCCATCATCTTGGCTCTACCTCCTACCTTACATTTTTAAATAAAATCTTTTATCTTTGTTTTAATATTTCTTGTTAACTCATAGAATTACTGGCATTATTATGGTACATTCTATCTTTAAAGAAGTTATAGCTTGGACTGTGGTGTTCTCTTCTTTTTCTCAAATATGATGGTTTTCTGGGAGGGCTTCTGGAAGCAGCATTAGTTTCAGTTCCAAGTAATAATCACTTCAAATACACCCAGGAGTTAAAATCCAATCTTTTATTGTCTCTTTGCCCAGTTAGCTTTCTTTGGTTATGAGAGCTCTTGTTGCTAGTTTTTTGCTTCTGCCTCTTCTGCCTCTAGCTCAACTCCGATGCCTGGCTTCTCAATCCCCTCAACTGATTGACTTCTGGCTTTCAATCTCTTCAACTCTCTTCACTGACTTGTGGCTCTCAATATTTCCAACTGACTCTTCACTGACTTGTAGCTCTCAATATCTTCAACTGACTCTCTCTGAGACTGAGAGCTTCTTATATATGATCTCTTAAAGGTGTGAACCCAAAGGTTGACTCCTCCTCTGAGAGAGTGGGATTGTGGGAGATATAAACTTGGATATCTCCCGACTTGTGAACTCCAATGTGTGAGCTAATGTGTGAACTCTCAAAGGTATAAACATTGTTTCTATCAATTCCATTGAGTTAACACCTTGTTTCAAGTTCTGGCTCACAACATGGACAAAGTTTTGTTTCTTTAAAAATTTTTTTGGTCAGTTTTCATACTGAAATAGATAGAATGCTGGGCCTGAAGTCAGAAATACTTGATTTCAAATCCAGCTTCAGATATTAACTTGCTGGCCAATCTAACCTGGGTAAGTTACTTAACTTCTGTTTGAGTCAGTAGTCTCATCTGCAAAATGAGAATAATAATAGCACTTACTTTTAGGGGCTTTGAGTATTAAATGAGATAATATTTTCAAAGAGTATTGCAAAACTTAAAGCACTTTGCAACTGTTAGCTATTATTATTTTCTTATTATAATTATTCACCAATCTTCTATCCATGAGAAAAAGGGGGGAAATTCCATTCCATTACAGTTTTCTTCCTGCTGTAAGAGAAAAAATACCCTTTATTCCATCAAGCATTGGACTTGTCCTTTCCAGGAAAGAAGAGATAGGCTATTTAATTCACATCTCCAGCTTGGTTTCTTTCATTGGGAGAAACATCATTTTTTTCAACTTTACAAATTGTTCCTTAAACTTCCTGAGGCCCTAAAAGAACTTGACTGCAGGCCAAAGCCCAATGAAAATCTACAAAAACTCAAAATTCCTCAAAGATGAACAAATTCCCTCTGGTTGTTCTCTCCCAGATCCACTGGTTCTAAAAAAAAAAAAAAAAAAAGGCTATAATCATTCAAATAACATTTTCTGTCCAAAATTGCCTAATCCCTTACCATTAACCTAATTCCAACCCCCCTTAAATATTGTATTCTTAAGTAACCCATCCTTTGCACTTTGATGAATGTCTGCTCAAGAAGTGACAAATTTACTTTCACTTAAATATCTTCACTTTTTTATCCTTTCATTTATTTTTTACTAAAACCTGACTCCCTCTAGATGACACAGCCTCTCACCAAGAAAAGAAAAGCAAAAAAGAAAGAAAAAAATATTTAAAAATTAAACTATTAACATCCCTACATGTGAAGATAATAGTTGTAATTCTTGAGAAATGTATCTTTTATTAGGGGACTTAGAGGGAACATACGTATCCAAAGTATGTGAGTATAAATTGATATGATATTAAAGAAAAATACATTAAATGGTGGGGAAAGGATGATTTTAGGAAGAGAAGAAAGGGGAGGAATGGGTTAAATTAGTGTAATGTCCATGTTAGCACCCTGTATACTTTAAAATCAGCCCGAGTCAGGATAAGCAAAAGTCCTTGATTTTTATTCTTTATCGAAGGGAGAGGAGAGCTCATGCACACAAGAATCTCCTCTTCTTCTCCCGCCCAGAGTCATCTTGCTTGTCCTACTCCCTCCTCCTCCTCTCCCTATATACCAACAGATCAAGCCTGTTCAGAATGGTGGAGTGGGCCATTTTCCAAGCAAATGCTAATAGAGTATTGTCCAATTGGTAATTAGCCTTAAGTGCTTGTTTGTCCAAACCTCAGTGCATCTGCTCAGTTTCAGCCCATTATAAATTAGGTCATATGAAGAGATATAAAAGACTTGTTATAGTAGAGGGAAAGAAGGGAAGGGGAAATGAGCATTTTCTGAAGCTTAATCTCATTTTGACTCGAAGAGGGAATAACATTCAGACTCAGTTGGGCAGAGAAATTTATCTTCTCCTATGGGGAAGTTATAGGAGAAAGGAGAAAAAAAAGAGAGGGACTGGAGAAGGGAGGGCAGAAAGTCTAGGAGAAAAGGATAAAAGAAGGGAAGAAGTATAATACAAAGGAGGGCAGGTTGAGAGATTTGGTCAGAAACAAAACATTAGTGAGGAGGGACAAGGTGGAAAGAGAGAAAAAAAAAGTATATGGGGAAGAGAAAATAGGATGGAGGTATTGTACCATTGTATCCAACTGATAACCATAACTATGAATATGCCATGAATAATGGCATGAACTCTCCCATAAAATGGAACTTGATAGCACCATGGATTAAAAACCAGAATCCTGCAATATGTTGCTTCCAAGAAATACATTTGAAACAGAGAAACACAGAATAAAAATAAAAGACAGGAACAGAATATATTATGCTTTAGCTGAAGCTAAAAAAGAAGAGGTAGCAATTCTCATCTCAAGCAAAACAAAAGCAAAATTCACCAAATTAAAAGAATTAGGGAAAAAAGCTACATCTTGTTAAAAGGAACCATAAACAATGAAGTAATATAAATATAAAACATATATTCACCAAGGGGTATAAAATCCAAATGCTTAGAAAAGAAGTTTAGTTACAGGAAAATATAGACAGATATAACTACTATAGACAGAAAATGCTCATTTCCCCTTCCCTTCTTTTCCTCTACTATATACTACTATAGACAGATAGACTGAGGGAGACCTCAACCTCTCCCTCTCAGAGTTAGATAAATCTAATGACAAAATAAACAATAAAAAGATAGGGACATTCTTAGAATAGAATCTTAGAAAACTTAGATATAATAGCTCTCAAGAAAATTAAATGGGGACATAGAGGAATATACATTTTTCTCAGCAGTAAATGGCACCTATACAAAAACTGAGCATATATTAGGTCATAAACCCCTCATAATCAAATGTAGAAAAGCAGAAATAGTAAATGCATTCTTTTCAGATTCATTCATTCATTCATTCAAATGCAATAAAAATTACATTCAATAAAGAGGCAGAGAAAGATAAATTAAAATCCAATTGTAAATTAAATAATCTAATCCTAAAGAACGTGTGGGTCAAACAACAAACCATAGAAATAATCAATAATTTTATCCAAGAGAATGATAATAATGAGACAATATAACAAAATTTATGGGAGGCAGCCAAAGTGGTTCAGAGGGGAAATTTTGTATCTCTAAATGTTTACATGAATAAAATAAAGAGATGAATGAATTGGACATGCAACTTTAAAAGCCTTAGGAAAAAAGAAATTAAACCCCCCAATTAAATACCAAATTAGAAATTCTGAAAAATCAAAGGAAAAATTAATAAAATTGAAAGTGAGAAAACTATTGAATTAAAAGATAAAACTAAGAATTGGGGTTTTGAAAAAAACACAAGAAAATAGATAAATCTTTGGTTACTTTGATTAGAAAAAGGAAAGTAAAAAACCAAATCATCAGAATCAAAAATGAAAAGGATGAACTTACCACCAATGAAGAAGAAATTAAAGCAATGATTAAGAGTTATTTTGTCCAATTACATGTCAACAAATCTGACAATTTAATTAAAATAGATGAATATTTATAGAAATATAAATTTCCCGGATTAACATAAGAGGAAATAAAATGCTTAAATAGCCACATTTTAGGAGGGGGAAATTGAACAAGCCATCAAGGACTTTTCTAAGAAAAGATATTCAGAGCCAGATGGATTTAGAAGTGAATTCTACAAAACATTTAAAGACTAATCAATTCCAATACTATAAACACTACTTGGGAAAATAGAAGAAAAGGCTAATGGATTTGGCAATTAAAAGATCATTGGTAACTTTGAAGAAAGAAATTTTGGTAGAATGATGAATTGGAAACCAGAATATAATGGTTTAAGAAGAAAGTGAAAGCAGAGAAAGTGAAAGAACTATTGCAGACAACCATTTTAAGAAACTTAGCCAGAAAGGGAAATTATCTCAAGAAAGGATTTTTTGAGGATGGGATAGAGAGCATGTTTGTATGCAGTAGGAAAGGAGCTAATAGATAGGGAGCAATTGAAAATAAGTGATAGAGTGGGATGATAGAGAGAGCAATCTGTTGGAAGAGCCATGATGGGATGGGTTAACTTGAGCAGCAAAAAATTATTAGACTTTGTAAGGAGTAAGGCTATCACATCATATGAGAGAGGGATGAAGGAAGAGATGATGACAAAGACATGTGAAGGATATGAAAAAGAAGGAAAAAAAGGTAACTCATGGTGAATGATTTCAGTTGCTTTTTTATGTTTCTTTTTGGTAAAATATAAAGCAATGTTCTCAGTTGAGAGGATTAAAGCAGAGAAATCCATGGGATCTCGAATATTAGGAAGAGAAATGTAAAAGAATTGTCTAGTAACAGAGAAGGCCTACTTGTGGTTATATAATATAAATTTATGGTGAACTCATTTAGAATGGTTACAATATTTTTTGAGGGAATTGTTGTATTTTGAAGTACCTTAGTATGAGAGCAGCAGCTGGAGTGAAGAGAAAAATTGTAAGCCAGGTACTGAACTCATAGGAATAAAAAGGATTGACCAAAAGATCTGCAGACAACAGCTTCCAGGATTTTGATTGGATGATAGAAATGAATTGCATGACCCCCAAAAAAGAAATGATAATGTTATAGAGGTAGAGAAGAAATTTGAAAGTGGTGATGGAGATCATGGGATATTCCATGATCTCTTTGATTCCCTTTTTCAACCCATTAAAGCAATCCCATGATTCCCTTTCTCAACCAGGAAACTGAGGGGTGACAATGAATTAGAAGTTCAGACATTACTGGAAAGAGTGACTAGAGAGACTGGAGCCAAGTTTTAATGATTGCTAAAAGATAGAAGGAGTGAAAGACATTGAACAGACATAATAGAAGGCATGATAGAAGAAGTATATGGAAGGTACATGCTTACATGATCATATGGCAGAACCCATTTCAATACTCTTCACCTCTAAGTCTGAAAATTAGACAGTGCATGAGAGTGAGTCAATTATACTAGGGTGATTTAAAAATAAGTGAATGGATGAAGAAAAGGGATGCACTGGGAGAAGAAGGAAAGGGGAATGTATCTCATAAGAAAAACTTTTAGAATGGAGGGGGAAATGGACTGGGATGGCAATGATTGAATCTCACTCTAATCTATATTGGTTCTAAAAGATAAATATATACACACAGACATACAGACAAAGACAGACAGATACACACACACACACACACAGATACAGAAATCTATTTTACTTAACAGTAAATTAGGAGGAGAAGGGGATAAAAGAAAGAAGCAAGTGATAAAGTGGAGGGTGAATAAGGAAGACAGCAGTCAGAAGCAAAATATCTATTAGAGGAGGAGCAGGATAAAAATTGATAAAGATAAACAAGAAAATAGAATGGGGAGAAATGCACAATTATTAATCATGATCTCAGACAAAGCAAAAGCAATACAGATTTGGTTAAATGAGAAGAAACTGCATCTTGCTAAAAGGCACCATAAACAATAAAGTAATTTCAGTACTAAATATATATGTGCCAAATGGCATAGCATTCAAATTCTTAAAAGAAAAGTTAAATGAATTACAGGAGGAAACAGGCATGAAAACTAATCTAGTGGGAACCTCAATTTGCCCTTCTTAGAGGTAAATAAATCTAACCACCATAAAATAAATAAGAAAGAACGATTGCAATAGGATCTTAGAAAAGTTAAATATGATAGATCTCTGGGGAAAACTGAATGAGGATAGAAAAGAATGTAATTTTTTCTCAGTTATGAACCCTTACCAAAACTGACCTTGACTTAGTGCATAAAGACCTCACAAACAAGTGCAGAAAGCAGAAATATTAAATGCACCTTTTTCAGTCCAAAATGCACCAAAAATTATATTCAAAAATTATATTTCAAAATGTTTATCTTTATCAATGGAATCTATGGAAGCATAGATTAAAATTTAGTTGGACACCAAACAATCTAATCCTAAAGAATGAGTATAAAAGAACAAATAAGGACCAAAGAACAAATCATAGAAACAATAATTTCATTAAAGAAATTGAAAACAATGAGACAACATGCCAAAATTTATGGCATGTAACCAAAGTAATCCTTAGGGGAAATTAATATCTCTAAAAGCATACATCAATAAAAGGTAGAAAGAGCAGATAAATGAATTAGGCATACAACTCACTGACTGCAATATTTACAGCAGAAGCCAAGGAATTATAGGACTCCATGAATGAGATAAAAGAATTTCTGTCAAACAGGAGCTATTTGGCACATATTCTATTTAAGGTTGAAACCACTTTTAAATGTATATTACAGATATGTATATAGCAATATTTTGTACCTGTACTAATTTAGTAAATATCCTTTTCTAAAAGCCATATAAATCTATCTTGTTAAATAATGCTCAAACAATATTCCTGATAGAAAGCTTACCAATGGAGGCTTGAGCCAGTGATATTAGAAAATCATACCTGACCTTTTAGGATTATCCCTAAAGAATCTCAAGATCCCTCAAGAGGAAATAACTTCTAACTATGGGTTCTTGAATCATTAGTGAAAGTAGACATCGTAATAAGGATACTCAGAGCTACATCATGAGCTATGCCAGCATAAGAATATCTCAAGAAATTTGCCCTGGTACATTCAGCAAATGAAGAGAGAACTTCCAATTCTGGGTGAGAAAATAAAAACTTAGGGGTTAGTTGGCAGATTTGGAAACAGCACAAGTGAATAAGGTGATTCTCATGAGGATGGGACAGATAAAAACCATAGACAACAGGTCTTGCACTAAGATCAGAGCTTTAAGATAAGAGATTAAAAAAGGATTTATAGGTGGGAACTGATTACAATATAATACAATTACAAATGGAAATTGATGGTAGGAAAGCCAAAAGTCTTATTTTATTATTACCTTCCATAGTAGATTTCCTTCCCAAAAGGCAGTGAAAGATTGGCTTTCACCACCAAGGAACTAGGTTGCTTGTAGAAGTTTAAATAGAAAATCTGATTCATTTCTAGAGCATTGGCTACTAAAGGTTGTCCAAAGAAAGCCATGTATAGAGCATATGGACAAAAGAATTTCATTGACTTGACAAGCTCTTGAAAAACTTACTTTTGCAAAGTCAGTTAAATTACTCCAAATGTATACAATTCTTTGTTCCTTTTTAGATTGTTAAGATGAGTATTTGTGCATATCTGGCTTTATGCTTTTTATTCGATTCAGTTTCTTTAGTAGCATCTAAACGAAAAAGATGAAGTTCCTAAAAGAGATAGTTTTGATAGATTGTATGCAATGTATGGTCACTGCCCTTTCTTATTGCTCTTCCCACATACCTTTAGGATAAATCTGCACTGGAGACAAATAAACCCTGCTTACTTAGGCCCATCCAGATGGCAATAAACTTTAGCTATGGATTTTTCTTTAGACATGATCAAATAAACATAGGCAGAACAGCTGGAGAAATTTGAACAGGCAAGCAGGTAATCAAGGTTCACATCTGTAAGTGAAAATAGGTGCTCTGGGAATGGAGGGAGCTTTGAGTGTATCTCCTGAAAAATAGAGATGATTGAAAAGCCATCCCCAGCCTGCTAGGGTAGTAATAAAACTATTGTAAAATACAGTATAGAAGCAGTAAGCTTCTTTCCCGAGTGGGTCTCAATGCTATTTGAATAATAAAGGTACTAGATAACTGACAACAAAATACTATCATTCCAACACACCACCATTGGATCCATCATGGTACTCCATTTCCCATATTTGATTTTAAAGGGCAAATCACCAAAGGAAAGGGAATTGTGAAATTTTGGCCCTTTTAGCAACCCCTATGCAATTTATTATGACTGGGGCCTAATGAAAACTTTTGGTGTTGACCAAGTCATTCTGTATAGTTAATACCAAACAACATTAAATCTCTGGGGATATAAAAAATACTTCTTCTATAGTGATAGAGATAAAGGATCCCCTTACAATTCTATATTACCTAGGAAAAAGGTGCGTGCTATCTAAAGGCTTTTATTATACTGGGAAATGAAACATGCCCATTTCTACCAACCACACAGGGTCACCTTACCCATTTTTGCGGTCATTTCTGTCTTTGGCAATATGGTAGACCACATAGTCTATGCTCAGTGCTTTGCATTTACTGACATTTACAATAGTTTTCCCCGCCTCTTTCTGTAGTTGAAACGTATCAGGAGTACTTTGCATTCTCTCTCTCTCTCTTTTTTTTTTAAATAACTTTTTATTGATAGAACTCATGCCAGGGTAATTTTTTACAGCATTATCCCTTGCATTCACTTCTGTTCCAATTTTCCCCCTCCCTCCCCTCCACCCCCTCCCCCAGATGGCAAGCAATCCTTTATATATTGAACAGGTTACAGTATATCCTGGATACAATATATGTGTGCAGAACCGAACAGTTTTCTTGTTGCACAGGGAGAATTGAATTCAGAAGGTATAAATAATCCGGGAAGAAAAACAAAAATGCAGTTTATATTCATCTCCCAGTGTTCTTTCTTTGGGTGTAGCTGCTTCTGCCCATCTTTGATCAATTGAAACTGAATTAGCTCTCTTTATGGAAGAGATCCACTTCCATCAGAATACATCCTCAAACAGTATCATTATTGAGGTATATAATGAGTACTTTGCATTCTCCTAGGAAAAGGTCTGATATAAAATCACTGTTCTTTCCCAAAGTTACCTGAATTCTAATACTCCAACATTTTGATAAGATGGAGACCTGAAAGAGGTCTTCCTTTACTGAGGTATCACTATTTGATGAAAATAAATTAGCCAACCTAGATGACATTTTGATAGCAGTAATCATAGATCAGATGGTATCATATATGAGTATCAGTGGATGGGAAATCAATTCTAAGAAAATTCAAGGGTCAAAAACTGTTAGAGGATACTGTTGGTTAAATGATACTGGATAATCCCGAAAAATCTATTGACAAATGTTTTTCCAAAATATAAAAAGAATCCTAGAGACTTGGTAGATTCTTCAGAAGAATTCATATTCTTTACTTGAATATCTGGTTATGTTTGTTAACTGACTCACAAGTCTCATTTGAGTGGGACCCAAAACAAGATACAATCCTGGAAGATTTAAAGCAGCATTTCTTAACCTGGAGTCCACAAATTAGTATATGTACACATATACACATACACGCACACATATACATATACACACATTATATATATATTATATATACATATATATAATATACACACACACACACACACACACATATGCTGCTATTGTTGCTGAAGAGAGTTAGAAGAGAGATTATACCACTTTTGAAAACAAGCTGGCTAAAGCTAGACAGTAGGATAACAGGAAGCAGGACAATGAGCTTTCATCTTCACCAAAATTTCTCCAAACATACCATGAAAAAAGATCAGACTGAATCATATTGGGAAAATTTAATACAAAGTTATAGTGAGCCATTTTTATAGTCCATGTTGGCATAGTTAGAGAGGTCTGTGGATACTGAAATAATGTCTGGCTATGAGGTGCATGACATGGAACATTTTGTTCAGGGAAAACTATATATTAGAGCAAAAGGAGGAAACACTCCCATACTGGGGCACCCTTAGGATCCACATTGACACACCAAGATGGGGACACACCAAAATGGGGACACACCAAAGTGTAAACTGATAATTTTGCCATGACTCAGTTTTGGGACACAGGTGCAGGTATAGAATAATGGGACTTTTCCTCGTGCCCCATCCTCACCCTATTAGTGGAAAGCAGGTTGAGAAGCAAGTAATAACTTTGTGGCTCAGAATCCAAGACAAAGGACGTCTCCTTTATAGCTTTTAATACAATTAAAATCCTACAATGGAATCACCAAGATAGAAATGCCAATCTAAAGGATATGTTTTGTCACTGAATTCAGCTGGTTGTTAGTGACTTGCTATACATATTTATAACAAGTATTTTGTTTTTCATTCTCAGGGCAAGGGATGATTGAAGACTAAGTGGAAAAAGTGATAGATTTTTTTGGCTGATTGAATATATATGTAAAAGAAAGAAGTTGTCTATTACTGAATTCTGGATGCTATGATGCCAGATGATACAATCAACTTTCAAAGTTGCCTATTATATACAAGGTAATGAAAAGATGGTCCCTCTAATAAGATGGTTAGAACATAAGGGGCTTTTGTCATTAACTGGAAATGGTATATTCAAAATTGAAGTCATCCAGGTCCCCTGGGTATTAGTACATTCAGTAAAACCTTCATAAAAAGGTTGTGATATCTTTAAAACTAGTCTCAACATTCTGACTTTTCTATTTTACTACATCTTCAGCTCCTCAATCTTCTTATCCCCCATTTAACCACATGTTGCCAAATCTTTTCAATTCTACCCCCAACATCTCTGATTTCTGCTCCCTTTTCTCTATTTGCATGGCAGTCTTTCTAGCTCAGGCCTTCATTAACTGTGGCTTAGATTAGGCTAAGGAACTCTCATTTATGAGGACTTTTCTTTTGACTGTTATGTGAAAGAATCTAGAGGAATGAGTTAGATAAGATCTTTTTCATGATTACTAGAAAGTAGACATGGGTCTGACAAAGTGGTCTGGAAAAAACAAAACTGGGCAACAAAAAAATTTCTCCTTTGGGTTTTTTATTATGGAGGAATTTTTATTGATGTCCCTCACTAGACACAGTTGTATCTGAAGCTTTTCAGTATCCACTATGATGGCCCATATTTCCTCTACTAATAACCAGATTTAAAAAAAAAATGATTGAAATCAATTAGGAGAAAGGCAGAGGTTTAAGAGTAGGCCCAAAGACAATCTGGGCATGGTGATCATGTTGCTATGTTGTGATCCCACTAATAGGCAGCTATTTTTACCTTCTGTTGCTCCCTATGCCAATTGCGGTGCATGTCAATAACATAACTCTGAATATGTCCCCAGCTGGCAAATTGGTCCTCTTGATCAAGGGATTTTCCTCTTCTAATTAGAAACTTTGTCATGTCCCTAAATGTCCAGGATTGACTGTTCTATCCCCTAGAAACCATGTCTGTGAGTACTCAGTATCACGCTAGGAAAAATAAGTGCATTCCAGTCAAATATTTTCTTGGACCTAACTGCAAAGATGACTTATCTGATAAGGTCAGACTAATTTTTGACACAGCTGTTTGAGACCCTCTTTTCTCTGGCTTTCCTTATTTCTTCTCCAGAGCAAAATTTACCTGGGCCTTGAGGTGTCTGCTCACTCAGGGAGATCCATGTCCTTATACAATTCCTTTTAAAAATGAGTTGGGAGACAAAGTAGTGACATTGAGAGATACCTCACTTTCTAATGGACAGGGACAGGTCCAATCATTTCTGCACAAATATAGTGACTATTAATTTGTCTGGAAAAAGGGGATCCCTTAACCAAGTTGATGGTGGTCATGAATTCCTGCATATAAGTGAGAGAAGAGTCCTTATTTAGCTCCTGTTGAAATAGGTATATTTTTATCAGAATCCTCCAAAAAAGCAAATATATATCATCCTCCTGATGAGGTTTCTAGGGTAAGATTTTGATTAATGGACCAGCAACACTGAATATGTGGTTATATATAGCACGTCTTAATAGTTGGGTTATAGGAAGAGTCTGGCATAGATAGTTCTAGAAGGAAAAGTAGAAAAGAGCTAAATTAAAAATATAGCAAAAGCAAAATAAGCAATAAACGAAACATTAATGGAAGAGAAAACCAGAAATCTCATGGTTTACCTTCCTTTTCAAAGAACTAAGTACCATATTTCAATGATATCTTTGCATCACCACTGACACTGCTTGGAATAAACTGAAGACTTTTTGGTTTGCCTATGTAATAAATGGAAGCCCTGAAAGACAAGAGTTTCTGGCTAATTAATAAATAGTTTATTAATTAGGTTGGCCGCAATTTGGTGGTTAGCAGTTGGTCCTGGTAATTAAAGATGCCAAGGGAGAGGCTTTGATGGTAATGAATCTAGTGTCACAAGCAGGATTCTTGACATCACCTTACTTGTATTATAGGGTATATGTCTGTGAAATAAAGTCACAGGTCTCTAGAATGCAGATGTTGACACTTAATATTCTATATTCTATCCATTCCATTCCAAGGGCAGAAAGTTATCAAAGAATGTTAAGAATTGGAAAGGTCTTTTGGGGTCATCTAGTATAAATCCTACCTGAAGGATGAATCTTCTCTATAGAATATCTGATAAGCATAACCATAGCTTGAATACTCAACAATCTATTACTGTTACTACCAGTAACAATTACTCCATAATTACTCCAGCCTGTTCCTTTTTCCTTCAAATATTTTGTTTTTCCAAGTACATGTAAAGATAGTTTTCAACATTCATTTTTGTAAAACTTTGTGTTCTAAATTGTTCTCTCTTCCCTTTTTAAACATGCATTTTTTCTAAATATTTCCAATATTCATCATGCTGCACAAGAAAGGGGAAAAAATCACAAAAAGAAAGGTAAAAATGCTATGCTTTGATCTACATTGGGAAAACCAAATTACCAGTATCAAAAATAAAAAGGAATGAAAAGGAAATTAAAACAATAATTGGGAACAATTTTGCCCAATTGTAAGCCAATAAATCTGACAAACTAAGTGAATAGATGAATATTTACAAAAATAAAGACTGCCCATATTAACTGAAGAGGAAATAAAGTACTTAAAAAGTCACATTTAAAAATATTTTTATTTTTCCAAATATATGCAAATATAGTTTTCAACATTCACCTTTGCAAGACCTAACAGGGCATTGTTGTGTTACAATTATGAATTGTTTTTAACTTTTCTCCAATTTTACAGCCAAGGGTATCTACTAATGTTTGAGGGTAATGGGAGAGAAAGGATGAAAGTTATGGGAAGGGGGAAAAAGAGGGTTTTTAGAAATATAAAGATCTGGCTTCAAACCCTGTCTCTGTCATTTAATAACTATGTGATCTGAGCAAATTCATTTAACTCTTTGGACTTTGTTTACTTATTTGTAAAATGGAGATAAAATACTTGTACATAGGATTATTATAGGATCAAATAAGATAGATCTGAAAAAACTTGAAGACTATAAGATGCAATATTTATTCTATTTGTCATGTTATTAATAATACTTCACATATGGATAATATTTTTTTTATTTTCTAAAGTACTTCAATACTTATTTTTTCATTTTATTTTCAATAGATCTGAGATAAACATAATAGTCATAATCCTTATTTTACAGATATGGAAACTAAGGTAAGAGATGGTCAAATACATGTCCAAGACCACCCAATAAACCAGTCACAAACATTCAATTCTATTTAAAGGGTTTAGAACTGGAAGGAACCTTAGTAGTCAGTCATCTAGTCCCAAGTTTCCCTTTTACAAATGAACAATGAAATTCGAGAAAGTTCAAAAGTTATTTAAGATCATGTAAAAGTTGAATTTAAGCCCAGATCATCTGATATAAAATCGAAATTGCTTTCATTAATTCCTAGTAAGGTCCTTCTATTGTCTTATACTTGGTAGTTGATCCCTTGAAAAGGGATCAGCAAGTTCTCACAACAAAGACACTAGTTCTCCCTGAACACCCCATCCTGTCCACCTTTGGTGTCCATCTATCACCTAACTGTCCATCTGTGACTCCACCTATACAGTGGCCATGTTCCAGTAAATTATTTCAGCAGACAGGTTAAACCAGGTTAAGGATAAGTGATGGACTTCAAACTCATTGGTGAATTAGGGAGTTGTCTACCTCAAGCATGTGAAGACTTCCCCCAGTAGAAAGGTCAGATAAGAAAAATTTGTTCCAAAGGTCATGAAGGTAGTTGAAAACAAGCACTCTGGAATCTTTAGAGGTTGTTTAAATATTAAAGATGTGAAAGCTATCCATTGCATCTCAGGTAATCTACTACATCCCAGACCATTGTCAGTCATCTTTGACTTTTGTCCTACAACTGGACTTTGAAGATTCAGGAAGAAAGAGTGAGGCTAACAACTTTTTGTGCAATTCTTTCCTCTTGAATCCATAAGTTAAGACATTATCCTATGATTGTCATTTGTCCTTTTTGAAAATGAAGGATGAACAATAATAATTTGGTAATTGAGAAAAGTTAAAAACAAATAATCAGGCTTACAAACAAAAAACCATCATGGAGATTAGGTGAAAAATACTATCCCTTAAATTAGAACGCAGAAAACTATTTCAGTACTAAATAGTGAATTCCATGTGAGAGGAGCCACATCTTATTTAATATTTTCATATTCCTTAGAAACTTGTATACAATAAATGCTTAACAAATATTGAAACTGAAACATTGTAGTTTGTCTTGTGAGATGTTCACTCATATATGGAATATTAATGCTAAATATGAAGGAACTCTTAAGATTGTAATAATATTCTTTTAAGATCGATGAGGAGTTTAACATTGAATATTTAATTAATCAGTTCTACTATTCCATCTCTTTTATTTTAATTTTCTAATTATATAAAGATAGTTTCCAACATTCATTTTTGTTAAGATTTTGAGTTCCAATTTTTTTCCCTCCTTCCCTTACCATTCTCTCTCTCCAAGACAAGCAATCTGATATAGGTTATGCATGTACAATCATTTTAAACACATTTCCATATCAGTCATGCTGGGAAGAAAAATCAGAACAAAGAGAAAAACCATGAGAAAGAAAAAAAGTGAAAATAATACACTTCAATTCAAATTCAGTCTCCATAATTCTTTCTCTGAATGAAAATGGCATTTTTCATGCTAAGCTACTAGAATTTTCTCAAATCACTTGATTGCTGAGAAGAGTTAAGTTGATTATCATATAGTGCTGTATTACTGTGATGTTCTCCTGGTTCTACTCAAAAACAGTTTATGTAAATCTTTCCAGACTTATCTAAAATCTGCCTGGCCATTTCTTATAGAACTATATAGAACTATTTTATAGCATTCATACTACAATTTATTCAACCATTCACCAACTGATAAGCATGCATTCAATTTCCAATTCTTTGCCACCACAGAAATATTATAAGACAAACATTTTTGCATGTGGATCCTTTTCCCTCTTTTATATAATCTCTTTAGAATACAGACCCAGTAGTGGCACTGCTGGGTCAAAGGATATGCAGAGTTTTATATCCCTTTGGGCATAGTTGCAAATTGTTCTACATAAGATCAGTTCAGAACTCCACCAACAATGCATTTGTGTCCCAGTTTTCCCATATCCCCTCCAACATTATTTTTTTCTATCCCCTTATCTTATCTGATAGATGTGAGTTGAAACCTCAGTCTTAATTTGCATTTCTCTGATCAATGTAATTTAGAGAGCATTTTTTAATATGACTAAATTTTCTTCATCTAAAAATTGTCTGTTCATATCCTTTGGCCATTTATTAATTGAGGAATGATTTGATTCTTATAAAGTTAAGTCAATTCTCTATGTTTTAGAAATGAGATCCTTAACAGAAACACTAGCTATAAAAAATGTTTCTCAGCTTTCCTTCTAATTTTGTTTGCACTGGTTTTGTTTGTGCAAAACCTTTTTAATTTAATGTAATCAAAATTATCCATTTTGCATTTCATAATGTTCTTTCTTGTTTGGTCATAAATTCCTCCCTTCTCCAAATATCTGACGCTTAAACTATCCCTTTGTTCTCCTAATTTGCTTATATAGCATCACCTTTTATGTCTAAATCATGAACCCATTTCCATCTTATTTTGATACAGAGTGTGAGGTATGTTGGTCTATAATTTCTGTCATACTATTTTCCAGGTTTCCCAGAATTTTTTTCAAATTGTGATTTCTTATTCCAGAAGCTGGAGTCTTGGGTTTATCAAACAGTAGATTTACAATAGTCATTGACTATTTATTCCATCTCATTAGAGAGCATCAGAGTTATACTTTGAGAAAATACACAGAGGAAAATCTTTTCTTACTAGAAGCTAAACTCTCCCACTACTTCCAAGTCTTCCTGTAGCTTCCAAATCACAAATCAAAAACCTGGTCATGAACCATGAGTAATCTAGCAATCAGGGGAATATATATTTTAGACTTCCTTAGGTTAGGCATCTTCAAGTTGAACACAAAATTCTTATCTGTTTAGACTGGGGGAGTGAGGAAGGAGCTATACCAAACCCACATAACCTTGGTGTGTAAATTCTTATCTAAGTTATCTCTTTCACAATTGTTCTAACAGAGTATTGGCATCGAATTGCCAGTTTAACCTTCACATAAGCACTCCAGCGCAAAAAGAATTACAGAAAATGAGAGAAATTGCAGAGAGAACTTAAAAGCAGTATTAAGCTGGTAGGGGTGGCCTACAGAAAACATGATGTCTAATGAACATTTGTTTTTCTCTCCGTGTCATCTGGCAGGGCACCATACACGAAAATGCGCATCATAGGTTTTTGGGAATAAATGAGTTTGTTGCAAGCATCAGTGGGATCGCCTCTTGAAGCTGTCTGGGGAATTGCACCATTCACATGTAAATCAGGCAGTGGGGCTGCCAATGGGGAGTGGCTCTCCAGAACCGATGTTGTGGGATGCTCCTTATAAGAAGCATCAGCAGAAAAGTTGGCAGGCTTTCTTGAAAGGTAGATGAATCCTGGTTGAATGTTGTGGTTTGATTCTCCTCTGTCTTCCTGACTGAAGTTGTAGTATTCTGATTGTTTCAGTCTTTCTTGCTCAATAAGTCTGTTGACACTTGGGGATGTATAGGTGACATAAGCTGGCCATGATGCATGCTGGTTAATCAGGTTGAGTGGAAGACCAATGTTAGCCGAAGATCTGATATGGTTATCTGAAGACAGACAGTAACCAAGATAACTTTAGATTAATACACTCTTCAAAGTTCTTGCTATATTTGGGGTTCATTTTATTTCCAATTTTAAATCTTCCTTTTTCATACTAAGTAATGACAAAACTACCAACATTTATTCAATAGGAGAGTACATAGAATAAATATGCTATTCTTGCTAAAATAAAAAAAAAGAGAAAATTCTGCAGGTCAGAATTAACATGTTGTGGGGAAAAAATGCTAGATCTGGAATTAGGAGATATTTAAAAAATTGATGCCCTGACACTTAATTTAGGTGTTCAAACCTGTATGGGCCCAGTTTTCCTCATTTTCATACCATTCCTTAGATCTTAAGAGACTATCAATTCATAATTTACAAATGAACAAAGTGAGGCTCTGAGAAGGAAAGTGACTTGTCCAAAATCACACAATTAATTGCAGAGCCATAGTAAAACATAATTCTCCTGACTCATAGACCAATAGATCAACTAACTACAAAATTACATTGCTTCCTTTAGAACCTGTAAGAGCAATGTTCAAACTGTCCATGCATATGTTTTGAAAAATAAAAAGCTTTAATAAAAAAATTAAGGCACAAAAAAGAAAAATGTTCAGTGCTATAAATATTCAATATGCTCATAATAAAACTAATGGAGATAATTGGGAATATTACTTATGGAAAGAGTTTAAATTAATGTAAGATCTTATTTATAATGTGTTTTAAAAAAACAGTTTTACTGAAATAAATAAGAATTAATCTTAGAGTTCATTATACCTAACAAGTCTAATGACTTTCCATGTCTATATAGGAGAATCTTATAGCATTCATTTATATTTCTTCAAAAGATTATAAACTAATTTCATTGACAATTTCCCTAGAATAAGGAAGAAGAATTAGCAGGTAAGATAACACTAAATCCCTTCCTATTTTGTAAATGGTTGGTTAGATTAGAAAATTTCCAAATTTTAAAAAAACTCTTTTCCTTAGAAATAATACCAGTGTTTCCAAGATTAACAAAGTGAATGTTTAACCAGAGTTAAAGCAAATGTCAGAGACAGATTCTGCTGTTCAGGTCAGTCTTTCCTACTTGATATTCTATTAAATGGAGGAAATATGCTTCTCCAAGAGAACAAAAAGTTAGAAAATTATTGAATTATGTTACGTATTAAAATGTATCTACCTAAAAGTTTGCAGAAGGAAATAAGGATAGAAACCATATGTTTTTCTTTACTTAATTGAAAGATACTATCTGAAGTTTTTCATTCAACTATGAGCAAAGTTAATTATCAATGAATTGAATTGAACAATTTTCTTATAGTTCTGTCCCTGAATAAAACGGTAGGAGCATTGGAATGAGAAGTCAGGAGTCATAAATTGGTGGAAAATAGGTACTAGTCTTAGTTCTGGCACTTGAAGTATAACAATAGTTCTGATAGGTAGATAGGACAATCATCATTATTCCCATTTTATAAGTGAAGTATTAGCATTAACCAATATTACAAAAAGAGGATAAGAGGATAATATTTGGTGTGCTTATTTCACAGAGAAACAATGATAATTGATACATACTGTAGTATTTTTTGTACTTATGCTTTGGATTTCCACAAAAGCTCCATGAGGCTAACAACACATATTATTTTACTATTTTACATATATAACATATAACTTCATAAAGATTGTATCTTATTAATGATTATACCAGGAAGTCTCAAAGGAGGAAACTGAACTCAGATATATTTAATTCCTTACTCCAAAGTCCAGCACTTTTTCCTTTATCTTTCCCCATCATATTATTTTCTGAGAGATCAAACTTATATGAGAATCAAAAGATGAGATTATGTATACAGCAAGACATTGTGGTGTTTATAATCTCAAATCCTAGGATCTTAAAAAACTACAAAATAGAATAGACTTCTTTTAGAATTGTAGGTGTTGGGTAGCTAAATATCTGTATTATAAATTTTTCATGTCTGCAGAGGATTACTACATACATGGGAAAAATATAATCTTCAATGTAAATGGATATATATAAAATAATACTTAGGATCTAGAACTAGAAGAGTCTTTAGAGACCATTTAGTCAAATTCATTTTACAAATGAGGAAACTCATTATTACTTAGCTATTTCAAAAAATCTATGATTTCATTGGTTGGGGTATTTCCTACCCTCAGTCACATTAATGGATGATTTCATGTGTTGATATGGCAAAAGAAGGAAGGAAGGGAGGGAGGGAGGAAAGAAGGAAGAAAACAAAATGCTGGTAGCTAACCTTTTATTGATTCATAAATTAGATATTTGCATATCTAATTTGCATAAAATAGAAATTGCATCCTAGCTCTACCACATGATAAATTATGGACTTGAATAGAAATTAGACATCAAGATCCATTGTGGCTCTGAAATTTTATGTTATTATGGTGAACCTATTGAAATTAACTAGGAAGGAATTTAGACAAGATTTTATCACTAAATTCATAACTAAAAATCTCCCTAAAATTAGTTGATACTGTTAACATTTGGAGAGCCTCAGATCAATTTATACCATGATGAGACAGAGAAAAATCTTTATTTAAAAGATAATGTAATATTTTAATAGCAAAGCATTTACTATAGGTAAAACATACAGTGTATTCTGTTCAGTAATGTTCAACTTGAGATAAATGGCCATTTTCCAGTTACTTAAAGGTGTCATTCATATGCCTACTCCAGATCTGATTGCCTAATTTGACAGAAACTCACCCATAGGAGCCAAAGTTTTTCTGCGTGGATTCTCTGGATCTGTGCGCATCGAAGTAGAGATGGGTGGACCAAATAGTCAGTGGGTTCACTTTTCTATGTATAGTTTATGAAGAGTTCTGTACAAATGGCAGAGACTTCTACTTCTGCGTTCCCTGCCAGTCAGGGGGCAGTGTAAAATCACTTCAGGAAGTCAGAGCAACAAGTCAACATGGGTAGCTCTGAATTTGCTCTAATGTACAATGATGATCTGGGGGAAAAGGGAGGGAGATGATGAAATTTCCATATTTGTATAGGACAACAATTCTCATCAACTAATATTCACTGAGCACCTTCCTAGAAGAACCAAACCATATTAGTATAGACAGGATCATGAAAAACAAATACAAAAAAGAAATTGTAGCTAAAATGAACTAAAGATTCTTCTTAAAGAATCAAGCAATCACAAAAAGTAATAGGTAATACCATTTTATAAAACACTTTCGTATCAGCATATCCAGTGCAATGTAAGTAAAAAATTTCCTATGTGCCAAAATCTTTTGCATAGGATGAAGAATGAAAAACAAAAAAGAATTTGATAAAATGGCCTAAATCTAGTGAAGATAAACATTAGTAAATGTTGGTAATGAGGAAAGATGGTGAAAAGTATATTGGTAAATATGTAAAAAAAAAAATCAATAATCCCAAAGAAAAAGGTAAAAAATAGAAATGAAAGTAGTTTAGAATTACCAGATCCTACATTTTTACAATGGAATAATCATTTTTTTAAAATGTGTGATGCATTAAAGAACCAGATAGTTAATGGAAAAAAATAAATTAAGTAAAACTCAGATATAATCAAACTTAGCAGGCTGGTGCTCCTCTTTAATGAGAACGTCTGGAAAAACTGGAAAGCAGGTTGGCAGAAATTAGATTTAAACAAGAACCTTACATAATAAAAAGGTATAGATGGGTAGCTGGGATAGAAATCTAACCTCTTTCATTTGTGTTCAGTACCCCACAGTAGAAATTCCCTATACAGAGTAGCAGTTCATCTGCAAACTTACAGGCTTTGAGATCTACATGAAGCACTGAAATGTTAAGTGACTTGCTCCAAACTGTCCAACATTCTGGAAAGCAATTTAGGATTATGCTCTAAAAGTTCCGACCCAATGATACTGGTACTGTCATCTCTACTTCAAAGAGAAAATGAAAAAGTATATAAGAATATGTGTATAATATCTTATGATAAAAAGAACTGGAACTGGAAGAGGTACCCATTAATTGAAGTATGGCTGAGAAAATTATATATGTATATGAATGTAATGAAATACTATTGTACTCAAGAAATAATGAAGGGGATGGATTCAGAGAAAACTGGGCAGATTTATATGAACTGTAAGCTGAGCCAGGAAAACAATTTCTACAATAACCACAAGATTATAGAGATAAACAAGACTTAGGAAATCTGATTAACAATGATCATTCACAATTGTTTATATAGAGATAGAGATGATAGAAATGCAAACTATGTGTGTTGCATGTTATTTGATAACACTAGAAATGCAGACAATTGTGTGTGCATGTTTTTAGGCAACAAACAAAAAGCTACTACAGATGTTATTGGAAATTTTAAATTTTCTTTTATTACTATGGGGACTCAGGGTCATTCTTCCAGTAAATTTTGGCTACCTAAATATCTGTTTTAATAGTAACCTCACATGGACCAAAGAAGAACTAGAGATCATTATTGATCACAAAATAGAAAAGTTTGATTATATCAAATTAGAAAAGCTTTTGTACAAACAAAACTAATGCAGACAAGATTAGAAGGGAAACAATAAACTGGGAAAACATTTTTATAGTCAAAAGTTCTGATAAAGTCTTCATTTCCAAAATATATAGAGAATTGACTAATTTATAAGAATCGAGCCATTCTCCAATTTTCAGATGAAGAAATTGAAAGTCATTATTAATCAGAGACATGCAAATTAAGACAACTCTGAGATACCACTACACACCTGTTAGATTGGCTAGGATGACAGGAAAAGATAATGCTGAATGTTGGAGGAGATGTGGGAAAACTGGGACACTGATACATTGTCGGTGGAATTGTGAATACATCCAGCCATTCTGGAGAGCAATTTGGAACTCTGCTCAAAAAGTTATCAAACTGTGCATACCCTTTTGATCCAGCAGTATTCTTACTGGGCTTATATACCAAAGAGATCTTAAAGGGACCTGTATGTGCAAAAATGTTTGTGGCAGTCCTCTTTGTAGTGGCCAAAAACTGGAAATTGAATGGATACCCATCAATTGGCGAATGGCTGAATAAATTATGGTATATGAATGTTATGGAATATTATTGTTCTGTAAGAAATGACCAGATGATTCCAGAAAGGCCTGGAGAAACTTACATGAGCTGAAGCTGAGTGAAATGAGCATTATACACTTCAACAACAATACTATATGATGATCAATTCTGATGGACGTGGCTGTCTTCAACAATAAGGTGAACCAAATCAGTTCCATTTGTTCAAGAATGAATAGAATCAGCTACACCCAGCAAAAGAACTCTGGGACATGAGTATGAACCACTACATAGCATTTCCTATCCCTTTGTTTTTGTCTGCTTGCATTTTTGATTTCCTTCTCAGGTTAATTTTACATTATTTCAAAGTCTGATTCTTCTTGTGCAGCAAAATAACTGTATGAATACATATACATATATTGTATTTAACATATACTTTAACATATTTAACATGTATTGGTCTATCTGCCATCTGGGGGAGAAAATGGGGGAAGGAAGAGAAAAGTTGGAACAGAAGGTTTTGCAAGGGTCAATGCTGAAAAATTGCCCATGCATATATCTTGTAAATAAAAAGCTATAATAAAAAAAGTTTAAAAATTAAAAGTAAAAAAATATTAATAAGGTATATAGCTTCTAAGGGAAATATAGCACTAATTTAAGGTCCCCTAACCTTAGAATGTTATTGTTCTAACAATCTGTCAATGATTGTAAAAGTCTTCTGGCCTAGGAATATAATAATATTTCTTCCTTTAGCTTTTAGGAAAGATATATTAGTGATCCTGAGATCCTCTGACCTTAAAGTGCTATTGTTCTAACAATCTGTCTATCAATGATTCCAAAGTCTTCTGGTCTTAGAATAGTCTTACAATGGAATCATTGATAGACAGATTGTTAGAACAATAGCACTTTAAGGTCAGAGGATCTCAGGATCACTAATATATCTTTCCATCAATGATTCCAAAGTCTTCTGGTCTTAGAATAGTCTTACAAACATTACTGATTGACAATGTTGGTCAATGATAACCAAGTTCCTGACACAATAGTGAATACACCACCCCCCCTCAGACCTACCTGAAAGCCATAAAATTAGCAAATATGTAGCATGAATCTCTGGTCTAACTTTCTTATAAATCTATCTTCCTGATCTTGGTTCTTTGCTAAATTCTTTTGGAATTCAGCCTGCTTCAATTGACATTACAATTACAATAAACTTTGACCTTTGACTTGAAAATGAGTTCAAGCCTGCAAATTCTTTTGAGACATCTTGTGACACTGGTCTGCAATCCCCATCTTTTTGGAGTTCCTTTTGAACCTCAACATTTGGTGGCCCAGGATAGGGAGAGTCTAGTCTCCCTTAGCTTGATTCCCTCCTTATCAAGGTAAGCCCCCCATCAATTTTTTCCTCCCTCAAGCAACTGGAAGGAGGCTTACCTGGATCATCGTGAGCTCCATTGTTCAGCAAATTTTCCTTGATTGGGGGACACACAAGAGTTGGAAATTCTTGGGATTTTTGGACAAAGTTCCTAAGGACTCTTTGCCACATTTTTACCTTCTCTAGGACACCAGAGCAGATGAAATATAATGGCTTTTGGCAAAGAAATTAGATTGCTTTTGACAAAAATGGGACAAGTCCTCTTTTATGTCATTTTTGTCTGTGTCTGCATCTCTGTGCAAAATGTCTGTATTATGTTTATTCTGTGAACTAGATTCTGTTACCTGGAAAGATTTAAAATGCAGCCAGAAACAACAACAACAACAAAAAACTTCTATGCTGTATTTGAATTCTGAGGTTTCTTAACATCCTTGATTCTCACCTTAAGAAGGGGGAAAAAACCTAATTTTTTCTTGTGGACTTCAACTCTGGCCAAGCTGGGAGCTACAGAAATAAAATTAGCTAATTAAAATTAAAATAACATCTTAGCAGATTTTTAAAGTTTTGAGAGCAATCATTAAAAAGTTTGGCAATTAGTCAATTTAAGATTGCAAGAAAAATTCCTGAAATATTGGGGATAATTCCAGGAATTTACCCCATCCTGAAAGAAAAAAAAGAAAAAATACAAACTAGGTAAATAGCAACTTTTCCCTAATCTTTTCTTGACTCCTATTTTGTCCAGAGTTCCCCTCTGTTTCTTTGAGAAAGCATCCCAGAAGGTATAAAGGGACCATTCTCTACTTCCACTCTCTGGAGTCCTGAGTGTTATCTCAGTTGTGGGGATTGCTAATAAGATCAATGTAGCCCAAGTTACTCTATTTGCTAACTTTTCTCATCTCAGATCATATTAAAGAAAGAGAATGCTAAAGTACTGTAGGGAAACTCAAATTCTGCCTCACTTGTAGAAATAGGGGAAACAGCAACAGGCACCTTGCCCAAACACCTCCCCAACACAGCTTGGGGGAATGGGGATGGAGTTGGAGTCAAGGTCTATGGCCAGCATTCCCCAAATCCTGGCATCTGAAACTACCATCAAAGGGAGATCCTGACACCAGTCATCCCAGCAAGTTCTGTCCAGCAACTGCCTGAGAATAATCCGAGTGCACCTGGCACCATCCAGCAAGGCAGTATGAGGTGAGAACAGCTTCTGCATTTGGTAAACCCACCATTCTCTGTTTCAGCTAGGGATACATATCAGCTATGTAATTTATGGCAAATTATTTTATCTCTGCCCACTTTTCAATTTGTAAAGAGAAATAGTAATGATTGTTGTGAAGATCACATGATTGTAAAAGTGCTTAGCATAAAACAAATGGCATATGAATGTTGATTGCTTTTAATTGCTTCATATTTGATAACTTTATAGGCTTTTTTAGATGTGACCAACATACAATATATGTCAATGTTGAGATAAATGATTTCTATGTGTGTGTAAAATAATTTGGAAAGCAAATTCAAATAAATTAAGGCCTCCCTCCCCAAGACTAGAAGGATAGTGCATAAAGGAAAGAGAAACAATCTTTCTTCCCTCTTCCCTCTTTCCCTGACTGCACACAGGGGTATATATACAAAGGAAAATAAATTTAGTTCAGTGAAATTTATTGTTTGAGATATGATAGTAAAAGCATTTTAAAAGATACTCTCTAATCAAAGCCCACTAAAGGGATATGTGTAAATTGTAACCTATTTGTACTGACTGTTAACAGAAGATTTAAGAGTATGGGAACTTTAGGAAAACAGAAAAGCTACTTTAAAAACTCCCGACAATAACCAAAATGCTTTTGAATTATTTGGAGTCATATTTCTTAGAGCCCTATCAGTAAAAACTGGTACCTTAACTCTTTTCCTGGCTCACAAAAGAAAAAGTATGAATGGGAAAATAACCAAATGGCAATTCATTTTGTCTAGAACATTTAATTATAAGAAATCTCATTAAAGTTAAGTCAATTTTAAAATCTGTTCTGTCTCAATTTTAAGAATTGTCTTTTTTCTCTCTATTTAAGGGAAGACAATTTGGTTATTAGGAAAATTTTAAAACTGTTAATTAAGTTATTTGGAGTTATTATCATCATTTGGTATTTTGGTAATTGGTATTTACTGTGTGCAGAACATGAGGGATGAGGTGAAAGCCCTCTCAGTTCACCTCCAAGTACAAGGTGTACAAAACTTTTCCTCCCCCATTCAGAGAGTGTAGAGAGATGTCAAACAGGATGTGCCCCATGAAAACACTAAAAATGGTTGGGGTGGGCAACAGCAAGCCCAGCCCCACCATTCCCTGGGGTCTCTGTCAACCCCCCTCCTTAATTTGTACACTTGCCAGTTTTCTTGAAATCAGAGTAAACAAGGTCACCAGCCCTGAAAAAAAAATGAGCTTGTTTAGGTTGTTTAGTTTCTAAACAAGTAATGTGTTTACTAATAATCAATAACTTGTTTATACCAGGAGAAATTTAAACATATAAAACATGATAAACAAAATCTATGTATGTAAGTCTGGTATATTTTTAAAAATAATGTATCTAGCCCCAAGCTGCAATTAGTAGAATTTTTTATTAGAAATAAAATCTCTTGGGACTGGTAACTGATATTCTTTTGAGTTTTGAATTTGATTGCCTGATCATTAAGCCAGTAATACAGCATTCCAGAGAAATGCCATAAGTTACTCAGAGGAATGCCTTCCTGAATTGTCATAGGTGGAAGTCTTATCTGGGATAGGATTGGGAGGACAGCCTTAGCCTCTGCTTAAGGAGGTATTCCTTTTGACTCAATTTCCCAATTCTGTTTCTTTGTTTCCCACTTGATTATTCCTGAGTCTGGCTATAATGTGAAATTGTTATTGCATGATTGTCAAACATTGCTAAGGAAGTGCTTTATCCTGTCATGTATGTGATATCTCAAGCTGATGTGTGAAGGACATGTTTTAGTCTTCTGGCTTTAGAGTGATCCCAAGATCCCTTGACCTTAGAGTATTGTTATTCTAACCCCCGACCTTAGCGTGTTGTTATTCTAACAATCAGTCTTGTCAATGATTGTAAAAGTTTTCTAGCCTAGGAATATATCTCTTCCCTTAAGACTCTAGAGAAGACATGTTAGTGATCCTGAGATCTTCTGACATTAGAGTGCTATTGTTTTGACAATCTGTCAATGATTCTAAAATCTTCTGGCCTTAAAATAGTTCTACAAACATTATTGACAGATAATCTGTCACCCCTCAAACCTACCTGAAAGCCATAAAATTAGCAAGTAAGTAATTTACTAGCAAATTAGCAAATAGGTCTAACTGTCCTATCTTCTATCTTCTTGCTAAATTCTTTTAGAACTTAGCCTGCTTCAATTGGCATGACAATTACAATAAAATTAGCCCCTTGACTTGGAAATGGATTCAAACCTGCAAATTCTTTTGAGACATCTTGAGACACTGGTCTGCAATCACCAACCTTTTGGAGTCCTTTATGAACCTCAACAAGATTGCAATATGTAAATTAATTATTTCTCTATTATCTGATGTAATTTTGGCTATAAGAAACCTTGTTAAGAGTCTTAATCAGGATTCAGATTTTCTCTGGGATCTAAACACCTGTGCTTGAGCATAATAATAAAACCTAGGTTTTTTTACCTCTGTAATTTTTGTGTTATGATAAATATTTATATGGCAGCAGTTACTGTGTGAACTTAAGAGATAATTTTCCCATAACATTTAAGAAATATAAATATGATATTGGGGGCAATCTGTTGGAGAAAATGAGAGGGGGTAGAATTTGGGTTCCTATAGAAAGGTTAGAATTAGTAAAGAGAAAAAGATTATCTCTACATCAGAGACTGAAGTAGAGAAGGAAATGGTAGATATGATATTTTGAGGTGAAGAGGAAGGCTTGATAAGGAGAAAAGAAGAGAGAGTTCTCAGTGAATATCCTGGATTTTTTAAACTGAGTCCTAAGGCAAGGAACCTATAATGAGAATATTGGAGAAGGGAATATTGAGGCTTGAGAAACAGTTTTGGATAAGTTGTGAAAGATGAAAGAAACCATGTGGAACTAGGAGAGAGTTTGCACAGGCAAACTACTATCCATCCACTACAAAGAATAATGTTATCCTTGTTTAACTTCATAACCCTTCTAATCACACACTTCCATATATTTTCTACATCAAGGTCAGGAAGCCACATATATAACAAGCCATTAGGAATAGGGCTTCTTGGGTGTTGGGATGGAAATTGTTGCTAGAACTTCTCAGACTATAGACTGCACACACACACATCCTTCTCCCACTCCCACCCATTAGGTGGTAATCCTGTATCACTTTTCTGTGCTTGAAGTACTTCATAGGAGTCAGAAGTTTTTTCCTTCATACACTGGAAAAACTCCATTTACTTTTCTTTATTTTTTTCTGTCTTGTTTTCATAAATACTGTTAACAATCAGCATCACTAGTGGAGTGTACATATTTAGCATAAACTTGGGAGGACACAATTTAGGGAAAACATTTTCAGAGAAGAGATAGAGATCAAACAAACAGTGAGGTGTTTTGTCAGAAGTAATGACAAGGAGTCTAAAGCTAAGAAAATTGAAAGAATTGTAAATTCTTTGATACTAAGTCCCAGAGTGAGGAGAAATATTGGTGCCAGCAATTCCTTTTGGACAAGTCAGCAGGAGGGTGAGTGGTTCAACAGTCTTGACCTATAACTCCGTGACTACTTCTACAAAGTGGGAGCTGATTTTTTTGTTTTAAATTTTTTCCTTGCTTTGGGAGTTTGAACACTATAGTTTTTTTTTTTTCCTTTCTGTTTCTCTTAAAACATTTTTCACCATTACTGATCTTTTTTCTTTTTAAGTTTTTTAGTCTCTCACAAATAGTTGCCTCTTTATCCCCACCATAGTAGATGTAAATTGGTAAATTTACACATGAAATATTGCATCTGTTAGAATTGCCCAACTAAAGGTTTCTTTGTTACATGCAAATAAAATGCTCTTGTAATTGCTGTTAACTTGAATATTGTTTATCATATGTAGAGAAAAGTATTTGGGAATCAAATTTCAAGTCATTATTTGAAGACAACTAGACAACTTGCTTGTTTATATAGCCCAAGAGATTGGAAGTGACCCTGTAAATACAATGTACCACAACCACTTATTGCTGGTTGGAGTGATCACTTTATACTGAGGAAAAAGAAATTGATAAGCTCTAATGATAGAGGATGAATAAAGACCTCAAATCTTTGGTAATAGGATAGGGAGGGGCATTATTGGAGGGGGCTTGAATTTTATTGTCCAAGCTAGGGAAGAGCATTGAGTATCTTGAATTTTGATTTTAAATTAGGCCTTTTGTTATCCTAAGTAGGTCTATTTCAGTTAGCTCTGTTTGAATTCCTTGTTTGAATTCCAAGATTAGAAGGGAAGCAACAAACTGGGAAAATATCTTCACAGTTAAAGGTTCTGATAAAGGCCTCATTTCCAAAATATATAGAGAACTGACTCAAATTTATAAGAAATCAAGCCATTCTCCAATTGATAAATGGTCAAAGGATATGAACAGACAATTTTCAGAGGATGAAATTGAAAACTATTGCCACTCATATGAAAGAGTGTTCCAAATCATTATTGATCAGAGAAATGCAAATTAAGACAACTCTGAGGTACCACTACACACCTGTCAGATTGGCTAAGATGACAGGAAAAAATAATGATGAATGTTGGAGGGGATGCGGGAAAACTGGGACACTAATGCATTGTTGGTGGAGTTGTGAACGAATCCAACCATTCTGGAGAGCAATCTGGAATTATGTCTAAAAAGTTATCAAATTGTGCATACCCTTTGATCCAGCAGTGTTTCTATTGGGATTATATCCCAAAGAAATACTAAAGAAGGGAAAGGGACCTGTATGTGCCAAAATGTTTGTAGCAGCCCTGTTTGTAGTGGCTAGAAACTGGAAAATGAATGGATGCCCATCAATTGGAGAATAGCTGGGTAAATTGTGGTATATGAATGTTATGGAATATTATTGTTCTGTAAGAAATGACCAGCAGGATGAATACAGAGAGGACTGGCGAGACTTACATGAACTGATGCTAAGTGAAATGAGCAGAACCAGGAGATCATTATACACTTCGACAACGATATTGTATAAGGACATATTTTGATGGAAGTGGATTTCTTTGACAAAGAGATCTGAGTTTCAATTGATAAATGATGGACAGAAGCAGCTACACCCAAAGAAAGAACACTGGGAAATGAATGTGAACTATCTGCATTTTTGTTTTTCTTTCCGGGTTATTTATACCTTCTGAATCTAGGGGAGGGGGTGGAGGGAAGGAGATGAAAAATTGGAACAGAAACGAGTGCAAGGGATAATGTTGTAAAAAAAAAAAAAAATTACCCTGGCATGGATTCTGTCAATATAAAGTAATTATTAAATAAAAATTAAAAAAAAAAGATTTTCCTATTTTAAAAAAATCACCTAAAATCACTTTTAATTTTACATTTGAAGACCCCAAAAGAAGTGATTTCCCCAAGATTACACAACAAACCAAACCAATTTATTCTGACATTAATCCAAAGCCTTTTTTAATACTATACCATAAAGCAATGTTGTGGGATAGTTGACCTCCCTGCTTTAACCATTGTGAAACTATGACAGCTAATGATTTTACTAATTACTTTGATTTACTTGAGCTACCTTACTATCCCAGGACAAACCTGGGAATCTAAATTAGCCAGTCTGGAGGCAGACTAAACATCTCTTAGACTGGACATACCAGAGAACCTTTGCAGAGTTCACTTGTTGAATCTGAAACTACCTTTTCTGTGTCAAAAGCTACAAAACCAGCTGAGATTGGTTTATGCCAACCCCCAGTGAATTAAGGGGCCCTTGGGAACTTTCCAATCTGACCCATTTCCATGAGTGTTCCTAGAGTGTTATCTTGTAATCTCTGAGAAACAGCTTGGCTCAGGGGACCAATGGCCAAACTACAGATTAGACTACAACCTGTCCTCTTCCCCCCACCACTCCCACTTCTCAAAGTGTGATTTTTTTTCTTTATAACCCCTATTGTCTAACCTCACCTTAAGCTCAGTTCAATTTGCAGATCCACATGCATGCTTGCCCACTTGAGAGGAATCAAGGACATATAGGACCTAATTCTGTTTGTCTTTCTTAGATGAAACTCTGAGGTTGATGATACCATACAGCCCATTTTTCATGGTACTGTCACAACCCTTTTCTTCAAACTTTGCTTTTCTTCCTAATACCATCTGAAACCACTGCAATGGAATTCTTAGCCTAAGGAACAAGGAATTTTTAGGTCAAGCACTTTTCCTAATATCATCTGAAAATCACTGCAATGGGATTCTTAACCTAAAGAACAAGAAATTTGGAAGTCAAACACTGTTGAGATCAGACATCCCTATACAGGAATTTAACCTGTCACTCCTATACTAAACTTTGCTAGAAGGTTTGTCAGATAGGAAACAAGTTACAGATTTTCTAATACATTCTAAAGTGGTGTCTCAGGCCCCTTTAAGTCATACTATTATACACTTTCAGAAGCAAATTTATTAAATACTCATGTGAATGAGTATCAGGCAGAACATGTGCACACACCTGAGCATTGGACCTTCATATATAATGTGTGCATATATATATGTTTAACAAATTTCTCTTATGCTCTGTTAAGTAATGTTCCCATAGTAATACTTCTTAGCACATCTAAGTCTGATTATTCACAGGGTAAATATGGGAAGATTATTTGACCTAATTTTGAGAGTAAAGGAATTATGCCCTAGGGTTGTGGTGATCTGAAAAAATAAACAATAATTTAGCTGTGATCAGAGGTTATTTGGAAGTACACTATTGACAGGACCAGAAATGGTTTTAAGTATTTATGAATATGTGTGACATCTCCTGTATGGAAGAGAGTTTGATCTTAACAGTTTGACTGAAAATTGCTCTGGAGGCAGGCAAATCCATCAGTAAGCTATTGCAATAATCCAACTAGGAAGTAATAAGGTCCTGCAGTAGAGTTGTGGCAGTATTTGAAAGGGGCATATTCAAGAAATATGAAGGTGAAATTGACAGATCTTAGCCAAAGTTTGGATGTGAGGATATAGAGATAAGATAATGACTTCTAGGTTGAGTCTTTTTGTAGATTACCAATAGAATTTAGTAAAAAGCTAGAAAAAAATTCTATTCAAAATGACCACAGAATGAATAAAAACATGTATAAAACAGCTACCAAACACATAATAAAATTATATGAATACATTATAAAACATTTTATTTTTATTTTTAAGTGGGAAAATTAATGTTTTTTGAAAAATCAAATTTAAAAGATTCTTTTCAAAGTGAGGGGCTTAGCAAAGATTCTGTAATAAAGGAGAAAGCCTATAGCAAGAAAAAGTCTGTAATCTTTAAGCTAAAGATCATGGAAATATTTATTCTTCTTTTGAGAGCTATCAGAGAATTTTTGCTTCCTCAAGAGCTAGAAGCAAAAAGAAACTACACATTTAGCTGACTAGTAAAAATCAGAAAATACAGGACCATCATGTGGTAAATATGGTGGAAACAAATGATAAAATTACTAAATGACATCAGGGACTTGGCAACATTAAAAAGCAAGTCATTCTTTTATAGAAATGCTCTGACCACACATGTACCTTGAATGTGTGCTCTCCTCTGCAATGTCTATAGAATAATGCACCACAGGCTTATAAGGGAAACATTCTACATTTCTTATTAAGGTATCTGTATGTGAACAAACCAAGTCAGAGTGGTCCTCCTGCTTTCTCTCATATGTGACATTCTGTCTCTCCTTTCCATGTCTTTCAACTAGATTTTCCTTCTTCATTTTTATTTTGGTTTTGCTTTTTGTTTTGCTTTTATTTATATGTGTGAAGTACATGTAGAGAATGAAAAGGGCAGGAAATAAATAACTTTAATTAATGAAAAAAGGAAATCCCCTTCTGAAAAACCACTCTTTTGAAATAGGAAAAATCTGTGTCTAGAGATTGTTAAGAAAAACAATTCTTTCTCAGATGAATAGAAAAGATCTTTGAAGGCATTTTATAGTCCCCTCATCTCATTTGCATGTGACTATTAGAGTTTTAGAGATTCTACATGACAAATTTCCAAATTAAATAATTATTAGGAGACATTGAATAAGCCATGATGGTTTCATAAATGACAGAATTCATGGATTTTCTTGAGTTTTATACCTCATATGAGAGAGGACTTTCTGACTACAAGGAAGATCTGATCCATGACATTAAATGCAATTAAGTTATTAGTAGAGTGTTAGAAATGTCACTTATAGAGAGGCTGGGTTTGAAGATGATAACAAAATTTGACCAACATGCTTCAGCAGAAGTGCTGAGAAACTACTGATTGGAAGAAAGCTGCTGCTTTGCTGATTAGCTAGTCATTGGGAGAGAGCTGAATTCTGACCCTGCATTAAATTTCTACTTCATTAATAACTTGAGAGTAGAGAATCACTTGTTGATAAGAGAAAGAGAGAAAGACAAGAGAATTTTCAACTCACATCTGACAAAATTGGCAAAAGAGAATAATTGTTGGAGGAGTTGTGGGAATATGGGCACACTAGTGCATTGCTAATGAAGTTGTGAGTCAGCACAACCCACTTTGGAAAATAATTTAGAATGATGCAAATAAAATTAATGTCCATACCTTTTGGCCCCAAAGTAAATTACAATACAAAGCTTACATACAAAAGGAGATCATTGATAAGAAAAAAAAGTCCTTATAAAAACCAAAATATTTATAGAAATACTTTTTGTCATAGAAAAGAAGTATAAAAAGATGGCTTATATGTTCTGGAATGGCTAAACGATATGGTAAATGAATATAACAGGATATTACTGTGCTGTAAGAAAGTGAAATAATGAAAAGCATGGAAAATTGTATGTGATGCAATGAAACAAGCAAAGCCAAGGGAAAATATATATATACACCATGACTAACAATGTAAATAACACCTGCAAAGAAAAAAAAAATCAAAAGTGATCATTGCAAATTTACAAAGAATAAGCCTGACTTCCAAAAATGATATGAGAAGATATTCTCTACTTTACCTCTTCACAGATGTGAAGGCTCATGAGTGAGGTATGCTGCAAATATTTTCAGACTTTTTCAATGTATTGATCAGTTTTTCTTTTCTCTCTCTCTCCCCCTGAATCTGACTCTTCCACTCTCCCTCCCCTTTTCTCTCTCTGCCTCCCTTCCTCCCTCCCTTCCTCTCTTCTTTTAAAAATATTGGTATATGGGGATGACCCTCTAGAAAATGGATAGTAGAGGAAATTTTGGTAATATTAAAAAAATTGTGCATAAATACATACATACACATTAGATAAATATATCTTCCACTGTTAAGAGATTTGATAAATATATATTATAAATAGAGCCTTGAAGTTTTCATTTTCATTCAAATTTTGCTAGGAAACTTTGAGCTATTAATTTATCTTCCAAACATTTTAGTATAGCACTGAATAAATGATGCAAGTTGTCAAATGTATGGATAATCAACTAATAGGCTCTGCTAATTGATTTATTTTTTCTTCAGTAAACTTATATAAACTAAATCCTTTCATAATCCCTCCTGGATAATTAATAGCAGATCACACAAATATCCTTTCAAAATGCCAATAGAAGAACCAAAGGAGCTAAGCTAGAAGCTGTTTGCTGGCCAACCTTCTTCAGTACCAAAGGTTCATATTCATATTGCATAATCATTAATATAAAACATTAGAGCTGAATAGAGATCTGGTATCCCCCCTCATTTTAGAGATGAGAAGGTACATGTAGCTTGGTAGAGAGATCATGTAAACTGTTACAGAACCAAGGCTAACCACCCAAGTCTCCTAATTTCTGGGGGGAAAAAAGATAAAGTCCAAGACATCAAACAAAAAAATTTCTGATTCAAATTTACTGACTCTGTCTTTCTTTCCTAGGAAAACATATGGCCACATTGTATTTATTAGAACATAAATCCAGACAGAATAAATCAATACAATTTCTTTCCTTATCCTAACAGGGTTGTTGTGAAATTCCTTAAAAAGCTGATACATAGAGTTCATACTAATAACTTTAACTTCATCAGCTACACTCATTTATAAGGAAATCTGGGGCACAAGAAGCTACATCATATAGCTTGCTCTTGCCAGACCTCTTTGCTATACAGAGTTTTGACCTATAACTAGAAATCTAGAATAATTTAACATCTAATAGATTCATTTACAGGGAAACATTGTTCAAAATTAATATTGGAATCCCTCATTCATCAGTGAGGAACATTTAGCTTTGCAAAGTCTAAGAGTTCAGCAGCCTGTTTAAAAAAAAAAAAATAATTCAGTTATTTTGCTCCAACTCTGGAAAAGGAAAACCTCATGCATTTGCTCTAAAGCCACTAGGAGGATTCAAAGAAAAGCTTCCCTTTCTTCTAGATTCAAGCATCATCCAAATATTCCATTTTTGATTCAGCAGATGGAATGGAATTGAATCACTTGTACCCACAGAAGGGTTTGCAAGAAGAAGGTTTGCCTCTTCATATGAAAGAGGAGTGAAGGAGAAAATGGGATCTGGCATTTTAGTGTTGTGAAATAAAGATGAGAAGTTAATAGCTAATAGAAGTTAATAGACTTAACAGCTAGCTAGAACATGAGAGATTTGAGAAAGAATGACAAATTATGGAAGAGCTGTTGGAGCAGGTGGGATAGTGAATAGATAGTGAATAGAGATATAAAATGACTATCCCAGCAAAAGTCTAGTTCATATTATGTTACAAAAAAATTGTGCTTTAATCAGTCAGTATGATTTTATGAATTTTTTTCCAGCTTAGTCCATTCACAGATTGTCTTCTATTATCTACATGAATAAGAAAAAGGCAGTGGATAATAATAGAATCAATCTAAGTCTGGGGTTTATAAGAGAAAAGTTCTTAGATAGGACAAAGGAATTGAAAGAAGAGGATAATGTAGAGTTGAAATGATTTACCAAAGGGGTTCAAAATGGAAAAGGGAAGAAAGCATATTCGCTCATGGGATGATGGCCAGGGAAACGACTAAGGGGTATATAGACCAGAAGTCAAAGTGAGGTCAAAGAAAAGGATTTGCAGTTGCAAGGCAAAGTGTTGCATTAGAAATTAAGGTAAACTGAGGGGCAAAATTCTAAGCATGATCAATTTATTAGGCCAGTAGTCACAGTCTTATAGTAACCAATAAATTAGGATAATGGTTTCTCTTGATGGCCAAAGGGCTGACATGAGCTTTTATGAAAATAGATAGATGATAGAGCAACAAAGTGTTGTTTTCTGATTGACTATTGATGTAGTGATTACATCATTTGGACCTTTTCTGAACACTCCAAGACATGTGATTTTAATAGCAAGACAAAAATTCATAGGTGATGGGAGTAGTTTTCAGGCATAGGAGTTGCTACAATAATTTAATGAGATTTGACCTTTAAGTTAATCAGGATTTCACTGTAAAGTGGGTGATGGATGAGGTTTCATAAATGAAGATAATTACAAGTTACTGCCTCTTTTTGTGTGTGTCACTGATGAAGATTTTGATCATTATTGCTCTTAATCTCATTTTTCCTATAAATTCTGTAGTTTTTATTGCATAATTTTTCATAGCATGATGATTTTTAAGAATGCATATGTCATTCACTTTGTAGTAAAATTGACAATAGGCACTTTAAAGGACAATAATTAATCTCTGACTTCAAAGAACTTCTCGGGATGGAAATGAGGACAATGAGTTCAAAATGCACTTCAGCCTAAGGATAATTATTTAATAGAAGAAAAATATAATGAGATAGGCTGATTGGGAAAATTATTACTTTAAGCATACACAAATATTTACTGCTTCTTTTCAATCCAAGTAATTTATTGTTGCATTTGAAATCTGTGAATAAGAGAAACAAGAGGCGAAAAGTTCTGAGCATTATCAATTAGCAATGTTTAGCAATTTGCCAATAAAGTAGATTTAAAGTGGACCCAAGACCACCTTAGTTAGTAAAAGGACAATTTACAGGATTAATAGAGAACAAATTTGACATAATTTTGAATAACATGTTTACCAAGTTTTCTAACTAGATTGAGTTTACAAATCTTTCCAAAGTTCAGAGTGAAAGAGCAATTTGAAAATCTGTGCACATACTGAGAGATAAACAAGTCGTCTTGCTAATTAGCTGAGATAGAGGTATAGAATGCATCAGCAAATTATAACGTTATCTGATGGGAATAGGGGGTCCAAAAGGGAATCTTTATAAGAAATAAGGAACTGTGATAGATTTGCAATCTTCGAGGTGTCCATTGTAACTGTAATTGATAATGGAATAATTATAATTTATATTGACTTTTAACATGAATGAGAAATTTAGCTCATCAATTGCTGAGTTCTAAAAAAATTTGCAAAGCTTTGCAAAAATGGAGAAATAAGCTAGTATGAAATTTTAACTAAAGTCAGCACTCTGTTAGCATAGGGGCACACACACATACACACTTCTTTAACCTACTATGATTTATGAGAAGAAAAATATAATATAATTGATTAAAAGAATATAATTTTAAAAATTAATCAAAAATAATGATTAAGATTTTACATTATAATGAGTTGATTTTTGACCATGATGGCTATAGGATGGGACTTAGAAAATACCAAAGAAAAATCTTCTAATTTGTTGAGAACCAGAATAACTGATAATTTGTTGAGCTTGAATTGAGTATACATACAAAAGGCATAACCCTCTTATGGCTCAATTCTTTTCTTTGTGGCTCTGAGGAGTCAGAACTTCTTTGAAGCGGTCCTGATTGTAAGGTAGGGGATGAACAGCAGCTCTATTTTTCATCTGGATATGGCATTTATGAGCACATGATTCTGCTTTTTTGTTTATTATGTAAATAATTTGATTGCTGTAATCCTTCCAAGATATTTTAGGATTTAGTGGCTAGATCTCTTGGTTAAGGGATCAAATCTGAAACCTAAATCTCTCCAACGCTCCAGTACTGAACAATAGATCCAAAGCCAAGCCTCAAATTTTCATTGTTTGGACCTGCCAAAATTGACTCAGAATGAATGTAAATAGCAATTATTTCTCTCATGGCCAGAAATTCTGAGAGTCTTCCCCTACCAGCTTTATTTATTTATTTGTTTTGTTTTGTGGATTTCTGTGTTTTATTTTTTGGACTAGGTGAAAGAGGCCATTTTTTGCCTTCAATTGCTATCTAGCCTTAATCACTGAATGAGTGGCCTTAGTCAAACTGAGATTTGTGAAAGACCTTAGCTTTAAAAGGCCAAAGTCTCGTACTGTTTCCAGTACTATCTCCTATTGTCCTGATCTATATCTGGCCACTTGACTCAGATGGTTACAGAGGGAAAAGTGAGGCAGGTAATTTTGCACAGCCTCCTTTCACTTAAATCCAATTCACTTGCATGTCATGGTATCACCTTCTTGATATCATGGAACTCATCAAGAATGGAGGTCAAACAAACAAAATAATGGTTCTCATACTTTTTCTCGCCCTCCCTTCCCTTCCCCTTCTTCCCTCTCTGTCTCCTTGTTCTCTCTCCCTTTCATACTTGATTAGATTAGAATAATTTAAATTAATATTGTTTCTGTCAGACTGGTGCCTAAAAATACAGAATACAGATTTTTTTTTCCCCCCCACTAGTAACTATAGTCATGCTTTAGTCCATCAGAAGGGATTATAGGAGACAATAGGTGGCCAGTCACCTTGAGATGATTATGCCCAAGCTATGATATTGTGATCTGGAGGTGTTGGAGGATAGCAGCTAATCAAACTAGCCTAGGCAGCCATCAGTCAAACCTAGTGAGAAACCAATGTAGGATTTAAGCTCTCTGCCTGATCCAGCACAATAGTGGATTGACCAATTCAATTGAAGAATCAATTTAGCTAGTGATTTCCACCATTGACATCATGCCCCAAAGTAAATGTGTAAAAAATACACAAAAACAGAGAATTCTAGGGCAAGAAACAAAATATTTCTTTGTCACATATATACTTTACATGTGACTCGCAACTTTTGTTTGAGCCCTTTTATTATCCAAGAATCATGTGTTTTGTATGTATGTCCATGGTTTCAGGGAAATATTTTAAACCAATTAATTTTGCTATACTTTCTCAATAAATCCTATTTCTAAAAGCCAATTAAGTCAGCTGGTTAACTATTTTTGATTAATTATTATTATAAGAAGATCAGTGGTGTTGATTTGTGAGGGACATAGAAATCCTATCTTTGCTGTGTTCTAGGGTTTGTAGAAGTAGGTAGAAGTTGAAAAACAACATCAGCACAAATGAAAAGTTTAAAAGGGGCCAAGAAAGAGGTCCTATGCAAAGTAATAAAGTAATTTCAATAATTCCTAACAAGGTCAGGATAAACCTCTTAAGGAAACTTGGGATTACAAAAGATGGAGCTAAAAGAAAAGTAGATTCTAACTATTGGAAAATATAAAGGCATGGGAAAGAAAAGATGGAAAGTCCTGTGGGAATATGTAGGTTTGTTTAGTAAAGCATGTGATATGAAAATACACCTGAAAACTATATGATTGCCAAACTGTGTAGGATTGTATCCTAAAGACAATAGGGAGGTATTGAAACCTTTTGAGCCGGAAAGTGATATGGTCAGGACCATGCTTTAAAAATATTAATTTTGTGCTGGAGGATAGATTGAAGAGGAGAATGATTAGATACATGAAAACCAATTAAGATCAATTAAAAATCCAAACTAAAGATTAGGATATTACCCTAGATTGGTAGTTATGTGAATAGAGAATAGATGATGTATTCAAGAGATGTGGAGGCAGAACTGACAATTGGAATTGAAAACTGGAAATTGGCTAGAAACAGAGGTTTAGGGGGAGAGAATTATTAAAAATGACTCCAAAGTTAATCCTATTTCCCATGCACCAAACACTATTCTTTAAAATAGTGTTTAGAAAAAGGAAGGACAAAAGTTGGGAAAACTCAGCTGAGTAAGGATGTTGGTTTACTTGACAAAGAAGTTTAAAGGAGAGTTGTGTTGGTTGTGGGAATGGGGGTAAGGAGGGAGGATCAATATTCTTTTTCAATATGTTAAGCTTGTGATGCTGAACCAAAGTTCAGTCAAGATATTAAGAGGTAGTAGTCTGTGAATTAATTATCTGTATTGAGTTGATAAATCAACCTATGAGAACTGATAAGATCACAAGAATATGTGTAAAAAGATGGAGGAAAACCCATGGAATCTTGCGCAACACTGTTTTAGCCCTATGCTAAGGACTGAAGTTCCCTGCCTTCAATGGATTTATTTTTCTAGTAGGTAAAATATTTTTTCCCTTTAAAACTCTTCATTTCCCTCATTCTTTAGACAATCCAATCATTTGACAAATGCCATTATTTTTAATTGTGAAATGTCGCATGCATTCAGAGCTCTTCTTTTTCATCCCCAAGTTTTAACTACCTTTTTCATTCTCATCCCTTAACTTGTTTGTTCTAACCTGTTCCCAAACTGTCTGTCTCCTTTGCAATTAACATTTTTTTAGGGCCTTGTTCAGACAAAGGACAGTTTTTGCCCTCAAGGAGCTTATAATTTAATTTAATTAATGTGCAAATGAATATATACAGAGCAAACCATATACAAAATAAATAGGAAATATAAAAGAGTGAAGGCACTAGAATTAAGAGGGGTTGGGAAAGGATGTGTGTTACAGTAAAAGGTGGAATTTTAGGTGGGACTTAAAAGAAAACAAGGAAAGTCAGTAATCAAGTGGAGAAAGGAGAATATTCCAGAAAGAACACCTAGAGCCAAGAGATGAAATATCTTGTTCATGGAATAGCCAAGTAAGGCCAGGATCGCTGAATCAAAAATTTGAAGTGCAATATTCCAAAAGACTAGAAAAGTAGGAGGGGGCTGTTGTGAAAGATTTTGAATGCCACACACAGTAGTTTGTATTTGTCTCTAAAAGCAATAGGAATTATTTCTAGCACTAGAATTATTGAGTAAAAGGGGTGATATGGCTTGCATTTTAAGAAAATCAGTACTGGTGGTTTAGTGCAGAATGGAATGGAGTAGGGAAGAGACTATATGCTGGAAAATTCACCATCCACCCTCATATTGAAATAAGTGTGAGATGAAGAAGGCCTGCATTAAAATGGTGTGGTATTAGAGAAAAGAAAGGAACATATCTGAAAAAAATTTAAAGGCCTTGGTAATAGCTTGAATAATGTGTGGGAGGACAATGAAAAATCTAGGATAACTCTCAAATTGCTTGCAACCAGAACAACTGGAAGAATGGTGTTACCCTATTGTTATAGGAAAGGTAGGAGAGGGGAAGGGTTTAAGGAGAAAGATAAATTGGGTTCTGTTTTGCATATATTGAACAATATTAAGACATCTGCTGGATATGAATTTACATGAACTTGAAGAGACTTCAAGAGATAGTGGAGGACAGAAGAGTGTATGTGCTATGGATTATGGAGTCATGAAGAATAAGACAAATGAATAACAGAACCAAAAAACCTAATCTCATTTTATAGATGAGGATCAGAGAGATTAAAGGCATACCTCAAAGATATTGCAGTTTTAGTTTCAGGCCACCTGAAAATGAATATTGCAATAAAATCATAAAAATGAGTGGACAGAGGCCATTTTAGGCTTGGCTTATAGATTTAGAACTTGAAAACACCTGAGAAGTTATCTAGCCCAATGTATCAAACTGTGGGTCAAGACCCCACATGGAGTCATGTAACTAAATGTGGGGGCTACTAAATTTTGAGAAGACTGAAAACCAGAGATCAGTGAACTTGTTCCTGAGAGTCATATAACTAATATGTCAAATGTAAGATTTGAACCCAGGTCCTCCAACTCCAAAGATATCATATTATTTTATTTCTCCAAACTTTTCTTAACCTAGTTTTAAAGTTCCTCAGCCCTTCCACACCCATCAAGCACAGTTGTTCAACTATAAAAGGGAAGAAACTTCCTAAAACATTTTAGTATTCACAAGGAATGCTCACTATTTAAGAAAACTGAAGATTCTAGGAATCATATCAATTTAAGAATTCTTTTGTGATGTAGCTAAATAATTTCTTTTAAAAGTCAGATTTATTATATACTCCAGACTTTCCTATGTTGAGCGTTGGATACCAATATCTGAAGAACTATAGGCTACAGCTGAGAGTTGGCCACCAGGCAGTGAATTGATTGGCCAAAGTCTTCTCTAAGGGATAGTTTTATGAACTGTGTTATTATTTGGAAAGATGATGAACTAAAATATTAAAATATATAACGCACTTTTACCTGTGATATTTCTAAAGATCATCATGTTGTTTCTGTTTCTTCTTTTCTTTTTCCTGCCCCGTGATCATTTACTGATTTTTTAAGTTTTCTCCCTTCTCTACTTTCCCATTGAAATTTCTCTTTTTCCCCTTTATGCTCTCCTAACCAGTCTGCTTCCTCTTCCTCTCTGAAGCCTCTGCTACTATCTTACTACTTATAACTAAGTTGGAGGATTGTGACATCATCAATTGCCAACCTTCCCTATCTTTTTTCTCCCTCTTTCATCATCTTTCTCCTTGGATACTTTAGTGAATTTGAATATTATAAACTTACAGGTGAAAATGAAAAATGATTGCTGAGATGAACATAATTCTAGTTACTCAGCCATGAGTCTTAGAATCCCAGACTATTATGGCTATCAGAGTCCTTAGAGAACAATTAATTCAATTCTGAGATTTTTCAGAGGTGAAAACTTGGAGTCCCAAAGAGAAGTAATTTGCCTATAGTCACAAAGCAAGATCAGGGTTCAAAGCCACTGGGCAGTAAGTAGTCCTCAATCTTTACCTTTAAGAGATGCTCTATTCCAATGAAGAACTCCCTGTCAGCATTTTTTTTTCACCTTCCTCCCAATCATTTGCTAGGAGGAAAGGAGGTATGACCAAAGAAAGCTTCCTTCCACACTCTTCTCCT